>NC_134355.1:100967958-101273375 GCF_048569485.1 Anomaloglossus baeobatrachus | reverse complement strand
AAAGACCATGTACATAGAGAGCTGTGGTGAATCTGGTTAGCTTTCTCAGCCCTGCTTCATTTACATATACAAGAACTCTGTCACAGCTACTTCACCCAATAACGTAAGTGATACATTGTTGGAATCAGGGTCTCTTTCTACATTACGCTGCTGTCAGATGATGAGGTCCCAAAAACCTCTAAACAATTTCTATTCTAATAGATCTTCGCATAAAGCTATAAAACCACCTTCAGAAGGGGTACAAATTCTTTAATACTTGCTGGTCCATTGAATCATAGAAAGGCTTTCTGAACTGTACTAAAAGTCAAGTTGTAGGCCCATCATGCTAAACAATTGCAGTTTTTAGCTCTCCAGGTGATGCCTGAACCGTGGGAGTTCAGGGAATTTCCTGGGTTTATCCTATAGACTTACCATGTAAAAATAAAAAAGGCTGAAATATACAAATCCTTCTCTGATGTTTCTGAAGTTACCAGTGCTATTCAGTTTCTGGGACACATGGTAATGTGATGGCCATGTGACTGACGTCTGGTCGACAATCAGCAGATTTGTATTTAGGGATATCAGGTGACACAGGACATGCAGATATGACAGTGTGGATAACATATCAGGTACATAGTAAGGGATGAGAACCAGCAATGTTTATTTCACACTAGCTTGCACCTATAGAGCCAAATAAGCTAAAACTGAAATACATACAATGTGCTTTCATTTCTTCCCCTAGAACAGTGTTTCCCCAAAAAAAGAGAATTTTGTTACTTACCGTAAATTCTTTTTCTTATAGTTCCGTATTGGGAGACCCAGACCATGGGTGTGTAGCTTCTGCCTCCGGAGGACACACAAAGTACTACACTAAAAAGTGTAGCTCCTCCCTCTGAGCTTATACACGCCCTGGTGAGCCAGTCCTAGCCAGTTTAGTGCAAAAGCTGAAGGAGAATAGCCACCCACAAGTAGAACCGAGTAAGAACCGGAACAACCGGAGACTCTGTCCACGACAACAGCCGGTGATAACACACGGAACAAGAAAATTGCCAACAGGCAACAGGGAGGGTGCTGGGTCTCCCAATACGGAACTATAAGAAAAAGAATTTACGGTAAGTAACAAAATTCTCTTTTTCTTTATCGTTCCTTTGGGAGACCCAGACCATGGGACGTTCCAAAGCTGTCCCTGGGTGGGAATAAACAGAAAAAACTAAGAAGTAGGCGGAGCCTAACTTCACAAGTGGGCGACAGCCGCCTGAAGGATGCGTCTGCCCAAGCTTGCATGAGCATGCACTTGGTAGTGCTTCGAAAAGGTATGCAGGCTAGTCCAAGTGGCAGCCTGAGACTTGTTGAGCCGTAGCCTGGTGCCTAAAAGCCCAAGAGGCACCGACAGCTCTGGTCGAGTGTGCTTTGATCCCCGGCGGGGGAGGCACCTGAGTACTCTGGTAGGCGTCCGAAATGGTCGATCTAATCCAACGGGCCAAGGTCGGCTTAGAAGCAGAGAGACCCTTGCGCCGCCCTGTGGTTAGCACAAAAAGAGAGGTGCACCGCCTAAGCGCAGCGGTGCGAGACACACAGATCCGGAGAGCACGCACCAGATCTAAAGTATGCAGCGCTTTCTCAAAGCGATGAACAGGGGCCGGACAGAAGGAAGGCAAGGAAATATCCTGGTTAAGGTGGAAGGGAGAGACCACCTTAGGAAGAAAGTCTGGGGTCGGACAGAGAACTACCTTGTCTTGGTGAAAAACTAAAAAAGGTGACTCCGAGGAGAGCGCAGCCAAATCAGAGACTCTCCTGAGAGAAGTTATGGCAACTAGAAAGGCCACCTTTTGAGAAAGACGATACAAAGAAACCTCCCTAAGGGGCTCGAAAAGGGGTTTCTGCAATACCGTGAGGACCAAGTTAAGGTCCCAGGGATACAAGGGCCGCCGATAAGGCGGAATGATGTGAGACACACCTTGCATGAAGGTGCGGACCTGAGCCAGCCGGGCGAAACGCCGCTGGAACAGCACTGATAGAGCTGAGACTTGTCCCTTGAGAGAGTTGAGGGACAGTCCTAGCTGCAGACCGGACTGTAAAAAAGACAGAAGGGTCGGCAACGAGAATGGCCAAGGAGAATGGCCGGAAGAGCGACACCAGGACAGGAAAATTTTCCAAGTCCTGTGATAGATCTTGACGGAGGAAGACTTACGGGCCCGAGTCATAGTGGAGATGACTTCAGGAGGAATACCAGAAGCCGTCAAAATCCAGGACTCAAGAGCCACGCCGTCAATTTGAGTGCCGCAGAATTCGGGCGGAAAAACAGACCTTGCGAGAGTAGGTCTGGACGGTCCGGAAGATGCCACGGCATCTCCACGGACAGTTGGAGCAGGTCCGGATACCAAGCTCGCCTGGGCCAGTCCGGTGCAATGAGGATGACTTGACGGCCCTCCATTCTGATCTTGCGCAGGACTCTGGGCAAGAGAGCTAGAGGGGGAAACACGTAGGACAGACGAAACTGGGACCAGTCTTGAACCAGAGCGTCCGCTGCAAAGGCCTGAGGATCGTGGGAGCGAGCCACGTAAACCGGAACCTTGTTGTTGTGACGGGATGCCATTAGGTCCACGTCCGGAGAGCCCCACTTGCGGCAGATTAACTAAAAACACTGCCGGGTGCAGGGACCACTCGCCACCGTCCACGGATTGACGGCTGAGATAATCTGACTCCCAGTTTTCTACGCCAGGGATGTGGACTGCGGATATGGTGAACTTGGAGTCCTCCGCCCATTGAAGAATGCGTTGGACCTCCAACATTGCCAGGCGGCTGCGTGTCCCGCCTTGGTGATTGATGTAGGCAACCGCTGTCGCGTTGTCTGACTGGACTCGAATGTGCCCGCCCGCCAACAGGTTGTGAAAGGCTAGGAGAGCTAGACGCACAGCTCTGGTTTCCAGCACATTGATTGAAAGGGCTGACTCGGACGGAGTCCAAGTGCCCTGTGCTCTGTGGTGGAGATGTACCGCTCCCCAGCCGGATAGGCTGGCATCCGTGGTGAGAATCACTCAGGACGGAGTCAGGAAGGAGCGCCCTTGGGACAGGGAGAGGGGTCGAAGCCACTACTGAAGAGAGCTCCTGGTCCGTGGCGACAGAGCCACTAACCTCTGTAAGGAGGAAGGCCGCTTGTCCCAACAGCGGAGAATGTCCAGCTGCAGAGAACGCAGATGGAACTGGGCAAAGGGAACCGCCTCCATGGAGGCTACCATTTGACCCAGCACCTGCATCAGACGCCTGAGGGTATAACGGCGGGGCCTCAGGAGAGAGCGCACCGCCAACCGGAGTGACAGCTGTTTGTCTAAGGACAACTTCACAAGTGCCGGCAAAGTCTCGAACTGCATCCCTAGGTACGTGAGACTCTGGGTCGGAGTCAGAGTGGATTTGGGAAGATTGACAAGCCACCCGAATTGGGCTAGGGTGGCGAGAGTGAGCGAAACACTCCACTGACAGTCTGCGCTGGATGTACCCTTGACCAGAAGGTCGTCCAGATAAGGAAGCACTGCTAACCCCTGGAGGTGCAGGACCGCAATCACTGCCGCCATGACCTTGGTGAATACCCGAGGGGCCGTGGCTAACCCGAAGGGGAGAGCCACGAATTGGAAATGATCCTCTATCGCAAAACGTAACCAACGCTGATGTGACATTGCGATTGGCACATGAAGATAGGCATCTCTGATGTCGATGGACGCCAGGAACTCCCCTTGGGTCATAGAGGCAATGACTGATCGCAGAGACTCCATGCGAAAATGCCGCACCCGGACATGCTTGTTGAGAAGCTTGAGATCCAGGATGGACCGGAAGGTACCGTCCTTTTTGGGAACTAGGAAGAGATTTGAGTAAAAACCTCTGAGCCGTTCCTGAGCGGGAACTGGGACAATCACTCAGTTTGCCTGCAAGGACGCCACGGCCTGCGAGAAGGCGGCGGCCTTGGAGCAGGGGGGAGTTGAGAGAAAAAATCTGTTTGGAGGGCTGGAAGAGAATTCTATCCTGTAGCCGTGAGATATGATGTCTCTCACCCACTGATCGGAGACTTGCTTTAACCAAGCGTCGCCAAAGTGGGAGAGCCTGCCACCGACTAAGGACATGGCTGGAGCGGGCCGAGAGTCATGAGGAAGCTGCCTTAGTGGCAGAACCTCCTGCGGTCTTCTGCGGACGCGCTTTTGGGCGCCAGTTGGATTTCTGATCCTTGGCTGAGTTAGCGGACGAGGCGGAAGGCTTAGGAGGATGACCAGTTAGAGGAACGAAAGGAACGAAACCTCGATTGATTCCTACCCTGGGCGGGTTTCCTGGTCTTGGTTTGTGGCATGGAAGTACTCTTCCCGCCAGTAGCTTCTTTAAATGATTTCATCCAGCTGTTCACCAAACAGCCGTGAACCAGCAAAAGGGAGCCCAGCAAGAAACTTCTTGGAAGAAGCATCTGCCTTCCACTCTCGAAGCCACAAAAAACTGCGGATAACAAGAGAATTAGCTGAAGCCACCGCAGTGCGGTGAGCAGCCTCTAGCATGGCAGACATGGCATAGGATGAAAAAGCTGAAGCCTGAGCAGTTAAGGCAACCATCTCAGGCATAGATTCCTTGGTGAGGGAATGCATCTCCTCTAGAGAAGCAGAGATGGCTTTGAGGGCTTACACTGCTGCAAAAGTCGGGGAAAACGCGGCCCCCGCAGCTTCATACACAGATTTGGCCAGAAGGTCAATCTGACGGTCAGTGGAATCCTTAAGTGAGGTGCCGTCAGCCACCGACACAACGGTCCGGGCTGATAGCCTAGACACCGGAGGGTCTACCTTTGGGGAGTGAGACCACTCCTTGACCACCTCAGGTGGAAATGGAAACCGGTCATCAGAACCACGCTTTGGAAAGAGTTTGTCAGGGCAGGCCCTGGGTTTGGTCACAGCGGTCTGAAAACTGGAGTGGTTAAAGAACACACTCTTTACTCTCTTAGGCGAGGTAAACTGATGTTTTTCTGCCAAAGAGAGTTGCTCCTCTGACACTGGCGGATTGAGATCCAGCACAGAATTAATAGAAGCAATCAAATCACTAAGATCTGAGTCACCCTCAGAGAAATCGATGGGATACATAGCCTCCGAGCCCCCAGTGAGGGCATCCTCCTCATCTTGAGAGTCAGCTCTTGAGACAGAGCCGTGGGATGGGGAGGGGGAGGAAACCCTACGCCTTCTCTTAGAAGGACGGGGTCTGGGATCAGATGATGAATCCTCCGTGAGCTCCGATGGACGGAGGTCAGAGGATAGGAGTCCTCTGTCAAGAGTATTAGAGGCACCCTGTGAGGGGGGCTGATGCATATTCATCAAAGTCCTGGACAAAAGCCCCATGGACTCAGCAAATGACTTGGATATGGACCTAGAAAAGGACTCTACCCAGGCCGGGGGTTCAATCACAGGTGCAGCAGCAGCCTGAGAGACCACTGGGGGTGAGACTCCAGGCTGTGGCACCGCCAAGTTAGAGCAACCATCACAGTGTGGATAAATGCTCAGCTCAGGCAGCAGGAGCTTACATGCAGTGCATGCAGAATCAAGCTTTGGAGCCTTGCTCCTTGTGTGAGACATGCTGCTGGAGTGGGGGCTTTGCAGAGAATGAACCCCAGGGAGAATATACAGAGGTCCACAACCGGAGACCGGCTGTGGCTTACCAGACCGCTGAGCGCGGTGTTGTGTGCCCTCCAGATCCCGAAGCCCGGTCCCCCAGTCGCAGCACCTCAGCAGAGATGCAGAATTCAGGATGACCCAGAGTAGAGTGAACTCTGCCTGAGAAATGGCCGCCAGAGCGAAGAGAGGGGGCGGGACTAGGGAGCGTTCCTATAAAAGAGCGGGAACTGGAGGGCTATAGAGACCTGCAGGGAAGGAGGGACGCCCCAGCAGTGGGGAGTATCCCTCCCCTGTGTAAAATGGTCACCGGGAGGAGCCGAACCTGTCCCTATGCATGAGTGACATGCGAGGGCAGGAAAATGAAACTAGGCATCCGGCGAAGCCGGGGCCTAAATTTAAGCGGCGAGGCCGACAAGCAGGCACCATCGGCGCGGTTCTCAGGCAAAAGCTAGAGAACCCGCCGGAAAAGTTAAAACAATCACATACAGCATACTCTCCCCCTACAATAAAGAACCGGGACCCCCAACATAAACGTCTCAGGTACTTAGCTGCTGAGACGCAGGGCCATGTCCCTGGGGATGAGTGCTCCGGTCCAACAGAATCCTCAAGGGGCTGTGGATGGAGACCGGACTCCTGTCAGGCATGGAGACCGTGCTGGCTCCCACTTCAAGCCAGAGCCCAGAAGGGATGGTGAAGGAGCGCGGCATGTAAGGCTGCAGCCTTGTAAATCAACCTTAACAACACCGCCGACACAGTGGGGTGAGAAGGGACATGCCGGGAGTCCAGACATGGACCCGCTTTTCTTCAAACTCTTTCCAAAAGTCAAACAAAATCAGATGAGAATGCATGTGTGGATATATGCCTCCTGACATAAAGCAATAAACTGGCTGGGTCTGCTCACCAGGGGGTGTAAAAGCTCAGAGGGAGGAGCTACACTTTTAGGTGTAGTACTTTGTGTGTCCTCCGGAGGCAGAAGCTAAACACCCATGGTCTGGGTCTCCCAAAGGAACGATAAAGAAATAAGACCTGGCATGATTTTTGGAGTATGCTTTAAATATAAGCCCTACTCTAAAAATAAGCTTTATAGTCTGGGTCATCGTTGGGGGAGCAAACTGTGCAATTACCCAGGGCCCCAATCTTAGGGACCCCAGCAGTTGTAGTCCGAGGTTAAGATTAAGGACTTGTGATGGGCAAGCACTAAACTGCTTGAAAGCTAGTTACTTGATTGAAGCAGGTCAGATGCTCGGACGAGCTTGACGAGCATTATGGAAAGTCAATGATTGGGCTGTGTGTTGTGGTCATTGTTTCATGGACGAAATATCCAAGCACCCGTGATACTCTGCCAAGCTCCGTGAAAACACTAAGGCTATGTGCCCACGCTGCGGAAAATGAGCGGAATTTGCCGCGGATTTTTTAAAAATCTGCAGCACAGCTACTCCCCAGCCATTTCTATGGCATTTGGGAACTGCTGTGCCCACGCTGCGGATTTTTCCGCAGCGGAAATAATGCGGATTTCTTTGCGGAAAAATCAGCAGCATGTCAATTATTCCTGCGGATTTCTCCGCAGGGTCCCATATACTTACCTGCCTCACCGGAGTCACTTTCTCTGTCCGGTGTACAGGAGCACGGTGAATCCAGGTACAGGAAGGAAGAGGTGGGCGGGGCCTGCACGAGCTCCGGTCATGTGACAGCCGGAGCTAGATCAGGCCCGCCCACCTTCTCCTGCAGACGCTGAGTCACCCGGCTGCCGGAAAGCGAGGTGCTGCATGATGGAGGTAAGTATGAACTCCCCCATTCACTGCAGCACTTGTTCTGCATTGAGGATGCAGTGCCGAAGCCATGGTACTGTATCCTCAATGCAGAATGCCCGTACCATATCCGCACGACATTCCACAGCATGGAAACAGACAAAGAAGGGAATTTTGTTTACTTACCGTAAATTCCTTTTCTTCTAGCTCCAATTGGGAGACCCAGACAATTGGGTGTATAGCTACTGCCTCCGGAGGCCGCACAAAGTACTACACGTAAAAGTGTAAGGCCCCTCCCCTTCTGGCTATACACCCCCCCGTGGGAGCACGGGTCCCTCAGTTTTAGTGCAAAAGCAAGAAGGAGGAAAGCCAATAACGGTTTCAAAAACAAATTCAATCCGATAAACAATATCGGAGAACGTAACTTATCAACATGAACAACATGTGCACCCGAAAAACAAATACCCTAAGAAAAAACAGGGCGGGTGCTGGGTCTCCCAATTGGAGCTAGAAGAAAAGGAATTTACGGTAAGTAAACAAAATTCCCTTCTTTTTCGCTCCTAATTGGGAGACCCAGACAATTGGGACGTCCAAAAGCAGTCCCTGGGTGGGTAAAAGAATACCTAGTGATCGGGCTGTCAGGCAGCCCTTTCTTACAGGTGGGCCACCGCCGCCTGCAGGACTTGTCTACCTAGGCTGGCATCCGCCGAAGCGTAGGTATGCACCTGATAATGCTTGGTAAAAGTGTGCAGACTCGACCAGGTAGCCGCCTGGCACACCTGCTGAGCCGTAGCCTGATGCCGTAATGCCCAGGACGCACCCACGGCTCTGGTAGAATGGGCCTTCAGTCCAGAAGGAGTCGGAAGCCCAGCAGAACGGTAGGCGTGAAGAATTGGTTCCTTGATCCACCGCGCAAGGGTGGATTTGGAAGCTTGCGACCCTTTATGCTGACCAGCGACCAGGATAAAGAGTGCATCCGAACGGCGCAGAGGCGCCGTGCGGGAAATGTAGATCCTGAGTGCTCTCACCAGGTCCAACAGATGCAAACCCTTTTCAAATTGGTGAACTGGATGCGGACACAAAGATGGTAAAGTGATATCCTGATTGAGATGAAAGGAAGATACCACCTTGGGAAGAAACTCTGGAATTGGACGCAGTACTACCTTGTCTTGGTGAAACACCAGGAAGGGAGATTTGCAAGATAACGCCGCCAGCTCTGACACTCTCCGAAGAGACGTGACCGCCACCAGAAAAGCCACTTTCTGTGAAAGCCGAGAAAAGGAAATCTCCTTCATAGGCTCGAAAGGTGGCTTCTGGAGAGCAATTAGAACCTTGTTCAGATCCCAGGGTTCCAATGGCCGCTTGTAAGGGGGAACGATATGACAAACCCCTTGCAGGAATGTGCGTACCTTAGGAAGTCGCGCCAGGCGCTTCTGAAAGAATACGGATAGCGCAGAGACTTGTCCTTTAAGGGAGCTAAGCGACAAACCTTTTTCCAACCCAGACTGCAGGAAGGAAAGAAAAATAGGCAATGCAAATGGCCAGGGAGAAACTCCCTGAGCAGAGCACCAAGATAAGAATATCTTCCACGTTCTGTGGTAGATCTTGGCGGAGGATGGTTTCCTAGCCTGTCTCATGGTGGCAACAACATCATGAGATAAACCTGAGGTCCCTAGGATCCAGGACTCAATGGCCACACAGTCAGGTTCAGGGCCGCAGAATTCAGATGGAAAAACGGCCCTTGAGACAGCAAGTCTGGACGGCCTGGTAGCGCCCACGGTTGTCCTACCGTGAGATGCCACAGATCCGGGTACCACGACCTCCTTGGCCAGTCTGGAGCGACGAGAATGGCGCAACGGCAGTCGGACCTGATTTTGCGGAGCACTCTGGGCAACAATGCCAGAGGTGGGAACACATAAGGTAGTCGGAACTGCGACCAATCCTGAACTAAGGCGTCTGCCGCCAGAGCTCGGTGATCGTGAGACCGTGCCATGAAAACCGGGACCTTGTTGTTGTGCCGTGACGCCATCAGGTCGACGTCCGGCATCCCCCAGCGGCGACAGATCTCCTGAAACACGTCCGGGTGAAGGGACCATTCCCCTGTGTCCATGCCCTGGCGACTGAGAAAGTCTGCTTCCCAGTTTTCCACGCCTGGGATGTGAACTGCGGTGGATGTGGATATGGTGGATGCTGTGTTTTCCACCCACGTCAGAATCCGCCGGACTTCTTGAAAGGCTTGCCGACTGCGGGTTCCCCCTTGGTGGTTGATGTACGCCACCGCTGTGGAATTGTCCGACTGAATCCGGATCTGCTTGCCCTCCAGCCACTGTTGGAAGGCTCGCAGAGCAAGATAGACTGCTCTGATTTCCAGAACATTGATCTGAAGGGTGGACTCTCTCTGAGTCCACGTACCCTGAGCCCTGTGGTGAAGAAACACTGCTCCCCACCCTGATAGGCTCGCATCTGTCGTGACCACCGCCCAGGATGGGGGTAGGAACGACTTTCCTTTTGACAATGAGGTGGGAAGAAGCCACCATCGGAGAGAGTCCTTGGCTGCCTGAGAGAGGGAGACATCCCTGTCGAGGGACGTCGACTTCCCGTCCCATTGGCGGAGAATGTCCCATTGTAGAGGGCGCAGATGAAACTGCGCGAAAGGGACTGCTTCCATTGCTGCCACCATCTTCCCTAGGAAATGCATGAGGCGCCTCAAGGAGTGGGACTGGTTCTGCAGGAGAGATTGCACCCCTGTCTGCAGAGAGCACTGCTTGTCCAGTGGAAGCTTCACTATCGCTGAGAGAGTATGAAACTCCATGCCAAGATATGTTAGTGATTGGGTCGGGGTTAGATTTGACTTTGAAAAGTTGATAATCCACCCGAAACTCTGGAGAGTCTTCAGTGCCACGTCCAGACTGTGTTGGCATGCCTCTTGAGAGGGTGCCTTTATAAGTAGATCGTCCAAATACGGGATCACGGAGTGACCCTGCGAGTGCAGGACAGCTACTACTGCTGCCATGACCTTGGTGAAGACCCGAGGGGCTGTTGCCAGCCCGAAAGGTAACGCTACGAACTGCAGGTGTTCGCTTTCTATAACAAAGCGTAGAAAACGCTGATGCTCTGGCGCAATCGGCACGTGAAGATAAGCATCTTTGATGTCTATTGATGCTAAGAAGAAGGGAATTTTGTTACTTACCGTAAATTCCTTTTCTTCTAGCTCCAATTGGGAGACCCAGACGATTGGGTGTATAGCTACTGCCTCCGGAGGCCACACAAAGCATTACACTAAAAAGTGTAAGGCCCCTCCCCTTCTGGCTATACACCCCCCGTGGGATCACGGGCTGCTCAGTTTTAGTGCTAAAGCAAGAAGGAGGAAAGCCAATAACTGGTTTAAACAAATTCAATCCGAAGTAACATCGGAGAACTGAAACCGTTCAACATGAACAACATGTGTACCCGAAAAAAACAAAAATCCCGAAGGAAACAGGGCGGGTGCTGGGTCTCCCAATTGGAGCTAGAAGAAAAGGAATTTACGGTAAGTAACAAAATTCCCTTCTTCTTCGGCGCTCCATTGGGAGACCCAGACGATTGGGACGTCCAAAAGCAGTCCCTGGGTGGGTAAATTAATACCTCAAGTTAGAGCTGCAAAACAGCCCTCCCCTACGAGGAGGCAACCGCCGCCTGCAGGACTCTTCTACCTAGGCTGGCGTCCGCCGAAGCGTAGGTATGCACCTGATAATGTTTGGTGAAAGTGTGCAGACTCGACCAGGTAGCTGCCTGGCACACCTGTTGAGCCGTAGCCTGGTGTCGTAATGCCCAGGACGCACCCACGGCTCTGGTAGAATGGGCCTTCAGCCCTGATGGAACCGGAAGCCCAGCAGAACGGTAGGCTTCAAGAATTGGTTCCTTGATCCATCGAGCCAGGGTGGATTTGGAAGCCTGCGATCCTTTGCGCTTACCAGCGACAAGGACAAAGAGTGCATCCGAGCGGCGCAGGGGCGCCGTGCGGGAAATGTAGATTCTGAGTGCTCTCACGAGATCCAACAAATGCAAATCCTTTTCATACCGATGAACTGGATGAGGACAAAAGGAAGGTAAGGAGATATCCTGATTGAGATGAAAAGAGGATACCACCTTAGGGAGAAACTCCTGAATCGGGCGCAGCACTACCTTGTCCTGGTGAAAAACCAGGAAGGGAGCTTTGGATGACAGCGCTGCCAGCTCGGATACCCTCCGAAGAGACGTGACCGCTACCAGAAAGGCCACTTTCTGTGAGAGTCGAGAAAGTGAAACATCCCTCAGAGGCTCGAAGGGCGGCTTCTGGAGAGCAACTAGTACCCTGTTCAGATCCCATGGATCTAACGGCCGTTTGTACGGAGGGACGATGTGACAAACCCCCTGCAGGAACGTGCGTACCTGAGGAAGTCGTGCTAGACGCTTTTGAAAAAATACCGATAGCGCTGAGACTTGCCCTTTAAGGGAGCCGAGCGATAAGCCTTTTTCCAAACCAGATTGCAGGAAGGAAAGAAAAGTAGGCAATGCAAATGGCCAGGGGGACACTCCCTGTGCCGAGCACCAGGATAAGAAAATCCTCCACGTTCTGTGGTAGATCTTAGCAGACGTGGGCTTCCTAGCCTGTCTCATGGTGGCCACGACCCCTTGAGATAATCCTGAAGATGCTAGTATCCAGGACTCAATGGCCACACAGTCAGGTTCAGGGCCGTAGAATTCAGATGGAAAAACGGCCCTTGTGACAGTAAGTCTGGCCGGTCTGGTAGCGCCCACGGTTGGCCGACCGTGAGATGCCACAGATCCGGATACCACGACCTCCTCGGCCAGTCTGGGGCGACGAGCAGGACGCGGCGGCAATCGGACCTGATCTTGCGTAGCACTCTGGGCAAGAGTGCCAGAGGTGGAAACACATAGGGCAGCTGGAACTGCGACCAATCTTGCACTAAGGCGTCTGCCGCCAGAGCTCTGTGATCGCGAGACCGTGCCATGAAAGTTGGGACCTTGTTGTTGTGCCGGGACGCCATTAGGTCGACGTCCGGCCTTCCCCAGCGGCGACAGATTTCCTGAAACACGTCCGGGTGAAGGGACCATTCCCCTGCGTCCATACCCTGGCGACTGAGGAAGTCCGCTTCCCAGTTTTCTACGCCGGGGATGTGAACTGCGGATATGGTGGAGGCCGTGGCTTCCACCCACATCAGAATCCGCCGGACTTCCTGGAAGGCTTGCCGACTGCGTGTCCCGCCTTGGTGGTTGATGTATGCCACCGCTGTGGAGTTGTCCGACTGAATTCGGATCTGCTGGAAGGCTTGTAGGGCAAGATACACTGCCCTGATTTCCAGAACATTGATCTGAAGGGTGGACTCCTGCTGAGTCCACGTACCCTGAGCCCTGTGGTGGAGAAAAACTGCTCCCCACCCTGACAGACTCGCGTCTGTCGTGACCACCGCCCAGGATGGGGGTAGGAAGGACCTTCCTTGTGATAATGAGGTGGGAAGAAGCCACCATTGAAGAGAGTCCTTGGCCGTCTGGGAAAGGGAGACTTTCCTGTCTAAGGACGTCGACTTCCCGTCCCATTGGCGGAGAATGTCCCATTGAAGTGGGCGCAGATGAAACTGCGCAAACGGGACTGCCTCCATTGCTGCCACCATCTTCCCCAGGAAGTGCATGAGGCGTCTTAAGGGGTGCGACTGGCCTTGAAGGAGAGAGTGCACCCCTGTCTGTAGTGAACGCTGCTTGTCCATCGGAAGCTTCACTATCGCTGAGAGAGTATGAAACTCCATGCCAAGATATGTTAGTGATTGGGTCGGTGACAGATTTGACTTTGAAAAGTTGATGATCCACCCGAAAGTCTGGAGAGTCTCCAGCGCAACGTTCAGGCTGTGTTGGCATGCCTCTTGAGAGGGTGCCTTGACAAGTAGATCGTCCAAGTAAGGGATCACAGAGTGTCCCTGAGAGTGCAAGACTGCTACCACTGCTGCCATGACCTTGGTGAAAACCCGTGGGGCTGTCGCCAGACCAAATGGCAGGGCTACGAACTGAAGGTGTTCGTCTCCTATAACGAAGCGTAGAAAACGCTGGTGCTCTGGAGCAATCGGCACGTGGAGATAAGCATCCTTGATGTCTATTGATGCTAGGCAATCTCCTGGAGACATCGAGGCAATGACGGAGCGGAGAGATTCCATCCGGAACCGCCTGGTTTTCACGTGCTTGTTGAGCAGTTTCAGGTCCAGAACAGGACGGAAAGAGCCGTCCTTTTTTGGCACCACAAAGAGATTGGAGTAAAAACCTTGACCTCGTTCCTGAAGAGGAACAGGGATCACCACTCCTTCTGCCCTTAGAGAGCACACCGCCTGCAGAAGAGCATCGGCTCGGTCGGGATGTGGGGAAGTTCTGAAGAACCGAGGCGGAGGACGAGAACTGAACTCTATCCGGTACCCGTGAGACAAAATGTCTGTTACCCACCGGTCTTTGACCTGTGGCAGCCAAATGCCGCAAAAGCGGGAGAGCCTGCCACCGACCGAGGATGCGGAGAGAGGAGGCCGAAAGTCATGAGGCAGCCGGCTTGGAAGCGGTTCCTCCGGCTGCTTTCTTTGGGCGTGAGTGAGTCCGCCAGGAATCTGAGCTCCTCTGCTCCTTCTGAGTCCTTTTGGACGAGGAGAATTGGGCCCTGCCCGAACCTCGAAAGGACCGAAACCTCAACTGTCCCCTCCACTGTTGAGGTTTGCTTGATCTGGGCTGGGGTAAGGAAGAGTCCTTACCCTTGGACTGTTTAATGATTTCCGCCAATTGCTCACCAAACAGTCTGTCTTGAGATAATGGCAAACTGGTTAAGCATTTTTTGGAAGCAGAATCTGCTTTCCATTCCTTTAACCATAAGGCTCTGCGTAAAACCACAGAGTTGGCGGACGCCATTGACGTACGGCTGGTAGAGTCCAAGACCGCATTGATAGCGTAAGTCGCAAACGCAGACATTTGCGAGGTCAAGGACGCCACTTGCGGCACTGATGGACGTATGACAGAGTCCACCTGCGCCAGACCAGCTGAAATAGCTTGGAGTGCCCACACGGCTGCGAAAGCTGGAGCAAACGACGCGCCGATAGCTTCATAGACAGATTTCAACCAAAGGTCCATCTGTCTGTCATTGGCATCTTTAAGTGAAGCCCCATCTTACACTGCAACTATGGATCTAGCCGCAAGCCTGGAGATTGGGGGGTCCACCTTTGGACACTGGGTCCAGCGTTTGACCACGTCAGGGGGAAAGGGATAACGTGTATCCTTAAGACGTTTGGAGAAACGCTTATCTGGATAAGCATGGTGTTTCTGGACTGCTTCTCTGAAGTCAGCGTGGTCCAGAAAAGTACTCAATTTACGTTTGGGATACCTGAAATGGAATTTCTCCTGCTGTGCTGCTGCCTCCTCCGCTGGAGGAGAAATATCCAGCAGTCTATTGATGGCCGCTATAAGATCATTCACCATGGCGTCACCATCAGGGGTATCCAGGTTGAGAGCAGTCTCAGGATTAGACTCCTGATCACCTAGCTCTGTCTCATCATACAGAGAATCCTCTCGCTGAGACCCTGACCAGCGTGATGACGCCGAGGGTCTCTCCCAGCGAGCTCGCTTAGGCTGCCTGGGACTGTCGTCCGAGTCAGAGCCTTCAGCCTGTGATGCCTGGGACCCCCTTGGAGCACGGATTAGTTCCAACTGAGGGGGACCGGGGAACATTGAATCAGCAGTGCCCATGGTCTGAGTGACCGGCCTGGACTGCAAAGTTTCTAGAATTTTTGTCATAGTCACAGACATCTTATCAGCAAAAACTGCAAACTCTGTCCCCGTCACCGGGACAGGGTTCACAGGCGTCTCTGCCTGGGCCACTACTAGCATAGACTCCGGCTGACGAAGTGGCACAGGGACCGAACATTGCACACAATGGTGGTCAGTGGAACCTGCCGGTAGATCAGCCCCACATGCGGTACAGGCAGCATATAAAGCCTGTGCCTTGGCACCCTTGCTTTTTGCGGATGACATGCTGTTGTCTCCTCAGAGCAATATAGGGGTATAAGCCAAGAAGCGACCGTACAGTGCAATATATAGGTACAGACAAAAGTACACAAAACAAAACTGTGGCACTAGTGGGGTCAGCACCTAGGTGCTGCTTACCGCCCGCTTAACAGCGGGTGTGTGGTCGCCATCTCCCAGGGCTATGTCCGTTCTCCAGCTCAGACTGCGTGCAGGAATGGCTGCCGGCGTCCTGTGAAGAGGGGCGGGCCGTGGGCGTGCTGCAGACAAAGAGCGGGAAACTGGCGTCCCACTGTGCCCAGTGAGAGGGCTGGAGTATGTAAATAAGACTCCAGCCCTCGGCGCTGACTATTGTACAGCGTCTCTCCCCTTCCCTGACTGACAGGGCTGGGGGCGGGAACGAAACGTAACTAGGCCGCAGAAGCCGGGGACTAGATTTATAAGCGCTGCCGTCGTAAAAGCACGGTCGGCGCGAAGTCCCCGGCGCACCACAAGTCTCAGCCGCGCCGCAGTCTCCATGGCGGCCGGCGCGGTAGTTCCCCACACATAAACTCACTCAGCTAAGCTGCAGTGAGTATAACCCAAGCGCGCAGCGCTACTGTCCCCGGCGCACTAGAACACCCAGCAACGCTGGAGTGTGTCTGTGCCTGTCTGTACGGGGACACAGAGTACCTGAATGTTGCAGGGCCTTGTCCCTGACGGTACCCAGCTCCGTATCCAGCAGGATCTCCGGGTCTGTGGATGGAGCCCGGCCTCAGAGTCTGGAGGCCGGTAAGATCCCACTTCACCAGAGCCCTCAGGGGGATGGGGAAGGAAAAACAGCATGTGGGCTCCAGCCTCCGTACCCGCAATGGGTACCTCAACCTTAACAAACACCGCCAACAAGAGTGGGGTGAGAAGGGAGCATGCTGGGGGCCCTTTAGCATGGGCCCTCTTTTCTTCCATCCGATATAGTCAGCAGCTACTGCTGACTAAACAGTGGAGCTATGCGTGGATGTCTGACCTCCTTCGCACAAAGCTTGAAAACTGAGCAGCCCGTGATCCCACGGGGGGTGTATAGCCAGAAGGGGAGGGGCCTTACACTTTTTAGTGTAATGCTTTGTGTGGCCTCCGGAGGCAGTAGCTATACACCCAATCGTCTGGGTCTCCCAATGGAGCGCCGAAGAAATCTCCTTGAGACATTGAGGCTATGACGGAGCGTAGAGATTCCATCCGGAACCTCCTGGTTTTTACGTGTTTGTTGAGCAACTTTAGATCCAGGACGGGCCGAAAGGACCCGTCCTTCTTTGGCACCACAAACAGATTGGAATAAAAACTGTGACCTTGTTCCTGAAGAGGAACGGAAGTCACCACTCCTTCCGCCTTTAGAGCGGCCACCGCCTGCAGCAGAGCATCGGCTCGGTCGGGCGGTGGGGAAGTTCTGAAGAAACGAGTTGGAGGACGAGAGCTGAACTCCATCCTGTACCCGTGAGACAGAATGTCCCTCACCCAACGGTCTTTGACCTGTGACAGCCAAATGTCGCCAAAGCGGGAGAGCCTGCCACCGACCGAGGATGCGGAGGGAGGAGGCTGAAAGTCATGAGGAAGCCGTCTTGGTAACGGTTCTTCCTGCTGTCTTTTTTGGGCGTGACTGAGTCCGCCAAGAATCTGAGCCTCTCTGATCCTTTTGAGTCCTTTTGGGCGAGGAGAATTGGGACCTGCCTGAGCCTCGAAAGGACCGAAAACCAGACTGACCCCTCCTTTGTTGGGGCTTGTTTTGTCTGTGTTGAGGTAAGGATGAGTCCTTACCCTTGGAGTGTTTAATGATTTCATCCAAACGCTCCCCAAACAATCGGTCACGAGAAAAAGGCAAACTGGTTAAGCACTTCTTGGAAGCAGAATCTGCCTTCCATTCTCTCAACCACAGGGCTCTGCGCAAAACCACGGAGTTGGCTGACGCCACCGCCGTACGGCTCGTAGAGTCCAGGACAGCATTAATCGCGTAAGACGCGAATGCAGACATTTGAGAGGTCAATGGTGCCACCTGCGGGGAAGATGTACGTGTGACCGAGTCGACTTGTATAAGCCCAGCTGAAATGGCTTGGAGTGCCCATACGGCTGCAAAAGCTGGCGCCAACGACGCTCCAATAGCTTCATAAATGGATTTCAGCCAGAGCTCCATCTGCCTGTCAGTGGCATCTTTAAGTGCCGCTCCATCTTCTACTGCAACTAAAGATCTAGCTGCAAGCCTGGAGATTGGAGGGTCCACCTTGGGACACTGGGTCCAACCCTTGACCACGTCAGGGGGAAAAGGATAGCGTGTATCTTTAAGCCGTTTAGAAAACCGCTTCTCAGGATAAGCGTGGTGTTTCTGGATTGCATCTCTAAAGTCAGAGTGGTCCAGTAAAGTGCTTAATTTACGCTTGGGATATCTGAAATGGAATTTCTCCTGCTGTGAAGCTGCCTCCTCCGCAGGAGGAGCTGGCGGAGAAATATCTAACATCCTATTGATGGACGCTATAAGATCATTCACTATGGCGTCACCATCCGGTGTATCCAGATTGAGAGCGGTCCCAGGATCAGAATCTTGATCAGTTACATCCGCCTCATCACCCATAGATTCGTCCCGCTGGGATCCTGACCAGTGAGACGAAGTTGAGGGCCCCTCATAACGAGCCCGCTTAGGTTGTCTGGGACTGTTGTCTGAGTCAGAATCGTCACCCTGGGGTGCATGTGACACCCCCGGAGCTAGGAAGTGTTCCAGCTGAGGGGGACCAGGGAGCAATGATGCCACAGTGTCCATGGTCTGAGTTACTGGTCTAGACTGCAATGTTTCAAGAATCTTTGACATGGTCATAGACAATCTGTCAGCAAAAGCTGCAAACTCCGTTCCTGTCACCTGGACAGCATTCACAGGTGGTACACTCTGGGTCACGTCCAGCAGAGGCCCCGGCTGTGCAAGTTGCACAGGGGCCGAGCACTGCACACAATGGGGGTCAGTGGAACCTGCCGGTAGAGCAGCCCCACATGCGGTACAGGCAGCATATAATGTCTGTGCCTTGGCACCCTTGCGTTTTGCGGACGACATGCTGTTGCCTCCTTGTAATCTAGGAGGGTATATAGCCGAGAATCACCAGCGACCGTACAGTACAAAGTATTTGCAAACACAAAATACTCAGTATACAAACGGCACAAGTGGGGGTGAGCCCTTGAGGGCTGCTTACCGCCCGCTGAACAGCGGGTATGAGGCCGTAGAATCCCGTGTCTGGGTCTCCCCGTCTCCCCTCTGCAGCTCAGCGTGCAGGCAGGAATGGCTGCCGGCGTTCTGTGAAGAGGGGCGGACCGTGGGCGTGCCACAAACAAAGAGCGGGAAACTGCGTCCTACTGTGCGTGGTGTGAGGGCTGGAGTATGTAAAAAAGACTCCAGCCCTCAGCGCTGATGCTCTGTTCAGCGTCCCGCCCTCCTCCTGACTGGCAGGTGCGGAGGCGGGAACGAACGAACTAGGCCGCAAAAGCCGGGGACTGTAGTAATAAGCGCGGCCGTGATATATGCACGGTCAGCGCGGAAGTCCCCGGCGCACCACAAGTCCCAGCCGCGTCGCAGTCCCAGCGGCCGGCGCGACCGTTCTCCCTGAGTCTACCCACTCAGCTAAGCTGAAGTGAGGAAATGGCACAAGCGCAGCAGCGCTGTTGTCCACGGCGCACTAACACACCCAGCAATGCTGCGGTGTGCGCGCGTATGCATGGGGACACAGAGTACCTTGACGGAGCAGGGCCATGTCCCTGACGATACTCAGCTCCATATCCAGCGGCTTCTCCAGGGGCTGCGGATGGAGCACGGTCTCAGTGCCTGGAGACCGGTAAAATCCCACTTCGCCTAGAGCCCTAATGGGGATGGGGAAGGAATCAGCATGTGGGCTCCAGCCTCCGTACCCGCAATGGGTACCTCAACCTTAACAAGCACCACCGACAGAAAGTGGGGTGAGAAGGGAGCATGCTGGGGGCCCTGTATGGGCCCTCTTTTCTTCCATCCGACATAGTCAGCAGCTGCTGCTGACTAAATAGTGGAGCTATGCGTGCGTGTCTGACCTCCTTCGCACAAAGCAAAAACTGAGGGACCCGTGCTCCCACGGGGGGGTGTATAGCCAGAAGGGGAGGGGCCTTACACTTTTAAGTGTAGTACTTTGTGCGGCCTCCGGAGGCAGTAGCTATACACCCAATTGTCTGGGTCTCCCAATTAGGAGCGAAAGAAGGGAATTTTGTTACTTACCGTAAATTCCTTTTCTTCTAGCTCTTATTGGGAGACCCAGACGATTGGGTGTATAGCACTGCCTCCGGAGGCCACACAAAGCAATTACACTAAAAAGTGTAAGGCCCCTCCCCTTCTGGCTATACACCCCCAGTGGGATCACTGGCTCACCAGTTTTAGTGCAAAAGCAAGAAGGAGGAAAGCCAATAACTGGTTTAAACAAATTCTCTCCGAGTAACATCGGAGAACTGAAAACCGTTCAACATGAACAACATGTGTACCCGCAAACAAACCAACAATCCCGAAGGACAACAGGGCGGGTGCTGGGTCTCCCAATAAGAGCTAGAAGAAAAGGAATTTACGGTAAGTAACAAAATTCCCTTCTTCTTCGGCGCTCTATTGGGAGACCCAGACGATTGGGACGTCCAAAAGCTGTCCCTGGGTGGGTAAAGAAATACCTCATGTTAGAGCTGCAAGACAGCCCTCCCCTACGGGGAGGCAACTGCCGCCTGCAGGACTCTTCTACCTAGGCTGGCGTCCGCCGAAGCATAGGTATGCACCTGATAATGTTTGGTGAAAGTGTGCAGACTCGACCAGGTAGCTGCCTGGCACACCTGTTGAGCCGTAGCCTGGTGTCGTAATGCCCAGGATGCACCCACGGCTCTGGTAGAATGGGCCTTCAGCCCTGATGGAACCGGAAGCCCAGCAGAACGGTAGGCTTCAAGGATTGGTTCTTTGATCCATCGAGCCAGGGTGGCCTTAGAAGCCTGCGACCCTTTGCGCTTACCAGCGACAAGGACAAAGAGTGCATCCGAACGGCGCAAGGGCGCCGTGCGGGAAATGTAGATTCTGAGTGCTCTCACCAGATCTAACAAATGTAAATCCTTCTCATACCGATGAACTGCATGAGGACAAAACGAAGGCAAAGAGATATCCTGATTAAGATGAAAAGAGGATACCACCTTCGGGAGAAACTCCTGAATAGGGCGCAGCACAACCTTGTCCTGGTGGAAGACCAGGAAGGGAGCCTTGGATGATAGTGCTGCCAGCTCAGACACTCTCCGAAGAGATGTGATCGCTACCAGAAAAACCACTTTCTGTGATAGTCTAGAAAGTGAAACCTCCTTCAGAGGCTCGAAGGGCGGCTTCTGGAGGGCAACTAGTACCCTGTTCAGATCCCATGGATCTAACGGCCGCTTGTACGGGGGTACGATATGGCAAACCCCCTGTAGGAACGTGCGCACCTTAGGAAGGCGTGCCAAACGCCTCTGAAAAAAGACGGATAGCGCCGAGACCTGACCTTTAAGGGAGCCGAGCGACAAACATTTTTCTAACCCAGATTGCAGGAAAGAAAGAAAGGTAGGCAATGCAAATGGCCAGGGAGACACTCCCTGAGCAGAGCACCAGGATAAAAATATCCTCCACGTTCTGTGGTAGATCTTAGCGGACGTGGGCTTCCTAGCCTGTCTCATGGTGGCAACGACCCCTTGGGACAATCCTGAAGACGTTAGGATCCAGGACTCAATGGCCACACAGTCAGGTTCAGGGCCGCAGAATTCCGATGGAAAAACGGCCCTTGGGACAGTAAGTCTGGTCGGTCTGGGAGTGCCCACGGTTGGCCGACCGTGAGCTGCCACAGATCCGGATACCACGCCCTCCTCGGCCAGTCTGGGGCGACAAGTATGACGCGGCTGCAATCGGATCTGATCTTGCGTAGCACTCTGGGCAAGAGTGCCAGAGGTGGAAACACATAAGGGAGCCGGAACTGCGACCAATCTTGCACTAGGGCGTCTGCCGCCAGCGCTCTTTGATCGCGAGACCGTGCCATGAAGGTTGGGACCTTGTTGTTGTGCCGTGACGCCATTAGGTCGACGTCCGGCATCCCCCAGCGGCGACAGATTTCCTGAAACACGTCTGGGTGAAGGGACCATTCCCCTGCGTCCATGCCCTGGCGACTGAGGAAGTCTGCTTCCCAGTTTTCTACGCCGGGGATGTGAACTGCGGATATGGTGGAGGCTGTGGCTTCCACCCACATCAGAATCCGCCGGACTTCCTGGAAGGCTTGCCGACTGCGTGTCCCCCCTTGGTGGTTGATGTATGCCACCGCTGTGGAGTTGTCCGACTGAATTCGGATCTGCCTTCCTTCCAGCCACTGCTGGAAGGCTAGTAGGGCAAGATACACTGCTCTGATTTCCAGAACATTGATCTGAAGGGTGGACTCCTGCTGAGACCACGTACCCTGAGCCCTGTGGTGGAGAAAGACTGCTCCCCACCCTGACAGACTCGCGTCTGTCGTGACCACCGCCCAAGACGGTGGTAGGAAGGATCTTCCCTGTGATAATGAGGTGGGAAGAAGCCACCACTGCAGAGAGTCTTTGGCCGTCTGGGAAAGGGAGACTTTCCTGTCCAGGGATGTTGACTTCCCGTCCCATTGGCGGAGAATGTCCCATTGAAGTGGACGCAGATGAAACTGCGCAAACGGAACCGCCTCTATTGCCGCCACCATCTTCCCGAGGAAGTGCATGAGGCGTCTTAAGGAGTGCGGCTGACTTTGAAGGAGAGCCTGCACCCCAGTCTGTAGAGACCGCTGCTTGTCCAGCGGAAGCTTCACTATCGCTGAGAGAGTATGAAACTCCATGCCAAGATACGTTAGTGATTGGGTCGGTGACAGATTTGACTTTGGGAAGTTGATGATCCACCCGAACGCCTGGAGAGTCTCCAGTGCAACATTCAGGCTGAGTTGGCATGCCTCTTGAGAGGGTGCCTTGACCAGTAGATCGTCCAAGTAAGGGATCACAGAGTGTCCGTGAGAGTGCAAGACTGCTACCACTGCCGCCATGATCTTGGTGAACACCCGAGGGGCTGTCGCCAGACCAAATGGCAGAGCTACGAACTGAAGATGGTCGTCTCCTATCACGAAGCGTAGAAAGCATTGGTGCTCTGTAGCAATCGGCACGTGGAGATAAGCATCTTTGATGTCTATTGATGCTAGGAAATCTCCTTGAGACATTGAGGCAATGACTGAGCGGAGGGATTCCATCCGGAACCGCCTGGCGTTCACATGCTTGTTGAGCAGTTTTAGGTCCAGAACAGGACGGAAGGAGCCGTCCTTTTTTGGAACCACAAAGAGATTGGAGTAAAATCCTCGCCCCCGTTCCTGAGGGGGGACAGGGATCACGACTCCTCCTGCTCTTAGAGAGTCCACCGCCTGCAGCAGGGCATCTGCTCGGTTGGGGTGTGGGGAGGTTCTGAAGAACCGAAGTGGAGGCCGAGAACTGAACTCGATTCTGTACCCGCGAGACAGAATGTCTGTTACCCACCGGTCTTTGACCTGTGACAGCCAAATGTCGCAAAAGCGGGAGAGCCTGCCACCGACCGAGGATGCGGAGGGAGGAGGCCGAAAGTCATGAGGTAGCCGCTTTGGAAGCGGTTCCTCCATTTGCTTTCCTGGGGCGTGAGTGAGCCCGCCAGGAATCTGAGCTCCCTTGTTCTTTCTGAGTCCTTTTGGACGAGGAGAATTGGGCCTTGCCCGAGCCTCGAAAGGACCGAAACCTCGACTGCCACTTTTTCTGTTGAGGTTTACTTGCTCTGGGCTGTGGTAAGGAAGAGTCCTTACCCTTGGACTGTTTTATGATTTCAGCCAATGGCTCACCAAACAGTCTGTCTCTAGATAATGGCAAGCTGGTTAAGCATTTTTTAGAACCAGCATCTGCTTTCCAGTCCTTTAACCACAAGGCTCTGCGCAAAACCACAGAATTGGCGGACGCCATAGCGGTACGGCTCGTAGATTCTAGGACAGCATTGATAGCATAGGTCGCAAACGCAGACATTTGCGAAGTTAGGGACGCCACTTGCGGCACTGCTGGATGTATGAAAGCATCCACCTGTGCTAAACCAGCTGAAATAGCTTGGAGTGCCCACACGGCCGCGAATGCTGGAGCAAACGACGCGCCGATAGATTCATAGACAGATTTCAACCAAAGGTCCATCTGTCTGTCGTTGGCATCTTTAAGTGAGGCGCCATCCTCTACTGCGACTATGGATCTAGCCGCAAGCTTGGAAATTGGGGGATCCACCTTTGGACACTGGGTCCAGCGTTTGGCCACCTCAGAGGGAAAAGGATAACGGGTATCCTTAGAACGTTTAGAGAAACGCTTGTCTGGATGAGCGTCGTGTTTCTGGATCGATTCTCTGAAGTCAGAGTGGTCCAAAAAAGCACTTAATTTACGCTTGGGATATAGGAAATGGAACTTCTCCTGCTGTGCAGCTGCCTCCTCTGCAGAAGGGGCTGGGGGAGAAATATCCAACAGTCTATTAATTGCCGATATAAGGTCATTAACCATGGCGTCACCATCAGGGGCATCCAGATTGAGAGGGGCCTCAGGATTAGAATCCTGATCACCGTCCTCAGTCTCATCACAGAGAGACTCTTGTCGCTGAGACCCTGAGCAGTGTGATGACGTGGAGGGTCTTTCCCAGCGAGCTCGCTTAGGCTGCCTGGGATTGTCATCTGAGTCAGAGACTTAAGCCTGTGATGCTTGAGACCCCCCTGAAGTACGGATTAGTTCCAACTGAGGGGGACCGGAGAGCATAGACACAGCAGTGTCCATGGTCTGAGCAACTGGCCTGGACTGCAAGGTCTCCAGGATTTTTGCCATAGTCACAGACATTTTATCAGCAAAAACTGCAAAGTCTGTCCCCGTCACCGGGGCAGGGTTCACAGGCGTCTCTGCCTGGGCCACTACCACCATAGGCTCTGGCTGACGAAGTGCCACTGGGACTGAACATTGCACACAATGAGAGTCGTTGGAGCCTGCTGGTAGATTAGCCCCACATGCAGTACAAACAGTGTACGCAGCCTGTGCCTTGGCACCCTTGCGTTTTGTGGATGACATGTTGCTGCCTCCTCAGAGCAGTACAGGGTGTCCAGCCAAGAAGCGACCTTACAGTGCAACTATATATATATATGGTACCAAGAAAAAAGTACACTAATATAACACTGAGGCACTAGTGGGGCCAGCACTAAAGTGCAGCTTACCGCCCGCTTAGGAGCGGGTGTGTGGTCGCCGAAATCCCTTTAGTCTGGGTCTCCCAGAGCCTGCTGCCTTTCCCCAGCCAGACCGCATGTGTAATGGCTGCCGGCGTCCTTGTGGAGAGGGGGGGCGGGCCCTGGGCGTATACAGACGAAGAGCGGGAAGCCTGCTTCCCACTGTGCCTAGTGAGAGGGCTGGAGCATGTAAATAAAGCTCCAGCCCTCGGCGCTGCCAATTGAGCAGCGTCTCTCCCCTACCCTGATTGACAGGGTGGGGGCGGGAACGAAGCGGCGCTAGGCCACAGAAGCCGGGGGCTAAAGTTAGAAGCGCCGCCGCCGTAAAAGCGCGGTCGGCGCAAAGTCCCCGGCGCACCACAAGTCGCAGCTGCGCCGCCGCTCCAGTAGCGGTCGGCGCAGTAGTTCCCAACATGTAACGTCACTCAGCAAAGCTGCAGTGACCTAACCCCAGCGCACAGCGCTACTGTCCCCGGCGCACTATAACGCTCAGCAAGCCTTGAGAGTGTCCGTGCCTGCCGGGGACACAGAGTACCTGAAAGTTGCAGGGCCTTGTCCCTGAACGGCACTCCCGCTCCAAATCCAGCAGGTTCTCTGGGTCTGTGGATGGAGCCCGGCCCCAGGGCTTGGGGGCCGGCAAGATCCCACTTCCACAGAGCCCTCCAGGGGATGTGGAAGGAAAACAGCATGTGGGCTCCAGCCTCTGTACCAGCAATAGGTACCTCAACCTTACAAGCACCACCGCGGGTGAGAAGGGAGCATGCTGGTGGCCCCATATGGGCCCTCTTTTCTTCCATCCGATATAGCCAGCAGCTACTGCTGACTACAAACAGTGGAGCTATGCGTGGATGTCTGACCTCCTTCGCACAAAGCAGAAAACTGGTGAGCCAGTGATCCCACTGGGGGTGTATAGCCAGAAGGGGAGGGGCCTTACACTTTTTAGTGTAATTGCTTTGTGTGGCCTCCGGAGGCAGTGCTATACACCCAATCGTCTGGGTCTCCCAATAGAGCGCCGAAGAAAAGAAAGTTGTGGTGCGGTTTCCTGGGAGCACCTGCGGAATATCCTGCGGATATATCCGCAGGACACTGTCCCCGTGGGCACATAACCTAATAATCGAGTAAAGAGCAGTGGCAAGCACATTCGCCCATCAATATGAAGGATTTTTGATTACTTCACAGTCATTTGACATGATGTAATCAAAAGGTCTCCATTGCAGGAGTCTGAAAGAACTGGAGACAGGCTGGTATGCAGAACTGACAATGGGGACAAGAGCGGAAACTGGGCAGGACCCCAGCGTTTATATCCCGATAAGACTGCCAAAGGACCTGTGTGACATCACATTATGTGACTAGGTTGTCACCAAAAGGTCTGTTAATTGCAGGAGTCTAATAGATGAATAAGAGACAGGTGGGTAAATTATAAGACGCTCTCTCATTTTCAGAGAAACACTGTAGTAACATTACAAAACAGAACAGGCAACATCCTGGGAATAGTTCTAACAAAATCCTAAAGAGCATGCTGTACAATAAAATGTATTTCCTATTACAAATACAGATTAGGCTGCTTTCACACTACGTCTTTTTAACATGCGTCCTGAACGTTTTTTTGCTGCAAAAGCGGATCCTGCTTTTACAGCAAAAAATGCATGCAAATGCATGTGTTACTTTGCAGGATCCTGTCACTGGATGTTTAGGGGCGGGCATTGGAGTCATGTGATCGGGAGTGAGGGAAACTAAACGTGCCAGACTGGGAGCCGGCTTCTTACAACTGCGGAGGTTCGTAACCAAGGTAAACATCGGGTATACTTGCTTGGATACCCGATATTTACTTTGGTTACGAGCGTCTGCAGCTGCTAGGAGCCGGGCTCCCTGCACACGTAACCAACGTAAACATCGGGTAACTAAGACCGCGGTTACCCGATGTTTACCTTGGTTACGAGTGTCCGCAGCTCTCAGGTGGAGGAGAGGGAGGGGGAGAGACAGAGAGGGAGGAGAGAGAGGGAGGAGAGAGAGGGAGGAGAGAGAGGGAGGAGAGAGAGGGAGGAGAGAGAGGGAGGAGAGAGAGGGAGGAGAGAGAGGGAGGAGAGAGAGGGAGGAGAGAGAGGGAGGAGAGAGAGGGAGGAGAGAGAGGGAGGAGAGAGAGGGAGGAGAGAGAGGGAGGAGAGAGAGGGAGGAGAGAGAGGGAGGAGAGAGAGGGAGGAGAGAGAGGGAGGAGAGAGAGGGACTGATTACGAGGCTGGTTTCTGGGCATGCTCAGTAGAGCATGCAGGATCCTGTCTATCAGCATGCCAGCGTTCACATGCGTTTGCATGCTGTTTAGTCAGGATCCAGCAATTTGTAGTATTTGGACGCAGCTCAAAAACGCTACATGTAGCGTTTTTGAAAGATGTTAAAAAACTGCAACTCGCTGGATCCTCACTATAACGCACGCAAACGCAGGTGAACGCATGTTAACGCGAGTCCATTGCAAATGCATTGAAATGAAAACGCATTTGCACTGGATCCGTTTTTGCGTTAAAAAAACGTTCAGGACGCATGTTAAAAAGACGTAGTGTGAAAGCAGCCTTACTGAAAGAAGGGAATTTTGTTACTTACCGTAAATTCCTTTTCTTCTAGCTCTTATTGGGAGACCCAGACGATTGGGGTATAGCTACTGCCCTCCGGAGGCCACACAAAGCACTACACTAAAAAGTGCAAGGCCCCTCCCCTTCTGGCTATACCCCCCCGTGATATCACGGGTTCTCCAGTTTTAGTGCCAAAGCAAGAAGGAGGAAAGCCAATAACTGGTTTAAACAAATTAACTCCGAGTAACATCGGAGAACTGAAAAACCGTTCAACATGAACAACATGTGTACCCGCAAACAACAAAAAAATCCCGAAGGACAACAGGGCGGGTGCTGGGTCTCCCAATAAGAGCTAGAAGAAAAGGAATTTACGGTAAGTAACAAAATTCCCTTCTTCTTCAGCGCTCTATTGGGAGACCCAGACGATTGGGACGTCCAAAAGCTGTCCCTGGGTGGGTAAAGAAATACCTCATGTTAGAGCTGCAAGACAGCCCTCCCCTATGGGGAAGCCACTGCCACCTGCAGGGCTCTTCTACCTAGGCTGGCGTCCGCCGAAGCATAGGTATGCACCTGATAATGTTTGGTGAAAAATGTGCAGGCTCGACCAGGTAGCTGCCTGGCACACCTGTTGAGCCGTAGCCTGGTGTCGTAATGCCCAAAACGCACCTACGGCTCTGGTAGAATGGACCTTCAGCCCTGAAGGAACCGGAAGCCCCGCAGAACGGTAGTCTTCAAGAATTGGTTCTTTGATCCATTGAGCCATGGTGGCTTTAGAAACCTGCAACCCCTTGCGCGTACCAGCGACAAGGACAAAAAATGCATCAGAGCGGCGCATGGGCGCCGTGCGGGAAATGTAGATTCTGAGTGCTCTCACCAGAACTAACAACTGTAAATCCTTTTCATACCGGAGAACCGGATGAGAACAAAAGGAAGGAAAGGGTATATCCCGATTAAGAAGAAACGCGGATACAACCTTAGGGAGAAACTCCTGAATAGGGCGCAGCACTACCTTGTCCTGGTGGAACACTAGGAAGGGAGCCTTGAATGACAGAGCCGCCAGCTTAGACACTCGCCGAAGCGACGTGATCGCAACCAGAAAGGCCACTTTCTGTGACAGGCGCGAAAGGGAAACTTCCCTCAGAGGCTCGAAATGCGGCTTCTGGAGAGCAACTAGTACCCTGTTCAGATCCCATGGATCTAACGGCCGCTTGTACGGGGGCACAATATGACAAACCCCCTGTAGTAACGTGCGCACCTTAGGAAGACGTGCTAGACGCTTCTGAAAAGAACACGGATAGTGCCGAGACTTGCCCTTAAAGGGAGCCGAGCGACCAACCTCTTTCCCAACCAGATTGCAGGAGGGAAGGCAAAGTAGGCAATGCCGATGGCCAGGGAGACCCTCCCTGAGCAGAACACTAAGATAAGAATATCTTCCACGAGTTGTGGTAGATCTTGGCAGACCGCGGCTGGCTAGCCCGTCTCATGGTGGCAATGACGTCGTGCTCACGGTCGACCGACGGTGAGATGCCACAGATCACGGTACCACGACCTCCCCGGCCAGTCTGGGGCGACGAGGATGGTGTGGCAGCAATCGGTAGCTGGAACTGTGACCAATCCTGAGCCAAGGCGCCTGTCGCCAGAGCTCTTTGATCGTAAGACCGCGTCATGAAAATCGGGACCTTGTTGTTGCCGAGAAGCCATGACGTCGACGTCCGTCTTCATCCTGCGTCTACAGAATTCTTGCAAACAAACGGGTGCAGAGCCCATTCCCCTGCGTCCACGCCCTGGCGACTGAGGAAGTCTGCTTCCTAGTGTCGTACGCCCGGGATGTGAACAGCTGATATGGTGTATGCTCTGTCTTCTACCCATAGCAGAATCCGCCGGACCTCTTGGGAGTCTTGTCGACTGCGTAGTCCGCCTTGGTGGTTGGTGTATGCCACCGCTGTGGATAGTCCGACTGAATTCGGATCTATTTGCATTCCAGCCACTGCAGGAAGGCTTGCAGTGCAAGATACACTGCCCAGAGCTCCAGACCACTGAGTTGAAGAGTGGACTCCTCTGAAGATGTTCTTTGACCGTCTGGAAAAGCTAAAACTCGCCTCTGGATGAGGCGCCTCCTTGAAGGAGAGACTGTCCCCTCGTCTGTAGTGAACGCTGAGAGAGTGTGAAAACTCTCCAGGAGATGCCAGCGATTGGGTTCAACCTTGAAAAGTTGAAGACCCACCCGAAACTCTGGGAAGGGTCCAGCGCCATGTTCAGGTTGTGTTGGCATGCTTGTAAAGGAGAGTTCCTTGACCAGTAGATTGCCCAAGTAAAGGATCACAGAGTGACCGTGAGAGCGCGGGACTGCTCCCTCTGCTGCCACGAACTTGGTGAACACCCGTGGGGCTGTCGCCAGCCAAAGGGTATGGCTACGAAACGAAATATTCTCGTCTTTAATAACGAATCGTAGCCAACGCCGGTGCCTCGGAGCAATCGGCACGTGTAGATAAGCATCCTGATGTCTATTGAAGCTAGGAAAACTCCTTGAGACAGAGAGGCAATGACGGAGCGGAGTGATGCCATCCGGAACCGCCTGGTTTTCACGTGCTCGTTAAGCAGTATAAAGTCCAGAACGGGACGGAAGGAGCCGTCCTATTTTGGCACCACGACCAGGTCGGGGCAAAATGCGTATCTGGTTCCTGAAGAGGAACAGGGATTACCGCTCTTTCCGCCTGCAGAAGAGCCTCGGCTCGGTCGGTGCGGTAGTTTGAAAACAAACTGACTCTCACTCACAGGCCTCAACCTGCGGTAGGTAAATGCCGCTAAAGCGGGGGAGTCTGCCCCCCCGCGGTTGCGGAGTGAGAGGGCTGAAAATTATGAGGAAAAACGCTTTGGTAGCGGATCCTCCGGCTGCCTTCCCCGGGCGTGAATTGAGCCCGCTAGGAATCTATGCCCTTCTGGGCTTTTTGAGTCGTCTTGGATAGTTGAATGATTTCATTCAACCCTTACCAACAGACTATCACTAGATAAAGGCAACCTGGTTAAGCACTTCGTTGGAAGCAGCCTCTGTTCCAATCTCTCAACTACTAGCCTCTGCGTAAAAACACGGAGTTGGCGGATGCCACTGACGTCCGGCTCGTAGAGTCTCGGACAGCAATAACAGCATGATTCGCCATGCCGACATTGCGAGTTAAAGACGCTGCTGGGACCGAGAGTACCTGTGACAGCGACCCTCTGCGCAATACTAGCTGAAATAGCTTGGAGTGCCTTCACGGCTGCGACTGCCGGAGCAGCCGACCTGCCGATAGCTTCATAGACAGATTGCAACCAGAGGCCAATCTGCCTGTCAATGGCATTTTGAAGTGAAGTCCTATCCACCACTACAACTATAGATCTAGCTGCAAGCATGGAGATTGGGGGATCCACATTTGGATACTGGGTCTAGCGCTTGACCACGTCAGGGGGAGCGACACGTGTCTCATTAATACGGTCGGAGAAACGCTTATCGTGATAAGCGTGTCGTTTCTGGACTGCGTCTCTGGAGTCAGAGTGCTAAACAAGTACTCAATATATAGAGATTTCTCTTGCTGTGAAGCTGACCCCTCCACTGGAGGAGTTGAGGGAGAAATACCCAACCTTTCGTTGATGGACGCAATAAGATTATTCACTATAGCGTCACCATCCGGTGTATCCGGATTGAGAGCGGTCTCAGGAACAGAGTCCTGAACAGCTACGTCTGCCTCATCGTACAGAGAGTACTCCAGCTGGGACCTTGCCCAGTGATGTAGTCGAGGGCTAATGCCAGCGAGCCCGCTTAGGCCATCTGGGACTGTCGACCGTGTCGGATGCCTGCTCTCTGGGATGCCTGGAATCACTCTGGCGCCTTGAGATGCTCCAGATCAGGGCGGCCAGGGTCATTGCAACCATATTGCCCACGGTCTGCTTGGGGTGCAAAGTCTGTAAGATGTCAGTCATAGTCACAGACAATATATCAGCGGAAAAACTGCAACTTCGTCCCTGTCTCTGGACAGAGATCACAGGTGGTTCCTTTGGCCACATATAGCAGAGACCCCGGTTGAGCAATTGCACGCACTGGGGGTCCTGAAACCGTATGACATGCAGTACAAGCAGCATAGAAAGCCCGTGCATTGGCAACTTGTCTTTTTCTGCTGTTGTTGTCTAGCTATCTAAGAGCCTAGCCGAGGATAGCGACCGTACAGTGAATAGTCATACAAGCATGAAGTACAAATAAACACTTCAGCACATGTAGTACACGCAGCATTGAAAACTTGTGGCTTGGCACATTTGCTCTTCTGCTGCTGTTGTCTATTTATCTAGGAGCATGAGACAAGGATAGCGACATACAGTGAATGTATAGCATACAGCATGACAGTAAACACTGCAGCCCATGCAATCCAAGCAGCATTGAAAGCTTGCGCGTTAGCACCCTAGCCTTTCTGCTGCTGTTGTCTATTTATCCAGGAACATTAGCCAAGGATAGCGACATACAGTGAATGTATAGCATACAAGCATGACAGTAAACACTGCAGCCAATGCAAGACAAGCAGCATTGAAAACTTGTGCCGTAGCACCATTGCTCTACTGCTGCTTTTGTCTGTTTATCTGGGCGCATTAGCCAAGAATAGCGACATACAGTGAATGTATATCATAACAATAAACCGTGCAACACATGCAAGCGAAGCAGCATTGAAAGCTTGTGCCTTAGCACAAATTGCTCTACTGCTGCTGTTGCCCAATCTGACAGTAAACACTGCAGCACATGCAAACGAAGAAGCATTGAAAGCTTGTGCCTCAGCAGCATTGCTTATTTGCTGCTGTTGCCCAGAATAGCGACAGTACAGTACAGTGCATAGCATATCAGCACACAGCCCAAAAGCCCACTTCAGCATTAGTGGTGTCAGTTGCTTACCGCCCGCACAAGAGCGGGTGCGAGGTCGCCCAAAAACTGTGACTGGTTCCGTTCTCCCAGAGTGGAAACCATAATGGCTGCCGGCTTCTCTTCCCCGTCCTGTGCAGAGGGGCGGGCCGTGGGCGAGCCCCAGCCAAGAGCGGGAACCCGGCGTCTCACTGTGTTCAGTGAGAGGGGGCTGGAGAATGCAAAGCAGACTCCAGCTCCCTGCGCTGAGCTACTGTACAGCGTCCCGCCCCTCCTCTGACTGGCAGGGCTGGGGCGGGAACGAAACGAAAACTAGGCCGCAAAGCCGGGGACTCTAGTAATAAGCGCGGCCGTCCTATGTGCACGGCCGACGCCGAAGTCCCCCCGGCGCACCACAAGTCCCAGCCGCGCCACAATGTAAAAAACAACCAGCAGCGGCCGGCGCGGCCGTTTTCAATACATAAATTCACTCAGCAAAGCTGCAGTGAATAATAGCACCAGCGCTCCGCGCTGTTGTCCCCGGCGCACTAACACTCCCAGCAATGCTGGTGTGTGTGGGCGCGATGTGCATGGGAACACAGAGTACCTTGATGTAGCAGGGCCCTGTCCCTGACGATACTCAGCTCCATATCCAGCAGGTTCTTTTGGGTCTGTGGATGGAGCTCGGTCTCTGTGCCTGGAGACCGGTAAGATCCCACTTCACCCAGAGCCCCTCATGGGGATGGGGAAGGAAAACAGCATGTGGGCTCCGGCCTCTGTACTAGCAATAAGTACCTCAACCTTACAACACCATCCACGGGTGAGAAGGGAGCATGCTGGGGGCCCTACATGGGCCCTCTTTTCTTCCATCCGACATAGTCAGCAGCTGCTGCTGACTAAAATCTGTGGAGCTATGCATGGATGTCTGACCTCCTTCGCACACAAAGCTAAAACTGGAGAACCCGTGATATCACGGGGGGGTATAGCCAGAAGGGGAGGGGCCTTGCACTTTTTAGTGTAGTGCTTTGTGTGGCCTCCGGAGGGCAGTAGCTATACCCCAATCGTCTGGGTCTCCCAATAGAGCGCTGAAGAAATTACAAGCTTAAAGCCTGACCTGCATTACTGGAGACTGCAGTGTGGTGCTATCATGATCTTGTTTGGATCAAACTTACAACGCTAAATCTTAACCAGAGTCATGTGGAAAAGAGATTTGGGTCTGTAATTTCCTTAGATTACGTACGGAAGTTTGATTACACTACTAACAAATAAAATTGTACTTTAAGGAGCCAGTGTAAAAATGGTGTCCTGCACCAAGTTTTTATTTTGGCAAAGGCCTTCTGCATAGCACAGCCTACTACGCTTATCTATACAATGTAACAAAACGGTATGCAGTCACATACCAGCAAGACAGAGGCCAAAAACATCATTTTGGCTATCTGGTTTTATTTGTTAAATTATGTGGGAAGGGAGGGAGACCATCAAACTGTACACCAAGGAAAAGCTCACAAGCAACACTAAATATAAACAAAAATGTAACCAAATTAACTACACCTTTATCAACTATAACGTTACCTACCTTAGTGGCTTGTTGAATAATACTATCCCACACTTGATTTGGAAGCAACATATATTTCTCTATCAAATGCTCTTGTACAGGTTGATCTGTCTGAGCTCCAATCATATACCCAACTGCTTCATAAAATGTGTGAACCTAAAAAGAACAGAATAAAAAAATAAATATTAGCCAAACACGTTAAAGGGGTTATCCGGCTTATTTTTTTGTTATTTCACTATTGGGCTACATTGGGGCAGGTAAGTAGATAGCAACTACCTACTTGCCCTGCTGTCAGACCACACTTACCCCTCTCCCCGGCTCATGTGACCACTCCTGACAGGATTTTGCTGCTTTCTGTGATGATACGTCAACAGGGACTGGAGCTTGTTGACGGGCACCACAGACGACCAGGTACAGCGCGATGCAGCCCCCGCCCATCTCATCTTTCCCTGCCCCTCCCCACATTCAATACTCTCCCCCACTCCATGTGCTGCTATCTGTGCTCTGTATGTGCCCAAGTCCTGGACAAACAGGGCTGCCCTCTTAGTCTAGGACACAGTCAGTGCTGTTTGCCACAGCTCATTGTGATGTATGGGGCCCGGGTAACTGACCCCCCCCCCCCCCCCTCCCCGTGCTCTCTCTCCTCACACTGATGAATGCAGCCTCTGGCACTCCTGGCTTTTGAATACAGCCAGGAGCAGAGACGTCACCTGAACAACAGCACTGAGCTCTGCATCACCTAGCTGTAAGGGGGCTGCACTCATCACAGCACAGAGGAGAAGAAAAAGCATGGGTGAGGGGGGGCAGAGAAGAGAGTGCAGGGGGAGAGAAGACGTGCACAGGTGAGAGCGGGGGGGGGGGGTTGGAAGAGGGGCCAGCAGAACAGAGTGCACAGGTGAGATACAGAGCGGGGCGGGGGGGGGGGGGGGGGGGGGGGGGGGGGGGGGAGTGCAGGGGGAGAGAGAGGACAGTGCACGGGTGAGAGCGGGATGAGGGCGGTGCAAAGGAGACATGAGGGGGGATTATATATATTATATAACTAGGTGTGTGTGGATGTGTGTGTGTGAGTATATGTGTATATATCCTATAGACTCACATTGGGGGCTATAAATAGTCTTCATTACATAGTATTCATTTATCTGTCAGGTGCTGGGGCAGAATACTGACAGGGAATGAGTGTGCAGAGGGCGGGGCTGGACACGGAGGTGGGCGGTGCCAGCTCTGACTGAGATTTGGCATAGGAAGGTAAGCAAAGAGCTGCAGAGAATAAAGTGATAATTCAAGAGGAACAAAAGTTGGAAAACAAAAAGAAGGGAATTTTGTTTACTTACCGTAAATTCCTTTTCTTCTAGCTCCAATTGGGAGACCCAGACAATTGGGTGTATAGCTTCTGCCTTCGGAGGCCACACAAAGTATTACACTTTAAAAAGTGTAACCCCTCCCCTCTGCCTATACACCCTCCCGTGCATCACGGGCTCCTCAGTTTTGGTGCAAAAGCAAGAAGGAGGAAAAGTTATAAATTGGTTTAAAGTAAATTCGATCCGAAGAAATTTCGGAGAACTGAAACCATTCAACATGAACAACATGTGTACACAAAGAACAACAGCCCGAAGGGAACAGGGGCGGGTGCTGGGTCTCCCAATTGGAGCTAGAAGAAAAGGAATTTACGGTAAGTAAACAAAATTCCCTTCTTTGTCGCTCCATTGGGAGACCCAGACAATTGGGACGTCCAAAAGCAGTCCCTGGGTGGGTAAAGTAAAACCTCGTAATAGAGCCGTAAAAACGGCCCCTTCCTACAGGTGGGCAACCGCCGCCTGAAGGACTCGCCTACCTAGGCTGGCATCTGCCGAAGCATAGGTATGCACCTGATAGTGTTTCGTGAAAGTGTGCAGGCTCGACCAGGTAGCTGCCTGACACACCTGCTGAGCCGTAGCCTGGTGCCGCAAAGCCCAGGACGCACCCACGGCTCTGGTAGAATGGGCCCTCAGCCCTGAGGGAACCGGAAGCCCAGAAGATCGGTAAGCTTCGAGAATTGGTTCCTTGATCCACCGTGCCAGGGTTGATTTGGAAGCCTGTGACCCTTTACGCTGGCCAGCGACAAGGACAAAGAGTGCATCCGAGCGGCGCAGGGGCGCCGTATGAGAAATGTAGAGTCTGAGTGCTCTCACCAGATCTAACAAGTGCAAATCCCTTTCACATTGGTGAACTGGATGAGGACAAAAAGAGGGTAAGGAGATATCCTGATTGAGATGAAAGGGGGATACCACCTTAGGGAGAAATTCCGGAACCGGACGCAGAACCACCTTGTCCTGGTGAAACACCAGGAAAGGGGCTTTGCATGACAGCGCTGCTAGCTCAGACACTCTCCGAAGTGATGTGACTGCTACTAGGAAGGCCACTTTCTGCGAAAGGCGTGAGAGAGAAATGTCCCTCATTGGCTCGAAAGGTGGTTTCTGAAGAGCCATCAGCACCCTGTTCAGATCCCAGGGTTCTAACGGCCGCTTGTAAGGAGGGACTATGTGACAAACCCCCTGCAGGAACGTGCGTACCTGTGGAAGTCTGGCTAGGCGCTTCTGAAAGAACACAGAGCGCTGAGACTTGTCCCTTAAGGGAGCCGAGCGACAAACCTTTTTCCAATCCGGATTGAAGGAAGGAAAGAAAAAGTGGGCAAGGCAAATGGCCAGGGAGAAAAACCCTGATCAGAGCACCAAGATAAGAATATCCTCCACGTCCTGTGGTAGATCTTGGCGGACGTTGGTTTCCTAGCCTGTCTCATAGTGGCAATGACCTCTTGAGATAATCCTGAAGACGCTAGGATCCAGGACTCAATGGCCACACAGTCAGGTTGAGGGCCGCAGAATTCAGATGGAAAAACGGTCCTTGAGACAGCAAGTCTGGTCGGTCTGGTAGTGCCCACGGTTGGCCCACCGTGAGATGCCACAGATCCGGGTAGCACGACCTCCTCGGCCAGTCTGGAGCGACGAGGATGGCGCGGCGGCAGTCGGACCTGATCTTGCGTAACACTCTGGGCAACAGTGCCAGAGGAGGAAACACATAAGGGAGTTGAAACTGCGACCAATCCTGAACTAAGGCGTCTGCCGCCAGAGCTCTGTGATCTTGAGACCGTGCCATGAATGTCAGGACCTTGTTGTTGTGCCGGGACGCCATTAGGTCGACGTCCGGCATCCCCCAGCGGCAACAGATCTCCTGAAACACGTCCGGGTGAAGGGACCATTCCCCTGCGTCCATGCCCTGGCGACTGAGAAAGTCTGCTTCCCAGTTTTCTACGCCCGGGATGTGAACTGCGGATATAGTGGAGGCTGTGGCTTCCACCCATAGCAGAATCCGCCGGACTTCCTGGAAGGCTTGCCGACTGCGTGTTCCGCCTTGGTGGTTGATGTATGCCACCGCTGTGGAGTTGTCCGACTGAATTCGGATCTGCTTGCCTTCCAGCCACGGCTGGAACGCCTTTAGGGCAAGATACACTGCCCTTATCTCCAGAACATTGATCTGAAGGGAGGACTCTGGCTGAGTCCAAGTACCCTGAGCCCTATGGTGGAGAAAGACCGCTCCCCACCCTGACAGGCTCGCGTCCGTCGTGACCACAGCCCAGGATGGGGGCAGGAAGGATTTCCCCTTCGACAGAGAAGTGGGAAGAAGCCACCACTGAAGGGAAGCCTTGGCTGCCCGAGAAAGGGAGACGTTCCTGTCGAGGGACGTCGACTTCCTGTCCCATTTGCGGAGAATGTCCCATTGAAGTGGACGCAGATGAAACTGCGCAAAAGGAACTGCCTCCATTGATGCTACCATCTTCCCTAGGAAGTGCATGAGGCGCCTCAAGGGGTGTGACTGGCCTTGAAGGAGAGATTGCACCCCTGTCTGTAGTGAACGCTGTTTGTCCAGCGGAAGCTTCACTATCGCTGAGAGAGTATGAAACTCCATGCCAAGATATGTCAGTGATTGGGCCGGTGTCAGATTTGACTTTGGAAAATTGATGATCCACCCGAAACTCTGGAGAGTCTCCAGAGCAATGTTCAGGCTGTGTTGGCATGCCACTTGAGAGGGTGCATTGACAAGCAGATCGTCTAAGTAAGGGATCACCGAGTGTCCCTGAGAGTGCAGAACTGCTACTACTGTTGCCATGACCTTGGTGAAGACCCGTGGGGCTGTCGCCAGGCCGAAAGGCAGTGCTACGAACTGAAGGTGTTCGTCCCCTATGGCGAAACGCAGGAAGCGCTGATGCTCTGGAGCAATCGGTACGTGGAGATAAGCATCTTTGATGTTGATTGATGCTAGGAAATCTCCTTGGGACATTGAGGCGATGACGGAGCGGAGCGATTCCATCTGGAACCGCCTGGTTTTTACGTGTTTGTTGAGCAGTTTTAGGTCCAGAACAGGACGGAAGGATCCGTCCTTTTTCGGCACCACGAACAAGTTGGAGTAAAAACCGTGACCCTGTTGCTGAAAAGGAACAGGGATCACCACTCCTTCTGCCTTCAGAGTGCACACCGCCTGAAGAAGAGCATCGGCTCGCTCGGGGGGCGGAGATGTTCTGAAGAATCGAGTCGGAGGACGAGAGCTGAACTCTATCCTGTAACCGTGAGACAGAATGTCTCTCACCCAACGGTCTTTTACCTGTGGCAGCCAGGCGCCGCAAAAGCGGGAAAGCCTGCCACCGACCGAGGATGCGGTGTGAGGAGGCTGTGAGGAGGCCGAAAGTCATGAGGAGGCCGCTTTGGGAGCGGTTCCTCCGGCGGTCTATTTTGGACGTGACTTAGACCGCCATGAATCGGAGTTCCTCTGATCCTTCTGAGGCCTTTTGGACGAGGAGAATTGAGACCTGCCCGCGGACCGAAAGGACCGAAACCTCGATTGTACCTTCCGTGGTTGAGGTCTATTTGGTTTGGACTGGGGTAAGGATGAGTCCTTTCCCTTGGATTGTTTAATGATTTCATCCAATCGCTCACCAAACAGGCGGTCGCCAGAAAATGGCAAACCGGTTAAGAACTTTTTGGAAGCAGAGTCTGCCTTCCATTCACGTAGCCACATGGCCCTGCGGACCGCCACCGAATTGGCGGATGCTACCGCCGTACGGCTCGCAGAGTCCAGGACAGCATTAATGGCGTAGGACGCAAACGCCGACGCCTGAGAGGTTAAGGACACCACTTGCGGAGCAGACGTACGTGTGACTGCATTAATCTGCGCATGACAAGCTGAGATAGCTTGGAGTGCCCATACGGCTGCGAATGCTGGAGCAAAAGACGCGCCGATAGCTTCATAGATGGATTTCAACCAGAGCTCCATCTGTCTGTCAGTGGCATCTTTGAGTGAAGCCCCATCTTCCACTGCAACTATGGATCTAGCCGCCAGTCTGGAGACTGGAGGATTCACCTTGGGACACTGAGCCCAGCCCTTGACCACGTCAGGGGGGAAGGGATAACGTGTATCCTTAAGGCGCTTGGAAAAACGCTTATCTGGACAAGCTCGGTGTTTCTGGACTGCCTCTCTGAAGTCAGAGTGATCCAGAAACGTACTCAATGTACGCTTGGGAAACCTGAAACGGAATTTCTCCTGCTGAGAAGCTGACTCCTCAATTGGAGGAGCTGGGGGAGAAATATCCAACACCTGATTGATGGTCGCTATAAGGTCATTCACTATGGCGTCACCTTCAGGTGTATCTAGGTTGAGAGCGGCCTCAGGATCAGAATCCTGATCTGCTACCTCCGCTTCATCATCCAGAGAGTCCTCATGCTGAGACCCTGAACAGTGTGATGAAGTCGAGGGAATTTCCCAGCGAGCCCGCTTAGGCGACCTGGGACTGCGGTCCGTGTCAGAGACCTCACCCTGGGACCTATGGGTCACCCCAGGAACACTTTGCTGCTCCAACTGAGGGGGGCCTGGGGTCAATGATTCAACATTGCCCGGGGCCTGAGTCACCGGTCTGGACTGTAAGGCTTCTAGTATCTTAGCAGACCATTTATCCATACTCGCAGACAGTTTGTCAGCAAATACTGCAAACTCCGTCCCTGTCACCTGGACAGTGGTAGCAGGTGGTTCCACCTGGGCCACCAGTAACAGAGGCTCCGGCTGAGTAAGTGCCACAGGGGCCGAGCATTGCACACAATGAGGATCGGTGGAACCTGCCGGTAGTATAGCCGCACATGAGGTACAGGTTGCAAAGTAAGCCTGTGCTTTGGCACCCTTGCTTTTTGCGGACGACATGCTGTTGTCTCGTCTGAGTACAATCCAGGAGGGTATATAGCCAAAAATCAACAGTGCGACCGTACAGTGTAAATGTATAGCATATAAGCATATATATATATATATATATATATATATATATGTACACTTCGGCACTCAGTGGGGCCAGCACCACAGGTGATGCTTACCGACCGCTCAAAGCGGTTGTGTGATCACCAGATTCCCTGCCTGGGCCTCCCAGAGCCGTGTTGTCTCTCCTCTCCAGCGTCAGAAGTCCTGACAGGAATGGCTGCCGGCGTTCTGTGGGGAGGAGGGGGCCGTGGGCGTGCTCTAGAAAGTGCGGGAATCTGATGCCCCACTGTGCTGAGTGAGGGGGGAGGAGGATACAAAGTATGCTCCAGCCCTCAGCGCTGACGTCCTGTGCAGCGTCCCGCCCTTCCCGACTGGCAGGCCTGGGGGCGGGAATATGCGATACTAGGCCGCAAAAGCCGGGGACTAAAGTTATAAGCGCGGCCGGCAAATAAGCGCGGTCGGCGCGGTAGTCCCCGGCGCACTAACACACCCAGCAGTGCTGCAGTGTGTATGGCACAAGCGCTCCATGCGCGGTCCCCCAAGGGGACACAGAGTACCTTACAGTAGCAGGGCCTTGTCCCTGACGATACCCGGCTCCTGTCCAGCAGATTCCCCAGGGGCTGCGGAGGGAGCACGGTCCCAGTGCCTGGAGACCGATTAGGATCCCACTTCACCCAGAGCCCATTAAGGGATGGGGAAGGAAAACAGCATGTGGCTCCTGCCTATGTACCCGCAATGGGTACCTCAACCTTAACAGCACCGCCGACCAGTGGGGTGAGAAGGGAGCATGCTGGGGGCCCTGTTATGGGCCCTCTTTTCTTCCATCCGACATAGTCAGCAGCTGCTGCTGACTAAGATGTGGAGCTATGCGTGGATGTCAGCCTCCTTCGCACAAAGCATAAAAACTGAGGAGCCCGTGAGGCACGGGGGGTGTATAGGCAGAAGGGGAGGGGCTTTACACTTAAGTGTAATACTTTGTGTGGCCTCCGGAGGCAGAAGCTATACACCCAATTGTCTGGGTCTCCCAATGGAGCGACAAAGAAAATAAAAATGTAGGGATGTTTTATATGACAATACAGCACAGCTTAGCTTAACATTTTTTTGGAGTTTATGTCGGACAACTCCTTTAATGGAGAAATATTAATTGAGGATAATCTATAGAGGAGCCCTCCCTTTATTTTCTGGAATGAGAAAACTTAAAAACCTTCCCTACAATAAGCAGGCTGTGAGCCTGTAAGCTGACCACCAAGTCCACAGTGAGAATGCACAGATGTTCACTTAGGGAACACATTACATTTTTGGGGTTCTGGTACATCTCAGCATGTTATTAGATCATAAATATAGGGGAATTTAATTTTATCAGAAAAAACCTGCAATAAAATGATAATAAACCTTATAGAGTAAAGGTTTTAAAGAAAAACCCTTACCTGCTGTGGCTGAAGGTCACAAATTATTGTATTAATATTATTTAAAATTTCATCTATGAAAGGCATCACTTCGCCAACTTGCACTTGAACAAAATGTCTCCGACATTTTTGAGCTATCTTAATAAAGGTGTCACATGCCATGTCCTGCACGCCGTCATGGGTCTCTGGAAATAAATGGACATAATTAATACAAATATTTAATTACGGCATTCGTGGTGCTGCATAAAGCAAATCCATAAGTAACTCGTACCATGCATAAACTCAAACAACTTGTTCACAACGGTCTTCAGAAACTTCCAATGGGCTCTTAAAAATCTAGGATACTGGCCAACAATATACATAATATTGGATGCAATTATGGCCTTATTGTCCTTCCCCCGCTTCTGCTCACAGAGACCAAGAAGATCCTATGGGCAAAAAAGAACAAAAATAGAAAATATTGGTGCCGGTATTATAGCACAGACCAGAACATTTATGCTTCAGAAACTAAACTTGGACCATCAAGAGACTACAAATAAGTGAGACTAAACAAACCTTTATTACTGTAACAAGAAATCTCTTCTCGTCCTCTTCGTGCATGGCTCCACTAATTGAGCCAATGGCCCAACACAAGGTGTTCAGATTTTTCCAAGACCATTCTGATCCATTAACTTGGTTGTGAAGCTTCTCAGTCATAATTCTTTCAGTGTCTGCATAATCCAGATGTGTAAGGTATACTGAAAAGAGCACAAGGATTTCAGTGATCAGAGCAGCAGCATGGCAAGTGACAGACCATTTTAAAGAAGCAGATACCGACATGAAAAATTAGTTGTATTATCAAGGAAAAAAAGAGAATTTTGTTACTTACCGTAAATTCTTTTTCTTATAGTTCCGTATTGGGAGACCCAGACCATGGGTGATTAGCTTCTGCCTCCGGAGGACACACAAAGTACTACACTAAAAAGTGTAGCTGCTCCCTCTGAGCTTATACACCCCCTGGTAGCCAGTCCTAGCCAGTTTAGTGCAAAAGCTGAAGGAGAATAGCCACCCACAAGCAGAACCGAGTAAGAACCGGAACAACCGGAGACTCTGTCCACAACAACAGCCAGTGATAACACGCGGAACAAGAAATTGCCAACAGGCAACAGGGAGGGAGCTGGGTCTCCCAATACGGAACTATAAGAAAAAGAATTTACGGTAAGTAACAAAATTCTCTTTTTCTTTATCGTTCCTTTGGGAGACCCAGACCATGGGACGTTCCAAAGCAGTCCCTGGGTGGGAATAAACAGAAAAACTAAGAAAAACGAGTAGAACTGCTTCACAAAAATATGTATTTTTATTCAATGTCTTAATTTATCTTTTATCAAAAAAGTGAATCAGAAAAGAAGGGAATTTTGTTTACTTACCGTAAATTCCTTTTCTTCTAGCTCCAATTGGGAGACCCAGACAATTGGGTGTATAGCTACTGCCTCCGGAGGCCGCACAAAGTACTACACTTAAAAGTGTAAGGCCCCTCCCCTTCTGGCTATACACCCCCCCGTGGGAGCACGGGTCCTTCAGTTTTAGTGCAAAAGCAAGAAGGAGGAAAGCCAATAACTGTTTCAAAAACAAATTCAATCCGATAAACAATATCGGAGAACGTAAGTTATTAACATGAACAACATGTGCACCCGAAAAACAAATACCCTCAGAAAAACAGGGCGGGTGCTGGGTCTCCCAATTGGAGCTAGAAGAAAAGGAATTTACGGTAAGTAAACAAAATTCCCTTCTTTTTCGCTCCTAATTGGGAGACCCAGACAATTGGGACGTCCAAAAGCAGTCCCTGGGTGGGTAAAATAATACCTCGCGATCGGGCTGTCAGGCAGCCCTTTCTTACAGGTGGGCCACCGCCGCCTGCAGGACTTGTCTACCTAGGCTGGCATCCGCCGAAGCGTAGGTATGCACCTGATAATGCTTGGTGAAAGTGTGCAGACTCGACCAGGTAGCCGCCTGGCACACCTGCTGAGCCGTAGCCTGATGCCGTAATGCCCAGGACGCACCCACGGCTCTGGTAGAATGGGCCTTCAGTCCAGAAGGAGTCGGAAGCCCAGCAGAACGGTAGGCGTGAAGAATTGGTTCCTTGATCCACCGCGCAAGGGTGGATTTGGAAGCTTGCGACCCTTTATGCTGACCAGCGACCAGGATAAAGAGTGCATCCGAACGGCGCAGAGACGCCGTGCGGGAAATGTAGATCCTGAGTACTCTCACCAGGTCCAACAGATGTAAACCCTTTTCAAATTGGTGAACTGGATGCGGACACAAAGATGGTAAAGTGATATCCTGATTGAGATGAAAGGAAGATACCACCTTGGGAAGAAACTCTGGAATTGGACGCAGTACTACCTTGTCTTGGTGAAACACCAGGAAGGGAGATTTGCAAGATAACGCCGCCAGCTCTGACACTCTCCGAAGAGACGTGACTGCCACCAGAAAAGCCACTTTCTGTGAAAGCCGAGAAAAGGAAATCTCCTTCATAGGCTCGAAAGGTGGCTTCTGGAGAGCAATCAGAACCTTGTTCAGATCCCAGGGTTCCAATGGCCGCTTGTAAGGGGGAATGATATGACAAACCCCTTGCAGGAACGTGCGCACCTTAGGAAGTCGCGCCAGGCGCTTCTGAAAGAATACGGATAGCGCAGAGACTTGTCCTTTAAGGGAGCTAAGCGACAAACCTTTTTCCAACCCAGACTGCAGGAAGGAAAGAAAAATAGGCAATGCAAATGGCCAGGGAGAAACTCCCTGAGCAGAGCACCAAGATAAGAATATCTTCCACGTTCTGTGGTAGATCTTGGCGGAGGATGGTTTCCTAGCCTGTCTCATGGTGGCAACAACATCATGAGATAAACCTGAGGTCCCTAGGACCCAGGACTCAATGGCCACACAGTCAGGTTCAGGGCCGCAGAATTCAGATGGAAAAACGGCCCTTGAGACAGCAAGTCTGGACGGCCTGGTAGCGCCCACGGTTGTCCTACCGTGAGATGCCACAGATCCGGGTACCACGACCTCCTTGGCCAGTCTGGAGCGACGAGAATGGCGCAACGGCAGTCGGACCTGATTTTGCGGATCACTCTGGGCAACAATGCCAGAGGTGGGAACACATAAGGTAGTCGGAACTGTGACCAATCCTGAACTAAGGCGTCTGCCGCCAGAGCTCGGTGATCGTGAGACCGTGCCATGAAAACCGGGACCTTGTTGTTGTGCCGTGACGCCATCAGGTCGACGTCCGGCATCCCCCAGCGGCGACAGATCTCCTGAAACACGTCCGGGTGAAGGGACCATTCCCCTGCGTCCATGCCCTGGCGACTGAGAAAGTCTGCTTCCCAGTTTTCCACGCCTGGGATGTGAACTGCGGATATGGTGGATGCTGTGTTTTCCACCCACGTCAGAATCCGCCGGACTTCTTGAAAGGCTTGTCGACTGCGTGTTCCCCCTTGGTGGTTGATGTACGCCACCGCTGTGGAATTGTCCGACTGAATCCGGATCTGCTTGCCCTCCAGCCACTGTTGGAAGGCTCGCAGAGCAAGATAGACTGCTCTGATTTCCAGAACATTGATCTGAAGGGTGGACTCTCTCTGAGTCCACGTACCCTGAGCCCTGTGGTGAAGAAACACTGCTCCCCACCCTGATAGGCTCGCATCTGTCGTGACCACCGCCCAGGATGGGGGTAGGAACGACTTTCCTTTTGACAATGAGGTGGGAAGAAGCCACCATCGGAGAGAGTCCTTGGTTGCCTGAGAGAGGGAGACATCCCTGTCGAGGGACGTCGACTTCCCGTCCCATTGGCGGAGAATGTCCCATTGTAGAGGGCGCAGATGAAACTGCGCGAAAGGGACTGCTTCCATTGCTGCCACCATCTTCCCTAGGAAATGCATGAGGCGCCTCAAGGAGTGGAACTGGTTCTGCAGGAGAGATTGCACCCCTGTCTGCAGAGAGCACTGCTTGTCCAGTGGAAGCTTCACTATCGCTGGGAGAGTATGAAACTCCATGCCAAGATATGTTAGTGATTGGGTCGGGGTTAGATTTGACTTTGAAAAGTTGATAATCCACCCGAAACTCTGGAGAGTCTTCAGTGCCACGTTCAGACTGTGTTGGCATGCCTCTTGAGAGGGTGCCTTTATAAGTAGATCGTCCAAATACGGGATCACGGAGTGACCCTGCGAGTGCAGGACAGCTACTACTGCTGCCATGACCTTGGTGAAGACCCGAGGGGCTGTTGCCAGCCCGAAAGGTAACGCTACGAACTGCAGGTGTTCGCTTTCTATAACGAAGCGTAGAAAACGCTGATGCTCTGGCGCAATCGGCACGTGAAGATAAGCATCCTTGATGTCTATTGATGCTAAGAAATCTCCTTGAGACATTGAGGCTATGACGGAGCGTAGAGATTCCATCCGGAACCTCCTGGTTTTTACGTGTTTGTTGAGCAACTTTAGATCCAGGACGGGCCGAAAGGACCCGTCCTTCTTTGGCACCACAAACAGATTGGAATAAAAACCGTGACCTTGTTCCTGAAGAGGAACGGAAGTCACCACTCCTTCCGCCTTTAGAGCGGCCACCGCCTGCAGCAGAGCATCGGCTCGGTCGGGCGGTGGGGAAGTTCTGAAGAAACGAGTTGGAGGACGAGAGCTGAACTCTATCCTGTACCCGTGAGACAGAATGTCCCTCACCCAACGGTCTTTGACCTGTGACAGCCAAATGCCGCCAAAGCGGGAGAGTCTGCCACCGACCGAGGATGCGGAGAGAGGAGGCTGAAAGTCATGAGGAAGCCGTCTTGGTAACGGTTCTTCCTGCTGTCTTTTTTGGGCGTGACTGCGTCCGCCAAGAATCTGAACCTCTCTGATCCTTTTGAGTCCTCTTGGACGAGGAGAATTGGGACCTGCCTGAGCCTCGAAAGGACCGAAAACCAGACTGACCCCTCCTTTGTTGGGGCTTGTTTTGTCTGTGTTGAGGTAAGGATGAGTCCTTACCCTTGGAGTGTTTAATGATTTCATCCAAACGCTCCCCAAACAATCGGTCACGAGAAAAGGGCAAACTGGTTAAGCACTTCTTGGAAGCAGAATCTGCTTTCCATTCTCTCAACCACAGGGCTCTGCGCAAAACCACGGAGTTGGCTGACGCCACCGCCGTACGGCTCGTAGAGTCCAGGACAGCATTAATCGCGTAAGACGCGAATGCAGACATTTGATAGGTCAATGGTGCCACCTGCGGGGCAGATGTACGTGTGACCGAGTCGACTTGTATAAGCCCAGCTGAAATAGCTTGGAGTGCCCATACGGCTGCGAAAGCTGGCGCCAACGACGCTCCAATAGCTTCATAGATGGATTTCAGCCAGAGCTCCATCTGCCTGTCAGTGGCATCTTTAAGTGCCGCTCCATCTTCTAATGCAACTAAGGATCTAGCTGCAAGCCTGGAGATTGGAGGGTCCACCTTGGGACACTGGGTCCAACCCTTGACCACGTCAGGGGGAAAAGGATAGCGTGTATCTTTAAGCCGTTTAGAAAACCGCTTCTCAGGATAAGCGTGGTGTTTCTGGATTGCATCTCTAAAGTCAGCGTGGTCCAGAAAAGTGCTTAATTTACGCTTGGGATATCTGAAATGGAATTTCTCCTGCTGTGAAGCTGCCTCCTCCTCAGTAGGAGCTGGCGGAGAAATATCTAACATCCTATTGATGGACGCTATAAGATCATTCACTATGGCGTCACCATCCGGTGTATCCAGATTGAGAGCGGACCCAGGATCAGAATCTTGATCAGTTACATCCGCCTCATCACCCATAGATTCGTCCCGCTGGGATCCTGACCAGTGAGACGAAGTTGAGGGCCCCTCATAACGAGCCCGCTTAGGTTGTCTGGGACTGTCGTCCGAGTCAGAATCGTCACCCTGGGGTGCATGTGACACCCCCGGAGCTTGGAAGTGTTCCAGCTGAGGGGGACCAGGGAGCAATGATGCCACAGTGTCCATGGTCTGAGTTACTGGTCTAGACTGCAATGTTTCAAGAATCTTTGACATGGTCATAGACAATCTGTCAGCAAAAGCTGCAAACTCCGTTCCTGTCACCTGGACAGCATTCACAGGTGGTACACCCTGGGTCACGTCCAGCAGAGGCCCCGGCTGTGCAAGTTGCACAGGGGCCGAGCACTGCACACAATGGGGGTCAGTGGAACCTGCCGGTAGAGCAGCCCCACATGCGGTACAGGCAGCATATAATGTCTGTGCCTTGGCACCCTTGCGTTTTGCGGACGACATGCTGTTGCCTCCTTGTAATCTAGGAGGGTATATAGCTGAGAATCACCAGCGACCGTACAGTACAAAGTATTTGCAAACACAAAATACTCAGTATACAAACGGCACAAGTGGGGGTGAGCCCTTGAGGGCTGCTTACCGCCCGCTGAACAGCGGGTATGAGGCCGTAGAATCCCGTGTCTGGGTCTCCCCGTCTCCCCTCTGCAGCTCAGCGTGCAGGCAGGAATGGCTGCCGGCGTTCTGTGAAGAGGGGCGGACCGTGGGCGTGCCACAAACAAAGAGCGGGAAACTGCGTCCTACTGTGCCTGGTGTGAGGGCTGGAGTATGTAAAAACGACTCCAGCCCTCAGCGCTGATGCTCTGTACAGCGTCCCGCCCTCCTCCTGACTGGCAGGTGCGGAGGCGGGAACAAACGAACTAGGCCGCAAAAGCCGGGGACTGTAGTAATAAGCGCGGCCGTGATATATGCACGGCCAGCGCGGAAGTCCCCGGCGCACCACAAGTCCCAGCCGCGTCGCAGTCCCAGCGGCCGGCGCGACCGTTCTCCCTGAGTCTACCCACTCAGCTAAGCTGAAGTGAGGAAATGGCACAAGCGCAGCAGCGCTGTTGTCCCCGGCGCATTAACACACCCAGCAATGCTGCGGTGTGCGCGCGTATGCACGGGGACACAGAGTACCTTGACGGAGCAGGGCCATGTCCCTGACGATACTCAGCTCCAAATCCAGCGGCTTCTCCAGGGGCTGCGGATGGAGCACGGTCTCTGTGCCTGGAGACCGGTAAAATCCCACTTCGCCCAGAGCCCTAATGGGGATGGGGAAGGAATCAGCATGTGGGCTCCAGCCTCCGTACCCGCAATGGGTACCTCAACCTTAACAAGCACCACCGACAGAAAGTGGGGTGAGAAGGGAGCATGCTGGGGACCCTTGTATGGGCTCTCTTTTCTTCCATCCGACATAGTCAGCAGCTGCTGCTGACTAAACAGTGGAGCTATGCGTGCGTGTCTGACCTCCTTCGCACAAAGCAAAAAACTGAAGGACCCGTGCTCCCACGGGGGGGGGGGGGGGTGTATAGCCAGAAGGGGAGGGGCCTTACACTTTTAAGTGTAGTACTTTGTGCGGCCTCCGGAGGCAGTAGCTATACACCCAATTGTCTGGGTCTCCCAATTAGGAGCGAAAAAGAAAAATACATATACACAGTACATATGGGAACATGATGGTAGAAAAGTGAGAACAAGAGGAGGGATGTTAAAAAGACACAAACATGACCTGCAAGGATACTTATGCAATCAAATATCAGAACAACCACGTGATGGTCACATGGAAAGTATATCAAACGGAGTATACCAAGAGATTAACTGAGACACTTCTGCATGCCGTCTAATATCATACTGGTTTTACATAAAAACTCTTAAGAGAAATCATGTAAGCATGCAAGAGAAACTCAGGAGCTACATGTCAGTGTTTACAGTTATTGCTTTAAGGCAAAAAAGCACATATACGTGCATTTAACCCACTAAACAATATATGACTGCACCACAAGCAGACCAGGCTTATGAATAATCCATTACCCGTATATATAAAGACGGAGGTTCTCAGCCAAGGTCAGCTAAAGGCCAGTCGCATGTCAGTTGAATTGTTTACACATAATCTAAGGCTCACACATATGTATACTCAACTCATACAGCATGTGACACTATGAATACAACTGGTGGTTGCAGAAGGATCTTCACCAAATATAATGTCCCACATAGCCGATTATATATCAGTGCTTTGGGTCAGCATTTAATCAGGGAAGCTTCCCTGATTAAATGCTGACCCAAAGCACTGATATATAAGTGTTGAGTATACACCTGGTTAAGGTGGAAGGGAGAGACCACCTTAGGAAGAAAGTCCGGAGTCGGACGGAGAACCACGTTGTCTTGATGAAAAACTAAAAAAGGTGACTCCGAGGAGAGCACAGCCAAATCAGAGACTCTCCTGAGAGAAGTTATGGCAACCAGAAAGGCCACTTTCTGAGAAAGACAATACAAAGAAATCTCCCTAAGAGGCATAAAAAGGGGGTTTCTGCAATACCGTGAGGACCAAGTTAAGGTCCCAGGGATCCAAGGGCCGCCGATAAGGCGGTATGATGTGAGACGCGCCTTGCATGAAGGTGCGGACCTGAGCCAGCCGAGCGAGACGCCGCTGGAACAGAACTGACAGCTGAGACTTGTCCCTTGAGAGAGTTGAGGGACAGTCCTAGCTGCAGACCGGACTGTAGAAAACACAGAAGGGTCGGCAAAGAGAATGGCCAAGGAAGATGGCCAGTAGAGCGACACCAAGACAGGAAAATTTTCCAAGTCCTGTGATAGATCTTAGCGGAGGAAGACTTACGGGCCCGAGTCATAGTGGAGATGACTTCAGGAGGAATACCAGAAGCCGTCAAAATCCAGGACTCAAGAGCCACGCCGTCAATTTGAGAGCCGCAGAATTCGGGCGGAAAAACTGACCTTGCGAGAGTAGGTCTGGACGGTCCGGGAGATGCCACGGCATCTCTACGGACAGTTGGAGCAGGTCCGGATACCAAGCTCGCCTGGGCCAGTCCGGTGCAATGAGGATGACTCGACGGCCCTCCATTCTGATCTTGCGCAGGACTCTGGGCAAGAGAGCTAGAGGGGGAAACACGTAGGACAGACGAAACTGGGACCAGTCTAGAACCAGAGCGTCCGCGGCGAAGGCCTGAGGATCGTGGGAGCGAGCCACGTAAACAGGAACTTTGTTGTTGTGACGGGATGCCATTAGGTCCACGTCCGGAGTGCCCCATTTGCGGCAGACTGACTGAAACACTGCCGGGTGCAGGGACCACTCGCCACCGTCCACGCTTTGACGGCTGAGATAATCTGCCTCCCAGTTTTCCACGCCTAGGATGTGGACTGCGGATATGGTGGACTTGGAGTCCTCCGTCCATTGAAGGATGCGTTGTACCTCCTTCATTGCCAGGCGGGTGCGTGTCCCGCCTTGGTGATTGATGTAGGCAACCGCTGTCGCGTTGTCTGACTGGACTCGGATGTGCCTGCCTGCCAACAGGTGGTGAAAAGCTAGGCGAGCTAGAAGCACGGCTCTGGTTTCCAGCACATTGATTGAAAGGGCTGACTCGGACGGAGTCCAAGTGCCCTGCGCTCTGTGGTGGAGACATACCGCTCCCCAGCCGGATAGACTGGCATCCGTGGTGAGAATCACCCAGGATGGGGCCAGGAAGGAGCGCCCTTGGGACAGGGAGAGGGGCCGAAGCCACCACTGAAGAGAGCTCCTGGTCCGTGGCGACAGAGTCACTAACCTGTGTAAGGAGGAAGGCCGCTTGTCCCAACAGCGGAGAATGTCCAGCTGCAGGGGGCGCAGATGGAACTGGGTAAAGGGAACAGCCTCCATGGACGCCACCATTTGACCCAGCACCTGCATCAGACGCCTGAGGGTATAACGGCGGGGCCTCAGCAGAGAGCGCACCGCTAGCTGGAGTGACTGCTGTTTGATTAAGGGCAACTTCACAAGTGCAGGCAAAGTCTCGAACTGCATCCCTAGGTACGTGAGACTCTGGGTCGGAGTCAGAGTGGATTTGGGAAGATTGACAAGCCACCCGAATTGGGCTAGAGTGGCGAGAGTGAGCGAGACACTCCGCTGACAGTCTGCGCTGGATGGAGCCTTGACTAGAAGGTCGTCCAGGTAAGGGAGCACTGCCAACCCCTGGAGGTGCAGAACCGCAATCACTGCTGCCATGACCTTGGTGAATACCCGAGGGGCCGTGGCTAACCCAAAGGGGAGAGCCACGAATTGGAAATGATCCTCTCCTATTGCAAAACGTAACCAACGCTGGTGTGAAACTGCAATTGGCACATGTAGATGGGCATCTCTGATGTCGATGGACGCCAGGAAATCCCCTTGGGTCATTGAGGCAATGACTGATCGCAGAGACTCCATGCGAAAATGCCGCACCCGAACATGCTTGTTGAGAAGCTTGAGATCCAGGATGGGCCGGAAGGTACCGTCCTTTTTGGGAACTAGGAAGAGGTTTGAGTAAAAACCTCTGAACCGTTCCCGAGCGGGAACTGGTACAATTACTCAGTTTGCCTGCAAGGATGCCACGGCCTGTGAGAAGGAGGCGGCCTTGGAGCAAGGGGGAGTTGAGAGAAAAAATCTGTTTGGCGGGCTGGAAGAGAATTCTATCCTGTAGCCGTGAGATATGATATCTCTCACCCACTGATCGGAGACTTGTTGAAACCAAGCGTCGCCAAAGTGGGAGAGCCTGCCACCGACTAAGGACGTTGCTGGAGCGGGCAGAGAGTCACGAGGCGGCTGCCTTAGTGGCAGAACCTCCTGCGGTCTTCTGCGGACGCGCTTTTGGGCGCCAGTTGGATTTCTGGTCCTTAGCTGAGTTAGCGGACGAGGCGGAGGGCTTAGAGGACGACCAGTTGGAGGAATGAAAGGAACGAAACCTCGACTGATTCCTACCCTGGGCGGGTTTCCTGGTCTTGGTTTGTGGCATGGAAGTACTCTTCCCGCCAGTAGCTTCCTTAATAATTTCATCCAGCTGTTCACCGAACAGCCGGGAACCAGCAAAAGGGAGCCCAGCAAGGTACTTCTTAGAAGAAGCATCTGCCTTCCACTCTCGAAGCCACAAGATCCTGCGGATAACGAGGGAATTAGCCGAAGCCACCGCAGTGCGGTGAGAAGCCTCTAGCATGGCAGACATGGCATAAGATGAAAAAGCTGAAGCTTGAGAAGTTAAGGCAACAATCTCGGGCATAGATTCCTTGGTGAGGGAATGCATCTCCTCCAGAGAAGCAGAGATGGCTTTGAGAGCCCACACTGCTGCAAAAGGCGGGGAAAACGCGGCCCCCGCCGCTTCATACACAGATTTGGCCAGAAGGTCAATCTGACGGTCAGTGGAATCCTTAAGTGAGGTGCCGTCAGCCACCGACACAACGGTCCGGGCTGAGAGCCTAGACACCGGATGGTCTACCTTTGGGGAGTGAGCCCACTCCTTGACCACCTCAGGTGGAAAGGGAAAACGGTCATCAGAACCACGCTTTGGGAAGCGTTTGTCAGGACAGGCCCTGGGTTTGGTCACAGCGCTCTGAAAACTGGAGTGGTTAAAGAACACACTCTTTACTCTCTTAGGCGAGGTAAACTGGTGCTTTTCTGCCAGAGAGGGTTGCTCCTCTGATACTGGCGGATTGAGATCCAGTACAGAATTAATAGAAGCAATCAAGTCACTAAGATCTGAGTCACCCTCGGAAAGATCGATGGGGTACATGGAGTTAGCCTCCGAGCCCCCCGTAAGGGCATCCTCCTCATCTTGCGAGTCAGCTCTTGAAATCAAAGCCGCGGGAGGAGGAGGGGGAGGAAACCCTGAGCCTTCTCTTAGGAGGACGGGGTCTGGGACCTGATGATGAATCCTCTGTGAGCTCCGATGGACGGAGGTCAGAGGATAGGGATCCTAAAGAACCCTTAGCAAGAGCATTAGAGGCACCCTGTGAGGAGGGCTGATGCATATTTATCAAAGTCCTGGACAAAAGTCCCATGGACTCAGCAAAAGACTGGGATATAGACCTAGAGAAGGACTCTACCCAGGCCGGGGGTTCAGCCACAGGTGCAGAGGCAGCCGGAGAGACCACTGGGGGTGAGACTCCAGGCTGTGGCACCGCCAAGTTAGAGCAGACATCACAATGTGGATAGGTGCTCGGCTCAGGCAGGAGCTTACATGCAGCACATACAGTATAAAGCTTTGGAGCCTTGCTCCTCGTGTGAGACATGCTGCTGAAGTGGGGGGGCTCTGCAAGAGAATGAACCCCAGGGAGAATATACAGAGGTCCACAACCAGAGACCGGCTGTGGCTTACCAGATCGCTGGAAGCGGTGTTGTGTGCCCTCCAGATCCCGAAGCACGGACCCCCAATGCACAGCACCTCAGCAAGGATGCAGAGTGCAGAAAGGCCCAGCGCAGAGTGAACTCTGCTTAAGAAAATGGCCGCCGGAGCGAAGAGAGGGGGCGGGACTTGGGGGCGTTCCTGTAGGAGAGCGGGAACTGGAGGGCCATAGAGACCTGCAGGGGAGGAGACCCGCCCCAGCAGTGGGGAGTGTCCCTCCCCTGTGCAGGACGGCCGCCGGGAGGAGCCGTGCCTGTCCCTCTGCATGAGTGACATGCGAGGGTAGTTAACGGAAACTAGGCCTCCGGCAAAGCCAGGGCCTAAATTTAAGTGGCGAGGCCGACGCGCAGGCACCATCGGCGCGGTTCTCGGGCGAAGGCTAGAGAACCCGCCGGAAATGCCAAAATAAATACATTCAGCATACTCTCCCCATACAATAAAGAACAGGGACCCCCAACACATAAACGTCTCAGGTACTTAGCTGCTGAGACGCAGGGCCAGGTCCCTGGGGATGAGTGCTCCGGTCCAGCAGAATCCTCAAGGGGCTGTGGATGGAGACCGGTCTCCTGCCAGGCATGGAGACCGTGCTGGCTCCCACTTCAAGCCAGAGCCCAGGAGGGATGGTGAAGGAGCACGGCATGTAAGGCTCCAGCCTTGGAAATCAACCTTACAACACCGTCGACACAGTGGGGTGAGAAGGGACATGCCGGGGGTCCAGACGTGGACCCGCACTTCTTCAATCTCTTCCAAAGAAAAAAATCATGAGAATGCATGTGTGGATGTATGCCTCCTGAACACAAAGTGATAAACTGGCTGGGACTGGATCACCAAGGGGTGTATAAGCTCAGAGGGAGGAGCTACACTTTTAAGTGTAGTACTTTGTGTGTCCTCTGGAGGCAGAAGCTAAACACCCATGGTCTGGGTCTCCCAAAGGAACGATAAAGAAAACTCCTTTTAGAAGCAGATCCAAGGCAAACTGCTAATTCTCTTGTGGGAAGCCAAGGCAAACCAAGCATATTCCATGCCGTGGATGCTCCTGAGGACAAAACATGGCAGCCATTCTAATATACTTTCCATTTCAGCTCAGGGGGGTGGGGGGTGTTGAGGGATTGATCTTAAGCCAGGGACCCCCTGTGTGAAATACACATGCCCCAAATATGGCAAGTGGACTTGGGCTGTCTTCATGAGAACACTCTTCAGCTTTGAAGATTAATAATCATATTACCAGTTTTATTTTTTTAAAAAAATAAAAAAAACCCACACTACATAAAATTTTAACTCTGAAATAGGCATGTGTTGCCAGCAAATTTTTGTCCCACACCTTGCCGCAGATTTACTTACTGCACTACAATAGGTAACATCAGCTACAAACCTCAGGAGGCATATCTAGAAACTTTCAATTTATGAAAGGGCTAATAGCTACTCAATATAGAATAATAAAAGTGTGTTCATTTTTTTTTAAAAAAAAACCCATTTTATATTTCACTTAGAGAACTTCAAACTCATGAATAACAGCGGTTGTGGAGGTGGAATATTCTTACCTAATGTTTCCCTCATATTCTTGTACAAGTTGATGGAATCTGTGTCCTTCATAAATTCTCGAACAACTTCACCCTGATCATTCTCTACAACAAGAACTTCCTCTGGTTTAGCCATTCGACTAACCATCAACAAACGCACCTAAGAAGGGAACATAAGGCGATAATGAAAATGAGCAGAGGGAACCAAAAAACCCCACAAAACTAACTAACCCAAGCACTGAAAGATAAAAATAAAAATAATGATCTTGAACCCACTGGGGTCTCAAGAGTCAGACCCCCACTGAGTCTGACCAGTACAGAGGAGTAAAGTCTCATAAGACTTTCTATTGAGCACACAAATTGCCCTGAATGGGAGTTCTCCGATGAGCGATTCGCCTCATAACATAGGTATATTTGTTTTTTGCAATTCATGGATTTCTTAGGTCCCAGACCACCCATGAACACCACATGTATAGATTATAGAGATTGTGTCTCAGTGCCTAGCATTGTAGCACTGGCGTTCAGGGTTCAAATTCTACCAAGGACAATATATCCAAGGAGTTTGTATGTTCTCCTTGTGTATGTGTAGGTTTCCTCCCACACTCCAAAGACATACTGATGGGGAATTTGGATTGTGAGCCCCAATGCGAACAATGATGATCACATCTGTAAAGTGCTGAGGAGTATAATGGCATTACACAAGTAACAAGACTAGAGTTTACACACAGCTACATTTAAAAAATTGCAATTTTTTTTTGCATTTCCCATGTCTAGTGCTTCTTCAGAGGCTGCAGATTAAATTTAATGAAGTGCATGTGTCTATGCTGTGCTTCCCCCCTGCATCCTAGTACTTAGAAAAGATACATTTGAGCGATATGTGAAACCTGGCTAAAACTGCTCCACAATAGAGGGAAATTCTAATCCAAATTAATCTGGTGCAAAAAAAACCCCAAAAAACTCTTTTATGAGACCATATGGACATTCAACTTGTGGCACAATTCTCCAATCTACAAAGATGTACAGTGATAAAAGCCACAAAACTGAATTCTTAATCAATTGGTTGAGATACAAGTATTACAGACCAATTCATAATATTTTCTGACAGAGTGACTCAGATCTTCTCCTTATTTCCTGCTGACCAGAAATCTCATTTAGATCCTTCAGACATACCGTATTTTTTCGTTTTATAAGACGCACCAGATTATAAGAAACACCCCAAATTTAGAGATCACAAAAAGGTAAAAAAAAAACCATAGAAATGGGGTCCATCTTATACTCCGTTGGTGTCTTACCAGAGGGGGGCAGCAGTGGTGGTGAAGCGGGGTCACAGGAGACAGAGGTTGTGCTGGCAGCGGTGGTGGGTCATTGGTGGCTGCAGCGGGTCCACGGTGGCAGTAGCGGCGGGTCAGTGGAGTCAGCAGTGGCAGGTCAGTACTGGCAGCAGCGGCGGCGGGTCAGTGGTGGATCATGCCGATGCGGTGAGTGTCCCAGTCTGTCCGTGGTCCCGGTTCAAATGATGGCGCTTGGAGTGGTGCATGTGCAGATTGAGCTTCCATCCAAGAGCTCCATCTGCACACGCGCTGACTCCGGCGCCATCATTTGAACCGGGACCACGGAAACACTGGGACTCCTGCCGGACAGCCACCACAGTCCGCACAGCCACCCGCCCGCACAGAGTGGCAGCCAGCAGGCCGGCCGCCCACCCACACAGAAGCAGCCTCAAACACAGACAGGTACCCGACTGCTCGCCCGCCCCCACAGGCACCCGGCCGCCCGCACAGACAGCCCCCCCCCCCGGTAAGCTATATTTGGACTTTAAGAAGACACACCCCTCATTTTCCTCCCAAATTTTTGGGAGGAAAAGTGCGTCTTCTAATCCGAAAAGAAGGGAATTTTGTTTACTTACCGTAAATTCCTTTTCTTCTAGCTCCAATTGGGAGACCCAGACAATTGGGTGTATAGCTACTGCCTCCGGAGGCCACACAAAGTATTACACTTAAAAGTGTAAACCCCTCCCCTCTGCTATACACCCTCCCGTGCATCACGGGCTCCTCAGTTTTGGTGCAAAAGCAGGAAGGAGAAAACTTATAAATTGGTCTAAGGTAAATTCAATCCGAAGGATGTTCGGAGAACTGAAACCATGACCAAGAACAATTCAATCTGAACAACATGTGTACACAAAGAAATAACAGCCCGAAGGGAACAGGGGCGGGTGCTGGGTCTCCCAATTGGAGCTAGAAGAAAAGGAATTTACGGTAAGTAAACAAAATTCCCTTCTTCTTTGTCGCTCCATTGGGAGACCCAGACAATTGGGACGTCCAAAAGCAGTCCCTGGGTGGGTAAAAGAATACCCTAGTAAAAGAGCCGTAAAACGGCTCCTTCCTACAGGTGGGCAACCGCCGCCTGAAGGACTCGCCTACCTAAGCTGGCATCTGCCGAGCGTAGGTATGCACTAGATAGTGCTCCGTGAAAGCGTGCAGACTCAACCAGGTAGTCGCCTGACACACCTGCTGAGCCGTAGCCTGGTGCAGCAACGCCCAGGACGCACCCACGGCTCTGGGAGAATGGGCCTTCAGCCTTGAAGGAACCGGAAGCCCAGCAGAACGGTAGGCTTCAAGAATTGGTTCCTTGATCCACCGAGCCAAGTTGACTTGGGAGCTTGCGACCCTTTACGCTGGTCAGCGACAAGGACAAGAGCGCATCCGAGCGGCGCAGGGGCGCCGTACGAGAAATGTAGAGTCTGAGTGCTCTCACCAGACCTAACAAGTGCAAATCCTTTTCACGTTGGTGAACCGGATGAGACAAAAAGAAGGTAAGAAGATATCCTGATTGAGATGAACAGAGGATACCACCTTCGGGAGAAATTCCAGAACCGAACGCAGAACCAGCTTGTCCTGGTGAAACACCAGGAAGGGGGACTTTACATGACAGCGCTGCTATGTCAGACACTCTGCGGAGTGACGTGACTGCCACTAGGAAGACTACCCTCTGCGAAAGGCGTGAAAGAGAATATCCCTCATTGGCTCGAAGGGTGGTTTCTGAAAAGCCGGTATCACCCTGTTCCGATCCCAGGGTTCTAGCCGACGCTTGTAAGGAGGGACTATGTGGCAAACCCCCTGCAGGAACGTGCGTACCTGAGGGAGTTTGGCTAGACGCTTTTGAAAAAAAACACAAAGCGCCGAAACTTGTCCCTTAAGGGAACCGAGAGACAACCCCTTTTCCATTCCGGATTGAAGGAAGGACAGAAAGTGGGCAAGGCGAATGGCCAGAGAGTAAAACTCTGATCAGAGCACCAGGATAAGAAGATCTTCCACGTCCTGTGGTAGATCTTGGCGGACGTTGGTTTCCTGGCCTGTCTCATAGTGGCAATGACCTCTTGAGATAACCCTGAAGACGCTAGGATCCAGGACTCAATGGCTACGCAGTCAGGTTGAGGGCCGCAGAATTCAGATGGAAAAAACGGCCCTTGAGACAGCAAGTCTGGCCGGTCTGGTAGTGTCCACGGTTGGCCTACCGTGAGATGCCACAGATCCGGGTACCACGACCTCCTCGGCCAGTCTGGAGCGACGAGGATGGCGCGGTGGCAGTCGGATCTGATCCTGCGTAACACACTGGGCAGCAGTGCCAGAGGAGGAATACGTGAGGCAGTGGAAACTGCGACCAATCCTGAACTAATGCGTCTGCCGCCAGAGCTCTGTGATCTTGAGAACGTGCCATGAATGCCGGGACCTTGTTGTTGTGCCGGGACGCCAATAGGTCGACGTCCGGCTTCCCCCAGCGGCAACAATCTCTTGAAACACGTCCGGTCGAAGAGACCATTCCCCTGCGTCCATGCCCTGGCGACTGAGAAAGTCTGCTTCCCAGTTTTCTACGCCCGGGATGTGAACTGCGGAGATGGTGGAGGCTGTGGCTTCCACCCACAGCAGAATCCGCCGGACTTCCTGGAAGGCTTGCCGACTGCTTGTGCCGCCTCGGTGGTTGATGTATGCCACCACCGTGGCGTTGTCCGACTGAATTCGGATCTGCCTGCCTTCCAGCCATGGCTGGAACGCTTTTAGGGCTAGAACACTGCCCTTATCTCCAGACCATTGATCTGGAGGGAGGACTCTGCTGAGTCCATGTACCCTGAGCCCTGTGGCGGAGGAAGACTCCCTGACAGACTCGCGTCCGCCGTGACCACAGCCCAGGATGTGGGCAGGAAGGATTTTTCCTTCGACAAGAGTGGGAAGAAGCCACCACTGAAGGGAGGCCATGGCTGCCCGAGAAGGAGCAACGTTCTTGTCGAGGGACATCGATTTGCTGTCCCATTTGCGGAGAATGTCCCATTAAAGTGGGCGCAGATGAATCTGCGCAAACGGAGCTGCCTCTATTGCTGCCACCAACTTCTCTAGGAAGTGCATGAGGCGCCTCAAAGGGTGTGACTGGGCTCGAAGGAACGATTGCCCCCCTGTCTGTAGTGAACGCTGTTTGTCCAGCGGAAGCTTCACTATCGCTGAGAGAGTATGAAACTCCATGCCGAGATATGTCAGTGATTGGGCCGGTGTCAATTTTGACTTTAGGAAAAATTGATGAACCACCCGAATCTCTGGAGAGTCTCTAGAGCAATGTTCAGGCTGTGTTGGCATGCCACCCGAGAGGGGGCCTTGACCAGCAGATTGCCTGAGAGAGTAGGACCGCTACCACCGTTGTCATGACCTTGGTGAAGGCCCGTAGGGCTGTCACCAGGCCGAAAGTTAGTGCCACGAACTGAAGGTGTTTGTTCCCTATGGCGAAGCGCAGGAAGCGCTGATATTCTGGTACAATCGGCACGTGGAGATAAGCATCCCTGATGTCGATTGATGCTAGGAAGCCTCCTTGGGCCATCAAAGGCGATGGCAAGCGGAGAGATTCCATCCGGAACCGTCAAGTTCTCTGTCCGTTGAGCCGTGTGAAGTCCAGAACGGGGCGGAGTGATCCGTCCTATCTGGTCCCACGAACAAGCTGGAGTAAAAGGCCGCGACTACGTTCTTGAAGGGGAACGAGGATCGCAACTCCTCCTGCCTTCGGAGTGTTCACCGACTGGAAACGTGCATCGGCTCGCTCGGGGGACGGAGATGCTGTGAAGCAACGAGTCGGAGGACGAGAACTGAGCTCTATCCTGTGACCGTAAGACAGAATGTCTCCTACATCGGTCTTGGACATGTGGGGACCACTCCCCTGACCTGGACCGCCATGCAGAAAAGGTTCTCTGTGCACGGCGGAGGATGAAAATACCACCGCCTGAGACGTCAAAGACGCTAATTGCGGAGCACAGGATGACCGCATTGATCTGAGACAGAGGAGCTGAGATAGCCTGGAGTGCCCACCCCTGAAAAGGCTGGGGCAACGGACGCGCCTATGGCTTCATAGATGGATCCCATTAGGAGTTCTATCTGTCTGTCCGTGGCATTCTTGAGCGTGGACCCGCCAGCCACTGCTACTACTGATCTAGCCGCCAGTCCGAGACTGGAAGGCACCTTATGACACTGAGCCGAAACCTTAACAACGTCAGAGGGGAAGGGACAACGTGTGTTATAAGGCGTTCAGTAAAACGCTTGTCCGGGAAGGTGTGCTTCTGGACAGAATCTGTGAAGCCTTGAGAGCCACGTCCGGACAGAGTCCTGGGTTGCGACCTCCGCCCCATCCTCTAGAGGGTCCTCAAGCTGAGACCCTAGAAGTCGGGGAAGATTCCAAGCAAGGCTGCTTAGCCGGACTGGGACTGCGGTTCGTGCTGGAGTTTACCACGTAATAACTAGAGGCCACCCCAGGAACACGCTTCGTCGCAGACCGATAGAGGCCTGGGGCGATCCCGCAGTGCCCGGGGCCTGTGTAAGGGGCCGGTCTGGACTGCAAACTCCTAGTCTCTTAGCCGACCATTTGTCCATAGCCTGAGACATGGATAGTGAAAATGACCCAGAGAGTTTCTCAGCAAAGCTGTAACTCTGTCCCTGCCGCCTGGACAGGGAACGCCGGCGAAGCTCAACCAGTGCCCCCGTCACCGGCTGAGCGAGTATGTTCACAGTGATCACTGAGGATACATATGTACAGCCGAACTGTGAAACTGCATTCAAACATTATATAGCCATATATACAGTGTATCACATATACAGTTCATCACTCTAGGGGGCCCAGCATCAAGAAGAAGCCCCCTGGTGTACCGACCCTGAAGCAGTATGTGCTGCTGAAAACATTGCTGTCGGCGTGTACAGTGGAGGGGGGAGCCGTGGGCGTAACCCCAAAAGTGCGGGAATCTGGTGCCCTGAGTGAAACGTGAGGGAGGCGGAGGACAGCCAAGTGTGCTCCAGCCGTCACTGCTAGCCTCCGACTGACCGTCCCGCCCTTCCCCCTGACTGGCAGGGCCAGGGGCGGGAGTTTAAGGCGCTAGGCCGCAAAAGCCGGGAACTAAAGTTACAGACCGCGGCCAGCAAGCAGGCGCGGTCGGCGCGGTAGTCGCCAAGTCTGAGGCGAAGCTGCTCTCTGCACCGTCCCCAAGGGGACACTGAGTACCTTGAGGGGATCAGTTCCGTAGCGTGATTAGTGAGGGGGGCGGAGGACAGCGAAGTGTGCTCCGGCCCTCACTGTCGGCGTCAGCCCGACTGTCCCGCCCTTCCTCCTGACTGGCAGGTCCGGGGGTGGTATAATGATTGAACAGTGCCCGGGGCTGGACTGTAAGGCTTCTCCAGGAGTAGCCAAAAATCAACAGTGCGACCATACAACAAGCATATATATATATATATATATATATGTACACTTCGGCACTCAGTGGGGCCAGCACCTCAGGTGCTGCTTACCGACCGCTCACAGCGGTTGTGTGATCACCAGAATCCGTGCCCGGGCCCCCCTGATGTTGTCTCTCCTCTCCGGCGTCAGAAGTGCTGACCGGAATGGCTGCCGGCGTTCTGTGGGGAGGAGGGGGACGTGGGCGTGCCCTAGAAAGTGCAGGAATCTAGTGCCCCACTGTGCTGAGTGAGGGGGGAGGAGGATACCGAGTATGCTCCAGCCCTCAGTGCTGCCGTCCTGTGCAGCGTCCCGCCCTTCCCCTGACTGGCAGGCCTGTGGGCGGGAATAAGCGAAACTAGGCCGCAAAAGCCGGGGACTAAAGTTATAAGCGCGGCCGGCAAATAAGCACGGCCGGCGCGGTAGTCCCCGGCGCACTAACACACCCAGCAGTGCTGCAGTGTGTATGGCACAAGCGCTCCATGCGCGGTCCCCACGGGGACACAGAGTACCTCACAGTAGCAGGGCCTTGTCCCTGACGATACCCGGCTCCTGTCCAGCAGATTCCCCAGGGGCTGCGGAGGGAGCACGGTCCCAGTGCCTGGAGACCGATTAGGATCCCACTTCACCCAGAGCCCTAAAGGGATGGGGGAAGGAAAACAGCATGTGGCTCCTGCCTATGTACCCGCAATGGGTACCTCAACCTTAACAACACCGCCGACCAGAGTGGGGTGAGAAGGGAGCATGCTGGGGGCCCTGATATGGGCCCTCTTTTCTTCCATCCGACCTAGTCAGCAGCTGCTGCTGACTAAGATGTGGAGCTATGCGTGGATGTCAGCCTCCTTCGCACAAAGCATAAAAACTGAGGAGCCCGTGATGCACGGGAGGGTGTATAGCAGAGGGGAGGGGTTTACACTTTTAAGTGTAATACTTTGTGCGGCCTCCGGAGGCAGTAGCTATACACCCAATTGTCTGGGTCTCCCAATGGAGCGACAAAGAAATACGGAATTTCATTTTTACCCCATTTGCTTGTTAGTTGCTTAAAGAGGCCATACTGGATGGCCATGCTCGTGTGTGAACTGTATGATGCCTTACACCCATCACTTAGTACTGTTCATATAAATTACACCATTCCAGCTGCTAGACCCAAAAAATGGTTGTGGAAATTAGATTATACCTTTGACAAAACCGGCAAATAAAGCTGTCTTCTAGGCGGAACATCAAAATGTTGACTTCCAGAAAGAAGTGGTGATGTTGAAGTTGAAAACGGACTTTCTCTGTACAACTCTGCAGCCAGATGGTTCCAATATTCCAGACATATTTTGAAGATTTCTGTTTCTTCTACTTCAGACACCAACAGCATATAATGGAGAGCCTGAATATGGTTCGAGGAAAAACAAAAAACTGTTAGCCCTGGTACAATGCGAATGGTTTACATAATATAATGGTGGTTAAAGTAAACCAACCTCCATAAGAGTTTCCCGCAAGTTGAGCCTCTTTTCTATAAGTTGCCCATGCTCTTTTAGAAAAGTGCACAGGAACAAGCTGAGGTTCTGGATGAAATTCTGCTCGTCATCTTTTCCATTGGAATAAGCAAGACGGATGTTTGTATTTAATGGCAACATCTATTATTGATGGAGGAAGGGAAAAAAAAACAAAACAAATTAATGACAAATGTAGGGATAATTTTATATGTTTTCCTTAAATGAACTAAGAAAAACGTCTCACCTGTTTAAGTTGCATCATAGTCAGAGTGAAGAGAGTCACGAACTGTTCTTCATATTGGCTGACACTAACGCCAGCTATTTCCGTTAGACACTTTAAAGACACATTTCTGAACATGGGGACATTTAGAAACTGAAAAAGATTAATCACGTTAGACAACTTTTCCCCTGTACAGAGTATAAAGCAAGCTTGTGTTATTTTGTCACGGTAAATCTAAATACCCTACCTTATAGATTAACGTGCTGATCAGTTTGGTCTCAAATATGTAACCCAGTGGTATCCAGTTAAGAAATCGCAGAAGTGTTTCCAAGGTGGCATGAACAAGGGGAGCATTCTGTGAGTTTTCCTAAAGGGGAAGAAAAAAACAAATAAAGATTTTATTCTAAGTTCTATTTTTTTCGTGTTTATTGTTAAATATTAGTTACTTTTGAGGAAACAAGTTAATAAAGTAATGTTTAAATATATGTTTTTAATGTATCATGTTCTGTGGTGGGTTAAAATAATAAAATTAAATCTGTTACACTTGTATTAACCCAGTGCAGGACCAAAGAGGACAGAACATGATAGACAAAGCTTTTAATATATTTTTCCCCAACCTGTTAACTCATAGGCTGAATACATTGGTGTATAAACATACTAGAGCTAAGTAGGAAAGCCACAATACATGACAGGGAGGATGGCTCAAAATATTTTCTTATGCAGCCTGTTTTGCGAACTTACTTAACTTCATAGTTTCATAACTAAAAGGTAGACACAAATCCACTGCGTTCAACCTATACCCCAGCATATTGATGCAAAGAAGGTCAAAACCCCCGAGGTTCCACCTATACCCCAGCACATTGATGCAAAGAAGGTCAAAACCCCTGCGTTCAACCTATACCCCAGCACATTCATGCAAAGAAGGTCAAAACCCCTGCATTCAACCTATACCTCAGCACATTGATGCAAAGAAGGTCAAAACCCCTGCGTTCAACCTATACCCCAGCACATTGATGCAAATAAGGTCAAAACCCCTGCGTTCAACTTATACCCCAGCACATTGATGCAAAGAAGGTCAAAACCCCTGCATTCAACCTATACCCCAGCACATTGATGCAAAGAGGGTCAAAACCCCCGAGTTCCACCTATACCCCCGCACATTGATGCAAAGAAGGTCAAAACCCCTGAGTTCCACCTATACGCATGGCTATAAGCTTGCATTTGAGGATACAGTATTTACTTTCTTTTGGCTAACCAGTACAGCACATCGCTTATACTGTACCTCCCGCACACCAACAATTCTATTGAAAGCTAAAGTGCAGTTTAATTTGTTGTTTTTTACTGTACAGTATTTTGTATTAGTGTACTATATAGGACATTTTGTATTACTGTAATAAATCTGTATAAATACAGTAAATATTTTTGGGTTGTGGAACGAATCGCCTGTGTTTCAATTATTTCCTATGGGAAAATTCACTTTCATATAAGAGTAACTTTGTTTAAGAGCGCACTCCCGGAACCAATTATGCTCGTAATCCAAGGTTCCACTGTACTGACAATTCTTGCTAGTTTGTACACATGAGCCTAGGGGGCACCACTGATTTCTTGCAGAGAAAATGATGTGAAAGTTTGTGATAGTCATTGAAATTGGGAGGATTATATCACTAGTGGCGGCGCACAGACACTTACCATAACAAACTGGCAGAGTTGAAATATCTTTGAAAACTCATTGCACATACTGTAGAAGAGGAAACAAAAAGTCTTCAGTTACAAAGCTATTACATTATTTATATCAAAATCTGAAAACCAACTATAATACACAAAAATTAGCATAGAGGAGGAGCCAGTAGCTCCTTTATATTCTTGGTTTGGAGGCAATACAATTTGCGTAGCAATTAGGTAATATATACACAGAAATTACTGATCTCTCAAAACTCTTCAGAGAGAAGTGCATGTTCTATGGTATTCTAGAGCACACACCGTTTTCAATGCACATCATGAACAGAAAAGAAACCTTAAGGATGTGTGCACGCTGAGTTCTTGGTGCAGAAATTTTCTGCACCAAAACACAAGTTTTTTGTACCATGCATTTTTTTTTTAATAAAATCAATGAAGGAAAAAAACAAAAAAAAACAAAAAATAAAAACACCACTAAATTGACATGCTGCAGATTTTTTTCTGAAAAATGCTCACTAGTCCCTAAGGCCCGTTTCACACATCCGGCATTTCGCTGGATTCAGCACACTCCATTACTGTACGATGGCGTCGCGGTAAGCTCTGGTCACATGACAGCATTTGACCGGAGCTTGCCGCGATGCCATTGTACAGTATTGCACTGTACTGGAGTTTGCCGCATCCGGTGAAATGCCAGATGTGTGAAACCCGGCCTTAGATAAGATTCCCCGAGAGGTGTAGTTTCCAAAATGGGGGTCACTTTTATGGGTTTATGCTGTTTGGCATGACAGGAACTCTTCAAATATGACATGTGGTTGGCGCTCCTTCCCTTCTAAATCCTTCCATTCTCTGACAATACAGTAGTTTTTCACCACATATGGGGTGTCTGTATACGCAGGAGAAATTGCATGGTCAATTTTCTCCAGATAGCCTTATGAAAATTAAAAATTTAGGACAAAAGCAACAAGTTTGTAGGACAAAATGTATCTTTAATTTTCATGACAACCTATGGGTTCAAAGGTGCTCACCACACTGCTAAAATTCCTTGAGGAATCTAGTTTCCAAACCAAGGTCACTTGTGGGGGAGTGGGGGCTTCCCACTGTTTAGGCACCTAAGGGGCTCAGCAAATGCGACATGGCATCAGTTACCTATTAAAGCCAATTTTGCACTCCAAAAGTCAACAGTAACTTAGGACACCAAGCAGACTATAGGATTGATAAAAAGAAAAATCCCTCCGTTCTTAATAGAACATTTTCAAGTGATCTTTGAAGAACACATTTACCTGTCTTTTAGGTGTTTGGCTTTCACTTGTGTTATTTGTCCACTGGAAAAGTCAAAAACTTCTTCGCTCAGAAGCTTCAAAATGACCATATTGTTCTGACAGAGGCTCTCACTGGTCTTGCTGGCTCCTACAATATCACTGATGAATGTGGGCCAATGTTTGGGCCATTCTTGTTTCAGTATCTGAAATGATACAGTAGCAATTTATAGATTCCATTTATTAACAACATGTCTTCTAAATACTCCCGAAACCACAAAGTTATAGCTTACTGTGTTCCCACGATGAGCATTTTGGGGTGTTTAATGTTGCTGATTTTCGGCATCACTTCTGCACCAGATAGTTATTTGCAGATTGCTAGCAACTTTTTGTTTTCCTTTAAAAAGGAAACCTGTCAGGTGCAATATACAGCCAGAACGACAAGCAGGTCTGGGTACATATTGCCAATCCCTGCCCAACAGTGCCAGCCTATAGTAGCATAGATAAAGGGATCTTTAAAAAAAGGATTTCTAAAGATCCCATATGATATGCTAATGAGTGCAGGGACTAGTCGCAAAGGCATTACATCCCTTGGCTAGTCTGCCACCTTAGCATGTAAGCAAGCCCCTGCGGGCGTGCCCAACATGCTAATGAAAGCGCAGCGTCAGAGGATGGTTGCGCACTCACCTCTCTGCTGCCATCGTGCCAAACTCCATTTCGCATTGTGCGTATGATCCCGGACTTTTGGTCATGCGCACTATGAAGCCAGCTGTACTCGTCCTGGTTTCCAACTTATGTAGTGCGCATGAACGAAAGTCCGGGATCAAGTGCACTGAGCCGAAGTCCAGCGTCGGTTGAGACTACAGCAGAGAGATGAGCGCGACCATCCTGTCACTGTGTATTCATTAGCACGCCCACAGGGGCATGCTTACATGCAAAGGTGGGCAACTAACCAAGGGAAGTAATGCCCTTTTGACTAGTCGCTGGCCTCACATATGGGATCTTTAGAAATACCTTTTCTAAAGATCTATGTATGCTACTAGATACAGGGAAGGTTAGGCAGGGATTAGAGATATGCACCCAGAACTGCTCGTGGCTCTGGGTGCATATTGCACTTTACAGGTTCCCTTTAACATGCATTTTTGTCTGTTGGTTTTGGTAGGTCATGTTTTTAACCTTTTTCCATCCCAGCTAATTTTAAAGTTTTTCCTCCCGTTCTTCCTAGAGCCATAAAACTTTATTTTTTTTTTGTCCACAAATGACAATTTTTTTTTTTTTGCAGGAAGAGTTGCACCTTTAAGATGTCATTCATTTTATCAAATAGCGTATTATAATCCCACCCCCACCCCCCCCCACACACACACACAAATGCAGTGGAATTACTAGGTGAAAAAAAAAAAAAAATGCAATTCTGACATTGATTTTGGTTGTTTTTTTTCACCTTGTACACTTGTGTGGTGAATTTGACCAGAGAATAAGTTTCTCACTAGCAGTAGGATTACAGCAATTCCTTTATATCTTTTTTGCTTTTTAACAAAGTGCAAGAAAAAAAGCCCAAACATTTTTGTTGGGTCACAATTTTCCAAGACATGTAATGTTTTTATTTGTGTAACTGTATGTGGGTTACTTTTTGTTTTCTAAGGGGGATGGGGGAGGGGGGATGCTGACATGAAATGTTTATTGATATTATCTTGGGCTAGAGTTTGATTTTTTTTCTCTCTTATTCACATCATTTTTTGGAGTGGTGCAGCAATGAGACAAAGCAAACCACTTGCCATTTCAATTTCTTCCTGTTTACCGATCAGGTTAGTTATATTTTGATAGATCTGACATTACTGGACACTGCAATATCACGTGATTTTTTTTATATTTTTAAAAAGGGATAAAGGAGTGATTTGAACTTTTGTTTTCATCTATAAAAAAAAAAAAAAAAAAAAATATAAAAAAAGGTTTCTTTACTTTCCACTATTAGTCCATTTAGCGATTTATATTTACAATATTCACCAATACCATAGTATTGCTACATATGGTAAAAACAAAGTATCGTTTGAAGCCCAACTAGAGCGATTTCAAGGGAGGTCCATCATGACAAGCATGGAGGTCTTCAACAGACCAATAACTGTTAGGCTATGTGCCCACGCTGCGGAAAATGCGCGGATTTTGCCGCGGATTTCTCGCGCAAAAGCCGGCCGCGGATTTTCCAGAAATCTGCAGCACAGCTACTCCCCAGCCATTTCTATGGCATTTGGGAAATGCTGTGCCCACGCTGCAGATTTTTCCGCAGCGGAAATCGTGCGGTTTTCCGTGCGGAAAAATCTGCAGCATGTCAATTATTGTTGCGGATTTCTCCGCAGGGTCCCATATACTTACCTGCCTCACCGGAGTCACTTTCTCCGTCCGGTGTACAGGAGCGCAGTGAATCCAGGTCAGGAAGGAAGAGGTGGGCGGGGCCTGCAGAGCTCCAGTCATGTGACAGCCGGAGCTAGTTCAGGCCCGCCCACCTTCTTCTGCAGACGCTGAGAGAGTGACCCGGCTGCCGGAAAGCGAGGTGCTGAATGATGGAGGTAAGTATAAACTCCCCCGATCACTGACGCATTTGTTCTGCATTGAGGATGCAGTGCCGAAGCCATGGTACTGTACCCTCATTGCAGAATGCCCGCACTATATCCGCACGACATTCCGCAGCATGGAAACAGAAAAAAGTTGTGGTGCTGTTTCCTGGGAGCTCCTGCGGAATGTCTTGCGGATATATCCGCAGGACACTGTCCCCGTGGGCACATAGCCTTATAGTAGCCAGTCTGTGTCCCTCTATGGCATCACAAAAGCGCCGATGGGCGCACAGAATGATGTACCCTCATGCTGAAATCAGAGTTTGGCACTGGCACCTAATTACAGACATGGGTGGAGCTCTGCTCTACATGCGGATGTTACAGGTAAGTCTTAGCTGCAACACAGCCATTATCTGCCGGACTATGGGCGAGCTCACTCCATACATCCGTCGGATCATGTGTTTTCACTTCAATTCTACTGCGGAAATGCACGAAGAATGCAAGAGATTTTTATCTACAGGTATTCTACATCTCATTCAAGTCTGTGGGGAATGTTTACAAATGACACATTTACTACTAGAGAAATTGACGAGCTGTGGATTTTAACAAGGCAGAAAAAAAAAATAAATAAAAAATAGTCATGGGAACTTCACCTAAAGCACATTTTGCTGCTTCTTACCTGTACAAGAATCATGTTCAGTTTTCCAATGTAGACATTCTCTTTCTAGAAGGAAAACAATTACATTACAGTTCTCCTAAGGTCACTTATTTACTTCACACTTTATATGAAAATAATAGTCACTTACCTCAACACTCGTGGCATCTGAAGAGGTTTTTATGATCAGTCCAACCACGTATTTCTTTATACCTGGAAGGGAGATGCAAAGCTAAAGTTGATCTTCAGTAAAGAAGACCTGTACAACACAGATATTGCCTTGTGCAGCTCAACATCATCAAAGTGCTCCGAAAAGAAAAAACATTTGCTACTGCTATAATTATACCAAATCACAGCTACTGTTATATTTAGGTTTAAAAATGAATATTTACCTTCACATTGATTCCGAGGAAGAATTTTCCATCTCGTTTTGATGACATTTTCCAATATTTGCAGTCCATAGTACTAAAATTGGAGAACAAATTCATGTTAGTAAATGATGGCTACGTAGTGGTGTTTTAATAAAACCACTCACAAAATGCACACATCCAACTCATTCACTCAGACAAAATAACATAAGTCAGCTCTAGGCCCACGAGTTTCCATGCAATTTACATTTCTAGAGTAAAACTATTGCCCCTGCTGCCTGATCTGATCACACCAGGAAGACTCAAATAAGCTCTCTGTAGCCAGATGGGCAGCTAAAACGTAGAATATAAATAAAAAAACAAATGTGTAAGAAAGATCACATACAACAAAATGAATTTTCAGGGACAGAGAAAAGTTAGAACAGGTAGAAAATCTACTTATTTTACATAAAAAGCTGCCACTGGCAACAGACTTCACTGGTGTGAAACCACAAGCTCAGCAAGGTATCCCGCAGATAGTCTACCCGGCCTGCCCACATCATATGCAATGTGCACTAACGAGCAAAAGGAACTTTTATACTTTGTCAAAAGAGATTGCAGCACACATTTACCTTTCAGGTATTTCTATTTAAATAACTTTTTAAAATCGTATCTACACAATGACTTATCACATTAACCTAGAAAAATTAGTGTTAAAGTGTTTTTTTATTAAATGCACGTACTTTTGGCTACAAATCATTTGTATGCTGAATACTTAAAAACGTAGTGTCATCTCAGAAATAGTTTAAACTAAATCAGATGGTCAAATAGGAGCCCTTAACCCTATAGACATCAGAACCGTTGCTGTTGGTGTGCAAAACGTTTGTCCAATTAGTAAATGAGGGTGTGCGGTGCACCCCAAATACTACCACAAGGGCATGGTTCACCACTCAGTTACCATGCCTAGACACCCTAATGGATTGAAGTGTTCACTTGAGTGAGCGCTGCTTGAAAAGAAAGCTCAGTGTCTTCATAACTTGGCACTCAACTATGATGGTGATGATCATTTTTGTATTTATTGATAAATCGCAATCCAAAAAGACATTTCAGTCATCAAACATCCTCTCGTGGATATCAGACAAACTGCTTGCTGCACATTGAAGGCTATGGGTATTACATCAAAAGGTATAATTTCTATAAGGGCCAAGTCACCTATTTCACCATTTGATTAGCTTAAAATTGGTTTTGAAGTGACAGACTCCCTTTAAGCTTTTACACCCTCTGCGTATCACAGTACTTTTTACTGCAGAATGAGTTCACAGTGAATCCATCGGCAAGCTTGTTCTGACTGCAGTTTGTCACCTACTTTCTAAGGGGATTCAGGAGGACGCTAAAGTTTACATTTTTAATTGGTAACAATTCAGCTTGCAACAAAGATCAGGTAGATGCTGGTTGCAGACCAAGTCATCAATTAACAATTCCATTTTCAGTCCTATGCACACAATAGGTGGTGTCCCATTCATGTCTTTCAGAGTGGTGGGAACACCACTGCAGTCAGGAAGTTCATGTGGGTCTCAATTTTGGGACTTCCTCTGACCCCATCAAACACCTAAAATATTGTCTTAATGGGAAAACCTCTTTAGGTTGTGTTCAGATGTGTCTTTTCTTCCACGTATGTGCATCAAAATAGCAGTCTGCTCTGAATGTTGCGGGTTTTTTTTTTATACAGAAAAATCTACACTTAAAAGAGCAGCACGGTGGCTCAGTGGTTAGCACTGCAGTCTTACAGCTCTGGGGTCTTTGGTGTTGTCCTCGGTGGGATTTGAACCAGTTTGTATGTTCTCCCCATGGTTGTGTGGGTGTGCTCCCACATTCCAGTATTGTGATCCCCAATGGGGACAGTGATGATGAACACGTCTGTAAAGCACTGTGGAATTAATAGCGCTAAATAAGTGATATCTTGTCAGCAGGCTATCACATTCCAAACTGTTTATATGTGCACGTAGATCATTCATAGATTAGTCCAGCAATAACTACATGACCAGTTCGTTCCTGATAAATCAGCGTTTATAATCTATATGCAAGGTCACATAGCTTAGAGGCTGTCAGTCAAGCAGGAGGCGGAGTCGGGTAGGGAATAGAGCTGGAGTGACAGAGGCTTCAGATGTACCATAGTCCATCAGACTTATTTCCATAGATTATAAATGCAGATTTCCCAGTAAATGTGGAACGGACAGAGATGTAAAGTTATTACTGGACTTGTCTTTGAAAGAGCTACATGCGAATAGAAATAGTTTAGGATTTGAAAGCCAGCTGACAGATCCTCAAAATAAAAAAAAAAAGTTTAGTCTACAGTTCCCTATTGGAAAAAAAAAAACCAAACCATTAAATGATTGTGCCATCTTTCTAAGATCATATCTTGTGCACAATGAGAAGGTCACACCAAGTGGCACACACTGCACGCATACAATTAGGAAATTAAAGTACAACTCTTATTTTATTCCATTCGGTCAGCCGTCCCCCTAATAATTAATTCTGCTAGTATTGCCTTCTACCTTAAAATTAATGGTGTACTTATCAGATCAGGTAAGTCGTGTGATCACAATGATACCCCCTTCCCCTAGGAACTAAATGGTTTTATGTTCTGTGAAGGGGTGGGGATCCATGTCAGTCAATACAAGTTCCTGTAAGGCTGCTTTCACACATCCGGTTTTTGCTGAGCGGCACAATACGGTGCTTTGCAGAAAAAACGCAACCTTTTTTTGCTGTCGGTTGCGTTTTTTCCGCATAGACTTGCATTAGCGCCGTATTGTGCCACATGGCCTTGCGTTGCGTCCGTTTTTTGCCGGATGCGGCATATATAGCCCATGCGCGGCCGGATGGAAGGTTGCCTGGCACTTTTTTTGTGCGGCGAAAAAAAAGACGCATCGGATCCGGCGCGATTTACAATGCAAGCCTATGAGCGCCGGATGCGGCAAAAACGCATCCGGCCGCCGGATGCTTTTTTTTTGCACTGCGCATGCTTCAGTATCAAGCCGCATCTGTCAAAAAACGGACGGGCCGCATGGAAAAACTTATGCAACGAATCCGGTTTTTTTTCGCCGCATCCATTGCATAAATTTTTGAGCCGGATTGAGCCGCACTGCAAAAACCAGATGTGTGAAAGCAGCTTAACACAATCGCATGGACTGTAGCATACACTTTCTCCACAGCATAGAGAAGCAAATGTCACAGTATAGTGAGGATTGACTAGAAACAGCGGGACGCCTGAATGATTTAAAGCCGGTGATTCCCAGGAAGAAAGTTCATTTTCTGTTGACTGCTGCTCTCAGTACAGTGGCCGGGCAGCTTCATAACACTATTAACCTGCAGATTTACCCTATATCTGCAGATTAATAACATTATCCGACTAGGTAAGATCGCTTTAAAAAAAATCTGCCGACATAACCAAACTTATATAAGGTTTGTGTTATTTTTTTTGTTTCCAAAACCAGAAAGGGCCCGTATGGACACATGTGCATGTATTAATACTGACCTGGTAAAACTACTACATACTCAGATTTTTACAGACACTAGAAAATTTGTCACTACTGCATTAGATTGATGGCGCTATAGAGGTGACATTTTTTTTTTTTTTTTTTTTTTTTTTAAGTAAAAAGCTAACTAACTACAACAATTCACACTGCCCCCACTTTATCTTGATGCCATCCCGCCCCATATTTCTGGAAATATATGGCTTCTGTACACAGTAATATTAGATGCCTGACTATAGCATACAAGCTGAGTGCTTTCTGCTCTGTGGGAACTCAAACCTACATGCATTTTAGATGTGCCTTTCAAAATGCCATCAATACATCAGATTTCTATTTTATTTCTTCTTAATGCTTAAAGAAGATTAAAAATCACAATAACAGTTGCACTCAAGCAAGAGGGAAAAAAGCTGAAGGATGCAAATGGACACCGGAATGTGAACATGCATTACTGCTTAAAAATAAACAAAAAAAACATGAAAATAATGGCCAATTTTATTTGAGCCCTGTTCCCACGTAACAATGTACCCCTCAACGGGGTCCTAACCTAGATTCCCTCTGTCAAGCCTGAGGCTATGTGCGCACGTTGCGTAAATACATGCAGTTACGCTGCGCTTTGTAGCGCAGCGTAACTGCATGCGTCCTGCGTCCCCTGCACAGTCTATGGAGATTGTGCAGGGGCCGTGCGCACGTGGCGTTTTAGAGCGCAGCGCTTCGGCTACTGCCGAAGCGCTGCGCAAAATGAAGTGACATGTCACTTCTTCCGTGCGCTTTGCCGGCAGCTCCTGCTCTGTCTATGGGAGGAGCTGCAGGCAGAGCGCATGGAATCGGCTTCACTACGGACATTTCTGCAGCGATTTAAAGCGCACATGTGCTCTTCAGATCGCTGCAGAAATTTCTGCAGTGAACTGTACGCAATGTGCGCACATAGCCTGACTTCATATATTGGCTGGAGAAGGACCTGCTAACAGGTATTAAAAACGCCTATAGTAACTGGGAGGAGTGCACAGAGGGTATGACCCCATAAAACAAACTAAGTATCTCATTATTTAAAAAAAATATATATTTTATCTGCAAAGTATCTCGTGCTTTTTGCTAAGCAGTAATGCATGTTCACATTCCAGTGTTTATTTGCATCCTTCAGCTTTTTTCCTTCAGGTCTGAATTAGTGCATTTTATCCATTAATGTAGATTCCATATGAATGTATATTCAGAAGATTACCCCCTACAACCAATACTCAACGTGCACACACATTCTAAGAATGCAAACCTCCAAAATATAATAATTACAATAAAATGGGATTATAATTCTTATGCGACAACAGTCTGTCTATTCTCATGTAACAGGATATTGAGAATTTAATCAAACCTGTCACCCAATGGCCTCCTGTAATAAAAGCATCTATAAGATCATGCAGATAAAGCTCAGTGCAGAGATCCCCTCCAGACCACAGATTAAAGCACCACCCAAGCGTTTTCTTTTGGGGTTTTTTTTCAGCGCTGGAGTGGGGCATCTAATCTAAAAGGTCCCTGACCCTGTTGTACTCACCCTCAGCCATCTCCCCTTTCATCACCGCTGCTCTGATCCCACAGCACCATCTTATGACTGCAACCTCAGGCTGGCCGGAAGTCAGAAGTTACGTAACTATCACTCAATGCATCTCTATGAGAGCCAGAAAGAGGCTCTTAAGACTTTTATAGAAGAGTGCTGTTACGGCCCCTGAGTCTGTTGCTCCACGTTCCCCTTCTGCTTCTCGTTTGCGTCGTTCCAGTCGTTTGGGAACTTCTTAGCTTCCTGAGTCTAAATCCCAATTTTGAGCTACTGAGCATGCTCACGGACTTAGTAATTTCTGAGGCTAGGTGTGTACTCTGTTCTGAGCATGTCTGCGATGTGGCATTACATGATTGGCCGTGGGTGATGTCACCGAGGATGCGGGGATCACATGGTCCTCGGCATGTGACGTGGCATTACATGATTGGCCGAGAGTGACGTCACTTCTGTCGTTGCTCGTTACTATTGGCCCAGGGTCGTTCCTGTTAATTATCCTCCATCTTGGGAGCAGAGCCAAGTTTATAAAGGGCCCTGGAGCCCACCTCTCGGCACTCAGTCGTTACATGTGCTTGTGTGGGAGTAGACGCTCCATGCGAGTCTGCATAATATCCCCGCTACCAATCTCTATAGTGGTACCGGGGTAGGCAGGGACCTAGTACCGATTCGGGCGTCGTTATACCCGCTTCCCATGCTTTAGGGGAGTCAGGCTAGGTAGGAACGTCTCCCCCTTCGCTCCTGTTCACTCTCTGCGGATAGCATAGAGTTCCCTGGCTCCTTATAGTGCCGTTAGCACACGGGACTTGGACAGGGACTTGAGCAATTTCAGAGAACGCTATTGCTCTCTGTTATCAGTTGTCATATTAGATGCCTGTGACCATTAACAGGAGACCTGTGCATTCTCTCATTACCTAGGAGCATTGTTTATGCTTTGTTAATTTACTAGCTTACTTCTGTGAAGTAACAGAGGTTTTCCTATTCGTATGGGGTAGTCGCCCTAACTTATTTTCTACCACATATTAGTTTATGCTAATACGGTACTCGCTGTGAGTTAAACAGGGTGTGTCGTACTAGTCCTTGTGTTGCTGTGAAGTAACAGGAACAAGTACTACTTCTGTGGTACAGACACCCTTTTCTGCTGTCACCAGCAGCAGTTGCACGGTGGGCCCTGACTGCCTGTTACTCGTAATTAGTTATACCAGGCAGCCCCGTAACAAGTGCCCTATGGCTCATTCCACAAAACACTTAATTCAGCAGGTGATAAAATGACAGAAGACCGACGGGAGAGTCTACAATAGTTGAAAACGGCTGAGGGTGAGTATATGAGAAGGGGCTTTAGATTAAAAGCACCACTCCAGCAGTGGGAAAGGGAAAAAAAGGGTACGGGTGTCAGCGTTTTGCATCAGTGTATCCGTTTACCATTAGTGTTTTTCCATAGACTATAAATAAATTACAAAATACACAAAAAGGTACCGCTAACTGCTGTAAGATATATGCAAACAAAGAATATATGAAAATTAAACTGCAGTAATGCTATATGGAATACACTTAGATCATAAATTGACCAATCCATGCGACTATCAACCACGGCAAGTTGACCTATATTTGATGGGACCCCAACTATGTCATGCCTCACCTGGGCTAAAAGCTTCAGACTTTCCTCGCCTACATCATGCTGCTCTTCAATGCGGTACGATGGTAAAAAAAAAAACGAAACAAAAAAACAAAACCCTGTAAAAATCTACGTCTTAAAGGGTTTGATATGCACTAATGCAGAGGTGCTTGGATGATATAAAAAAAAAAAAAAAAAAATCAATCACTCCGTACTCTATAATGCACTGACACCTATAGTTTTACAAAATTACCCGATTGTCGGAATGTTTTTTTTTTTTTTCTCGGTTTCACAAAATTGGAAAAATTAGAACGGATGTTTTGCCACTTTTAATTTACTTCTAAAGAAACAATGTCTGTTCTCTAAAATGAGATGGTAAAATAAGAATTGTTTTTTACTCTACAGACAAATCATTGGCTGCTGCTCTTATTTCTGATTTACTTTAATTGATCCATCTTTACCTTTCGCAGGGAAATGTAATTTAAAACAGGTTGTCTGCTGCATAATGTTATAATATTGGGCCCAGAGGAACAGAGCTTCTCATCTACAGATCCCGGCCATTCCTCCACATCACTGCCTGTTTCCTCCCAGGGCTACTTTTATATTAAAGGAGGATGTCCACTACTTTGACAACTCCTACTCATTTCCCTTGTTCGCCCACGTACAAATAAAGCCTATCCTCACCTCTGGTTATGACATTGGGCCTGCGACCAGTGCTCGGCATCTATCCCATTAGGATGTGGCGCTGTGCTGACTTCCTGCTCGAATGTCTGAAGGCGGAGTGAAGGAAGCAGGTGCTGATTGACACGTGGGCCCTGTGACCAATGTCACACGGATCCTAGGTGAAAGGCTCCTGACATCACTGGAACCGCAGCCACACAGGAGGAGAGGATAGGCTTCTTTATTTTTCTGGGGCGAAACAAGGGCAATGAGATGGGGTTGTCCAACTAGTGATCAAACCCTTTTAAGTATGTGGTCTCCCACAAAGCCTATCTACAGGCACAAAAGCTGCCAAGGGCTTGCTAAAAGCCTATTACACTGAGTGATCCCATTGCGGCAGATGGACAGATGAAACAGTGCACTTTAAATGCTGCTGTCAGAAATGCAAGAGGGCATTAACAAGGTTTTAGCAGCTCCACTCACTGCTATGAGGAGGCGCAATCCTGGCTGTGTGACATAGCAAATCATCTGCCAAGTATGAAGACTCCCCTCCGGATCATACATGGGCCCCATCACAATGTACAAGTATGTCCTAAGATGTTAATTCGGTTAAAAATATAATTGGGTATCAGCAACTAGTGCCTATTCATTGTGATGACATTTTATCCCAGTATAATGTATGTGCTGTATCAATACCTCATCTATAACTATAAGCAGATTCTATGAACAGTCATTGTTTACTTCAAAGAAATGAAGGTTTGTTATAGTCGTGAGGTTATTACAACGGTGCTGTGTACTGGAAAGGATATGCTGTGTGGAGCAAATTTACAGCAAATCAAGGCAAAAGGTTTAAACCCTAGTTACTTATACTAAAATTTGCTGCAAAAACTGCCGTTTGGATCTTCGCTCAAGTGAGCAAGTGTGAACATTTCAGACCGAACTGTTTTATCCCCCTTAAACTAAGCAAATCATTGATATAGCGAATCAAAAATCCATAGCACCTTAAAAAGGTTTGAAAGTCAACAAAGACTGAAGCTTGATATAGACAACACCTGCCCAATACAGGCTTTTATCATACATGCCATATTTTTCGGTTATAAGACGCATTTTTCCTCCCAAAAATTTGAGAGGAAAGTGAGGGGTGCATCTTATAATCTAAATGTAGCTTACTGGGGTGGTGGAGAGGGGTCACAAGAGGCCGAGGAATGCTGAGGCGGCTGTGCAGGGGCAGCGTCGGCTGTTCGGGGTCTCCAGTGGCTGCTGCTGGGGTAGCTGTGTGGTGTGTGTGCGCGGGGTCTTCGGCGGCTGGACTGACACTGCGGGTCTAGCGGTGACTTCAAATAATGCCGTCTGGAGTCAGCGCGTGCGCATATGGAGCTCTCAGCTCAAGCTCATCTGCACAGGCGCCGCCTCCGGCCTATTGATCTCCCTCTAGCGGACTTCAGGAAAATGGCGCCCGGAGGTGGCGCATGCGCAGATGAGTAGCAAGGCAGCCCCAGCCGCAGCTCCAGCACAGCCTACAGTTTCTGTAACACCCATCGCCCCTGCCTCCTGCGGCGACCCCACCACCGCTACGGCCCCCCCCCGGTAAGACACTACCGGATTACAAGACGGACCCCAATTTTTTTTTTTTAACCTGTTTTTGCTCTGCATTTGGGGTGCGTCTTATAATCCAGTGAGTCTTATAAAACGAAAAATACGGTACTCGTGTACAACTCAGTGCAAACTTTCTCAACCGTAACTTCAAATGTAAACACCCTGGGGGCGCCTCTTGCGAATACACCCCCATCACATTACTACATATTGCAGGGGCTTAGTAACCACAAGAGGCGACCAAGATGTGGGCATTCAAGTGACAGCCAAGAAAGGTTGCAGCTTGGTTCGGCTGCCACAGAGAACTAAAGTGCAGAATGTTCTCTTTTTATAACATTACATGACCAGGCAAGATGCTGCTAATTTACTCAGTGACCATAATGAACATAATGAATGAAACAAAATAAAGGTTTTAAAACACAAGATATTTAAAAAGCAAAAACTAAATCCTACATTGTATAAATGTCACCATGCTCAGCAATACCTGAAAGGTAAATTTTGCAGATTCTGCATTTTAGACGTTTGACCCAGCATAAAAGCTTTAACTACAAAAGGTTAGTTATACAACAAAGTCGATCAATATAACTTCAACCAAAGGGATCACAGAAGCAGCTCACACAATGTGCAAGAAAAATATCTGCTATTGGATGCTGTAGGGGAATTTCCCAAACAATTGATCACCCTGAACAGAATGGCATCAGATAACTGAATATGTCAACTGGGCTTTCACTTGTCAAATTAAAATTAATTCCAATGGGATGTTAGAGTAACCGTATATTAGGAAGATATGCAAATAGCCACTTCGGTGCAAGAAAAGGAGGTCTCTAGTGCCACCTATTAAAAGTAGCTATCCGACAAGTCATTAATGACCCTTTAAATAGCCTTGCTACAAATTAGGATGTAAAGGCAAACCAGAATCTCCATTTGCACACAGCGATTTTGAGCTTCCTGTTCCGCAGTGCAAAGTACTGGTTGGCCGGGTGAGAGTCCTTCGACAAAAGGTGTAAGGGGTAAAGTTTCCTATTAAAAGGGAACCTGACAGCTGATACATGCTGCCCCTTCCACAGACAGCATGTATCAGACACTGGCTGTATGATTTCATAAGTTTCCATGCTGAAACACCAAGCTTCAGAAAAAAAACCCAACCCCAAAACAGTTCAATAGCCGCCGAGAACCGAGCCGCATGGGAAAGTCCTCAGACAGGCGGGTCCCTGGGAGAGACCTGGCAGTTATTGGCAAAGAAAAGCTGCCGTGGACCTATTTGTCCAACTAGTCCCCACACGGGTCGGGCCACGGTGTATATTAAAAATTATGTTTTTCTGCTGAGTTTCAGAGAAACATATGGCTGAAATCATACAGCCTTCATGCAATACATGCTGCCTATGGATCGTTGAGCATACATAGGCTGCCAGGTTTCCTTTAATGAGGCCGTCCAGCTGCAGTAAGGAGACTTGCGTGCCATGCAATGCTTCAGATGTAGAAAGAAACATCACCACGGGCATTAATGGAGTTACAGCCTAAACAGTAACCCACACAGCTTGTAGTATAATTGCACGGATTTTATTTTAGAATAATTATTTTATGACCAAATTAATAGGATCGGTCGTTAAATCATTGTAGAATCCACATAATCCCCTATAGTGAAAGTACAATATTCTTGGTGCAGCAGTCTCATGTACAACAAATGAAGCATTGGCAAGCTCGCCATTGCCCACCCTACCGTGGCTTTTCAGAGCTCTGTCCTTGGGATAAATTAAAGGGGATCTCTCTCTAAGTTTGTGCCACCTAATCGGAGAGCAGCATAATGTAGGAACATAGATCCTAATTCAAGCGATGTGTCGCTTACTGCGCTGCTCAGTGTAGTTTTTATAAAAATCACTGTGTAATCAGCAATAGATCATCATTAGAGGACTACTTGGCGTGCTGCCAGGTAGTCCAGCATATTCATGATCTCAGAATAACAGCAAGATGTGCAGCAGAGAAAACATTGATTTTATCCAAAAGACAGCTAAGGCTATGTGCGCACGTTGCGTAAATTCATGCAGTTACGCTGCGCTTTGTAGCGCAGCGTAACTGCATGCGTCCTGCGTCCCCTGCACAATCTATGGAGATTGTGCAGGGGCCGTGCGCACGTGGCATATTACAACGCAGCGCTTCGGCTACTGCCGGAGCGCTGCGTAAAAAGAAGTGACATGTCACTTCTTCCGTGCGCTTTGCCGGCAGCTCCTGCTCTGTCTATGGCAGGAGCTGCAGGCAGAGCGCACGTTCTCGCCGGCACCATGCGCCTCAGAACGGAGCTTTTCAGCTGCGCTCTGAAGCGCACCTTTTACGGTGCTGGGCTAGTACGCAACGTGCGCACATACCCTAAGGGCTAATGCGCACGTTTCATAATTGCATGCATCCCCTGCACAATGAAGATTGTGTGCACATGTCATGCACAATGCTTTTATGAACGCAGCGATTTGGATGCCACAATTTTGACCCAAATCCTTGCGTTCATAAAATGAGCATGTCAATTATTCTGTGCGCTATGGATGCAGCTCCCACTCTGTCTATGGTGGGGGCAGCAGCCATAGCACATGAAATTGGCTTTTTTTCTACAAAAAAACTGCATCCATTATGCAGTGTTTCTGCAGCGATTTGAAGCACACGTGTGCTGTCAAATCGCTGCAGAATATTCAGCAGTTACGTGTGCATGAGCACCAACAGCACAGTAAGATATATTGCTGAAATTGGGGTCTCTTTCTCTACAGAGTATCATTTTTTTGTATTTTTATCTACCGTACAATTCCAGAGATGCTAGTCTTTTTACAGTGTTAATATTTACATGTTTTTTTTCCCCCCACAGCGCACAGGATTTACCTGGACATTTTTTGGTGCCAATAATTAAATCAAGGGACCTTGGTGTTGGATGTGCATTTCACACATTAACATTTGGACACAGCATTACAACAGCAAATATGAACAGCAGATTGTATGATAATGATCCCTGTGGTAGAAGTTTCTAAATACTGAAATATATTATCCACTGATCCCCAAGCCACCCAAATTCCCATCACCCCCACCCCACCCCACCCCCCACCCATGAAACAAAACAATTGATGAACAGAATTCAGTTAAAGGGAATGAAAAGGGTAGACCTTGTGGAGGCCTGCCGTCAAAGCCTAGCTGTGTCAGTTGCACAGGAAGACACCCCTTTTCTTCCTATTACAAGCAATCAACATAATGGAACATGATGATTAATATCAGGAAGCGTTAACAGCTTAATAAAAAATTGCATAAAAGCCAAATGTAATAGTGCAGAAAATTTAGCACCAAATCATTTGCAGTTTATGTAAATTGAAGAGTTCTTTACCTGCTGCTTTCTTTCTGTTCCGCTAATCAAGTCATTTTTTCACAAGACAATTTGAGTTTTTTTTATAATGTACTGTTGATAAATCAACTTAAACATTAGTAACGTCTGTCAGTGTTGAACAGCAGAAAAAAAACTTCCACGCAAGCAAATACTGTTAACTACGGTTAGCATTTTGAGGAAGATTATGGAATGATTTGCCAAGATAAAAAAAAAAAAAAAAGCCTTAAAATACCATGAATAATAAATGTACAATGGATGCTTTATGCTGCAGAAACTGCATAAAAATGGCATTCATTGTATACAATTACACGAGATAAATTCATTTTAAAAAGCTATTATAATGTGTACACACATTGACAGTATAGGAGAGCTGCTAAAATTTTAATCTATATGACTTTGCATTAAAAATATTCAATTGTTGAACATATAGACAAAATTTAAAGCATGACACGTTAGATAAAAGCTGCGGTCAAGAGATGCTGGAGGTGATTTTGAAGATTTAAAGTCATCAATAAAACCTTTTAGTAGCAATAGGGTGGCAAATCATAGACAATGGAAACAGTCAATTTTTTTTTGTAACACTATAAATTGGGGTATTTCTCCTGCAGATAAGGGTTACACCTTAAATTCCCAGTGGCCCTTAGAAGTGAAGGATACAGTGCAGCAAATGATCCGCTATTACAGAAAAAGTATGAATATAAGGAATTGTAATCCATCTGCACTAATCAGGACCACGAGAAATAAAGTGCAACCAGACGGTCCCTGTTACATAGTTTGAACTATCCCTCATTTAAAGTCAGATATTGGGCAATCACAATCTAGATTATTTAATCGACTTTGTTTTCATACACTCAGTAAAAATCGCATAAAACAAAAACACAAACTAGTCTTGTCAGATAATGAAAGCCAGACACGGCAATCAAGACGCCTTCTTGAAACATGTTTAGGGAACAGCTAGAAGTGCAGAGCAACAAGGGCTGATTTTTGCGTTAAACTCGTCACCACGCTCTTACTTTGGTGTTCATATTCTGTGAAAACTCCAGAATGGTATCGACTCTTGTCCAGGCATCTGGATGTTCTTTTAAATGTGTTAATACTTCCTGTGCCATTCTTTGCTGTGAATAACAGAAAAACATACATTTGTAACTAGACACTGGCTGTGTACGTTCTGCACAAAAGGCCATTTAAAAAAAAATAAATAAAACTCCCCTAGTTGTTTTAGCCACTTAATGACTAAGGGTCTTGTCCCTGTAATGCAAGCTTGCGTGGCTCTGCACATGTCTGCTGACCTGTTCAGCAGACATGTGTAGCTAACAGGCACGAGTGGATCTCTTTTCCACCCTTACATGATAACTGCTTAGATCGCACTCAAACTCTGACATCGCAATCTAACATGCGCCAGCTGGGATCACGCTGTTCATCGCCATTGGCGACCGTGACGCGATCACCCGGAGCCAATGGGTTGCCATGACAGCGTAGGGTCAGATGATGACCCATCGCTGCCATGATATGCTTCCTTTGAATGCCGGCAGAGCACCAGCATTCACAGGAGAGCAGCATTTCTGCTAACCAGAGCGGTACTGAAGCATCGCTCCAATCAGCAGAAGTGATCGGACAGTACAGGCATGGTGTAAAAAAAAAAAAAAAAAAAAAAAAAAAACATCAGTTCAAATCACCCCTCTTTTGCCCCCATTGAAAATAAATAACTAAAAAAAAAAAATAAATAATCTGAGCGGCAAAGGGCGTAGTGAGAACAAAAACAAAAACACGCCGGGGTTGTCGCATCATTGTATCTACCCAAGAATGTTATAATTAACATGTCAGCTCCAGACGCACGCAACAACCAAAAAAAAAAAAAACAAACACAAACAAATCAGCCCTGACATGGCCCCAGATCCCGAAAAAGGAGAATGGTATAGGTCTTTGAGACTATACACGTTTGGTAACTATGAACTCGTAGACCTGAGGAATCATAATGCTAGGTCGGTTTTACCATATGGTGAACATTGTTGTTAAAAAAAAAAAAAATCCCTCATAATATTTTAATTGCACTTTTTTCAATTTCACCGCACTTGGATTTTTTTCTCCTGTTTTTTAGTGCCATATGGCGCAGAATGAGTGGTGATGTTCAAAAGTACAACTCATCCCGCAAATAAAGCCCTCAAATGGCTAAAATAAGTTATGGCTCTTGGAAGACAAAGAAAAAAACAAAACAAAAAAAAACAGGGAGGACACACACACACACACACACGTGATGAGGATCCTTTAAACAACTCACACGTGAAGAATATTGAAGAGTTTTGACTAAAAAGGTAAAAGTAAGGAGTCAGTACAGTTTGTCAGTCGGGGTCTGACACATTTTGATGTGTGCTATCCATTAAAGAGAACCGGACAGCAGATACATGCTGCTCATGAACGCCGGACGTCTATTAATATAGCTTTTTCTCCAAAACATTGCACCGGTTTAGAGTCAACCATACCTGGATAAGAATACAACCACAGCCTTCACCTGTTGCCAAGGGTGGCAAGTGTGTACCAGCTGTCCGGTTCCCTTTAAAGGATAGATCAGGGCCCTATTACAATCAATGTGCCTTTTTATATATAAAAAAAAAAAAAAAAAAAATGTAAGCACCACTCCAGTGTTTTTTTTTGTTTTTAATTCCGCTGCTGGAGTGGTGCTTTAAATCCAAGTCCTCTGCCCACAGTCTTTTAGTCACTAGCATAATTGACCCAATTCTCCTCTGACCTTGCCCTTCGCTAATCATAATGTAGATAGCTACTAGTTGTAATATCACCCATTAGAGAGGTGATATCTAGGATATCACAGTTTAGTTATTACACATTACAAATCAACATAGAAGAAAGGAAAAAAATAGTTCCTAGTTACCTGTGCACCTTCTCCATGGTATAAACAATTCACCACATTGTCCAAAAGGTTAATGTCCAGTTTCTGGCTGAAATCCAGCAGCTGTCGAGCTGCATGGTCCGCTAACATGGTCATAATTGCTGGCATAGATTACTGTAATATAACATAGTACAGATTAATATATAAATAAATATATGGTGGAAATAAAAATCCAGACAAATTATAGACCCCCTCTCACATTAAAATGGAATTTGTGATCAGATTCATGTTGCCTGAACCAGTGTGACTGGATTACTGCAGTTTAAAGCCCCCGTCACATTTAGCGACTTACCAGCGATCCCGAAAATGATGTCACCTGATAGGGATCGCTGGTAAGTCGCTGGTGAGATGTCACACAGTCAGACCTTACCAACGACGCAGTAGCGACCTGTATAACGATCTCTGCTGTCATTGGGACCCTGTCACACAGTGTCAAACATAGCGATGCGTCCTGCCCAGCAGGACATCACCTTTGAAGAAAATAGTCCAGGACATTCAGCAACCGGCGACCTCACAGCAGGGGCCAGGTTGTTGCTGGATGTCACACACAGCGACATCACTAGCAAGATCGCTGTTGCGCCACAAAAGTCGTGCCTCAGCAGCGATGTCAGTGAGACGTGGCCTTTAGAGAAAACAAACATTCAGGAAAAATCTGATTTGGGCCTAGGTGTTGTGACTTAAGAGCCCAAGGTCACTGCTCAGAGGATTCGCAACAACCTGCACCTGGACAGGGAGAAGCTTGGCAAGCATGGCAGGGAGAAGCTGCTGGAGTAGACATCAAAGACACAAGGTCCCCAGCCGGCTTATCAAAGTATATCTTCTCGGAAATGCTTTAGAGCAGGGGTAGGGGAACCTCTGGCCCGCGGGGCACATTCCCGGGGACCGCAGTGCTCTGGCGGCAGCCGCGCTTTCCCCGGCTGCCGGCCCTTTAAATCCCACTCTGTGATGCCCTGGGGGTAGATGCTAGAATGTATGAGGTCCATCCAGATCCTGACTTTAGCCTGTACATTGTAAACAGACTCACTACTACGGTAAACACTAGAATGTACAGGCTCCTTCCAGGACCTGACTGCAGCCCAAACATTCTAGGCTTAACCCCAACCTGTGCTAGCGTGCTCTGGTGGGCAGGGTAAGCAGCACGCTGCGATAAAGTCACAGAAGAGTTGCAGCAAATTTACTGGCCTCCCGGACCTGTGCTGTGTGTGACTGTGAAGGTTCGATACCCCTGCTTTAGAGAAACTTACACACCTACAGTAAAACCGCCAAACACAGATTCATGAGGCCAGTTGTTCCGGCAGCATCAGAAAACAGGTTCACTTTTAAATCCATATACATTGCCATATTTCATAGCATAGTACAGTGCACAGAACACAACAGAACAAAGCCATATACCTCCTATATAAAGCGTACATACAAAGCCAAGGTAATACCAAAAACTCAGCAATCACATGATACATATATAGAAGCAGCTCACGCTCAGTGACCACCGCCGACCTGACCTACGTTTACTGAAGCAGAATCTTCTGGCTCTGTTCACATTGCCATTGTAACCCACTGCCAGCATAAGCACATTGGCTCCCAGTGTGGGCAACAGGTCTTCATGTTGCAGCCATTGCAGATAAATTTAAATGTTTACTCAGAAACGAAACCTACTCTTTAAAATGAAAATAATTGTGTTCCTCGATTTCGATTCAAAACAACATCCAGGAAGGTGCACAACGTTACCATTTATAATCAAATCATAAGTTTGTGACATCCAAAGTATCAATAAGCAGCTGAACCCACTTCCATCAACAATGCACAATAATGCAGTATTACATTCAGCAGGTTAAAGTTTATATATAGTCCTAGGATGTCTACAGTGGCAGCATGTGCAGTCTCCCCAGAACCTGCTCATATATTAGGACTTCCATGACTGGAATTCGCTTATCTGTTACAGACACTGGTAGCATTGAAGGGAATCTCATTGCAGCCAGAGCGTTTCACAGAAAACAGCTTGAAGACCCAGCCGAGGACCATAGTAAGAGATGTGGGCGGCAGCCTCTAACTAGTCACTATTATAGGTGACTGACAGGTCTATCCAGTGTGTACAAAGAGACCTGTCATTCGCCTGGAGGGCTGCAGGGAGAAGCTGGTCTGTGGCCTAAAGTCCCCATCTGGATCTTTAAAACTTGGTTCTCTCCTAAACACTAATCGTGCAGCCAACAGCGGGCATCATAAATCAACTAAGGCTGCTTTTACTACGTTTTTATAACATGCGTCATGAACATTTTTTTAACGCAAAAACGGATCCAGTGCAAATGCATTTTCATTTCAAAGCATTTGCAATGGACTCACGTCAACATGCGTTCACCTGCGTTTGCATACGTTATAGTGAGGAGCCAGCGACTTGCAGTTTTTTTTACTTTTTTCAAAAACTACTTGTAGCGTTTTTAGGCTGCGTCCAAATACTGTTTTTCACTGGATCCTCGTAACTGCACGCAAACGCATGTGAACACTGGCATGCTGATAGACAGGATCCTGCTTGCTCTACTGAGCATGCCAAGAAACCAGCCTGGCGTGATCAGTCTCTCTCCCCCACCTGAGAGCGGCGGACGTTCGCAACCAAGGTAAATATCGGGTAACCAAGCAAAGCGCTTCGCTTAGTTACCCGATGTTAACCTTGGTTACGTGTGCAGGGAGCAGGCAGCCCTGCTCCTAGCAGCTACGGACGCTCGTAACCAAGGTAAATATCGGGTATCCAAGCAAAGCACTTTGCTTAGTTTACCTGATGTTTACCTTGGTTACCAACGTCTGCAGCTATCCGATGCCGGCTCCCAGTCTATCACGTTCAGTTCCCCTCACTCCCGATCACATGACTTCAATGCCCCTCAAACTTAAAGTGGCAGGATCCTGCGAAATAACACATGCGTTTGCATGCGTTTTTCTTTGTTAAAACAGGATCCACTTTTACAGCAAAAAAACGTTCATGATGCATGTTAAAAAAAACGTAGTGTGAAAGCAGCCCAACATGTTTAGTCCAGTAAGTGCACTGTAAAAAAACTGCAAGGTTGACTAATAGAACCAGATACTAGTGATGAGAGAAGGAGTATACGAGATTGCAAATGCTCGTGTTTCCCATTGACTTATTAAACTCAATATTGAGTGCAATAATGTGCTGTAAGTGTTTGATGCAGGAATACCAAATGGGGGCATGTGCATAACCCGCCCGGATATTATCAGCAGAGGTGCACACGTCAATCAAAAAGTGGATGAATTTTCAAACTTCATAAACATGGATTTCACAGCCTAAACATCCGAGCTGCCAACTAATGGTATGTACACACTGTGCCTGATAGTGCCAGTACTGCACTGACTGCACCTTATATACCAAAATCCTTATGTTTGGTTCCCTTTAAGAAGTTACTGTCCCCAGAGCTGTAGCTTCAGTGATCACTCCTTGTCTGTGACTGCAGTTATTTTGATTTTTTTGAACATGGTTTCAGTTTTGCCAGACCAGACAATAGCAAGTGTGCTTACTTTCTAAATTCTCTCTTTTTACTGAAGGAAATAAAGAGGGAATCTTAATTTTACAATTTACTTTATTAAAAAAAAACAAAACCCAAATAACTTTTTTTGCAGTTCCACTTTTTTAGTTCCTTTAGGAGAATTTAGAACCTGTGATCATTTATGCTATACGGTATTTGCATTATATAGGTGCTCAGTGAAAGAGGGCTTCCAGCAGACCCCCTAGCTTATTGAGCGTCCCATCTGTTCCTTACGAACATGTCGCAGGACGCCTATAAAAGCTGGTGACATTGGCGTCTGCCGGTGCACATTTAAATGCCCCTGTAATGACTGCTGTAGTGTAACAAATTAAAAGCCACCATCAATTAGGGCATGACCCGCAGCTGTAGTTACAGATGTTAACTACAGTATGTAACAGCTGACATCTGCCCGGTATGAAAAAGTCTTTGCTCATGAGACCACTCCATACATTCCTTAACTCATGGAAGGAAAAAAAAAAAACACAAACAAACAAACACAAAAAAAGCCCCGCATAGGTTGTTAAAGGGAACTACTTATCCGATTCATGTTGCCCAAACCATAGACAGCATGAATAACAGCCTGACTGCACAATTGCAGCAAAGTATGTCTCCGAAACACCCCAGTGTTTCAGAGAAAAATATAAAAATATAATTTAGAAGGGGTTGTCCACTACTCGAACAACCCATATGTTTCCCTTAAGAGCGCTGATGCATAACTCAGTTGGTCAGAAGGCAGAGAGAAGGAAGCTGAGGAGACATTTGTGCTCGCGTGATGTCACAACCCCACGTGAGCCTGTACGGAAGGAGAGTATAGTTATTATTTTACCTGGGGGAACAGTGTGGAATCAGAAGGGGTTGTTCTAGTAGTGGGCAGGGCCCAAAAGGAATAGACGAGATAAGTCTGTCCCCATCCCTTGTCACATTCTCCCAGCGATGCTAGAGGTCTCTCCCATAAGCTATGTGCCCATGGGACAACGTACCTGCGGACTTTTCCACAGGTTTACTGCAGCTATCGATTGCTGTTGTATATGTGCAGAGTTGTTGCGGTAAACCTGCGGCACAAGTGCGGAAATACCTGCGGAATTCCCGCCCTGTACCTTCATGGTGAAGGAGTGGGAATCCCAGATATTTCTGCATGAATAATTGACATGCAGTTACATGCAGCTGCGGGACATCCGCAGCATATTCTGCAGCCGCATATACCGCACCATTGATACTGCACTCCCCAAATCCCACAGGATAACATGGGGAGTGTGTACTTGCTAGAATCTGCGGATTTATCTAGAAAAAAAAAACAAAAAAAAAAAACAAAACAAAAAACCCATAGATAAATCCGCAGGTTTTCCGTGGCTAAATCCACGGGTACCTTGTCCCGTGGGCACATAGCCATAGTGAGAAACCTGTTAATTGCCTACAGCATTGTGGTGAGGAGCTGACAGTCAGTGCCAGACTAATCGTCAGGAAGATTAACCCACCAAAACCACATGCAGGTCTTTGAAATGCACATTCTCATGCAAATAATGCATTCAATTCTCTAGGTGTGGCAGAGCACTTAAAGGGAATCTGTCACCAGGTTTTTGCCATCTAATCTGTGAGCAGCATAACGTAGGGGCAGAAATCATGATTCCAGCAATATTTCACTTACTGGGCTGCTTAGTGTAGTTTTGATAAAAATCACTGTTTAATCAGCAGTAGATCATCATTAGAGGACTACTGAGTGTGCTGCCAGGACGTCAAGCCTATTCATAAGCTCTGTATAAGGCTGGAGTCACACTAGCGTATGGCATCGGATGCGATATGCTAATGACCCCCACATCAGGCACTGCTGAGTGTGTCATGCGACACTGACCGGATCTTGCAATCTGGTCACAGCTGTGAAGCTGAGGGCAGGTGCTACGGAGGAGAGGGAGGGGTTAATACCACCATATCCTCCATTGTCAGCCTGTGCGTATATCGCACTGCACTGGGATAACATCCGAGTGCAGTCCGATGTTTCTCTCACACCCATTTACTTGAATGGGTGGGATACGACTCTCACAGAAAATCGCAGCATGATGCGACTTTTCTGGCATCCAGAATCTGGATGAGAAAAGCTGACTAACTGCTCTCCCTCATTGACTAACATTGGTCAGAGAGAAATGCGAGATTCTCGCATTGCACTCGTACATTTTTCACACATGTGAGCGTGCGTTAACTGCTAGATCTGCAGCAAAGAAAACGCATTTTATCAATTTTATCAAAATGACAGCAAACAAATCACTAAGTGACATTGCTGGAATCAGGATCTCTGTCTACATTATGCTGCTCTCAGATGGGGGGGGGGGGGTTTGCTAAACCTGTATAAGGCTGTGCGCACACGCCGCGTTTTTTTTGCCGCTGCGTTTGTGTGTTTTTGGCCGCTAAAAACACGCAAAAACGCACTTGCGGCAAAAACGCATGCGTTTACGCGATTTGGTGCGTTATTGATCTCTGCATTTTTTCTGCGTTTTTCCAATATATTGCATGAGGGGAAAACGCAGAAAAATGTAGAAAGAATTGACATGTCCATTTTTTTTTTTTAAGCTCAAAAACGCAGCTTAAAAAAAAGTTGTGTGCGGACAGCAAAAATGAAAACTCAGACTTTGCTGGGGAAGCAAAGTCATGCAGTGGAGGCCAAAAACGTGCAAAAACGCCGCGAAAAACGCACTGTGTGAACTTACCCTAAGGCTACATGTGCACGCTGAGTTTTTTGGTGCAGTTTTGTTGTCAGAACTTTGACATCTGACTTCCCTGCAAAGTCTATGGAAAGTCAGATTTGCTATGCGCACATTGCAGTTTGTCAGCGTTTTTTTTGTCAAAAGTTTGTGACAAAAAAAGATGCAGCATGTTCATTCTTTCTTGCGGTTTTGTCAACATTTGTCACCCATTGACATCAATGAGGGCATCAAAAACACAAGGAAAAATGCATGCTATCAAATTGGTGCATTTGGCATGCATTTTGCATGTGTTTTACCTGCGGTTTTGTCAACAAAAACACAGCTCACCAACTTAGTTCCAGAATGACTAAATCAATGCTGGAGTGATTTTGACATTGCGGTGTTTGTGTGTCGTGTCAGTTTGTCGGTCCCGTGTCAGTGTGGTTCCCGTACCAGTGTCCGTCTCCCTTGCACGCTCTTTGTCCCCAAGCACTACATACTCACCGATCACCGGCTGTCACACTGCTCCCCCGCCTCTCATCTTCTTGCCAGCCCGCTCATTAGCCTCATATATATTGACTCCACCCAGTCTGTGATTGGTTGTAGTCAGACGAGAACCCATGCTGAACAGCTGTCTGCCTGCATCCAATCACATTCCCCGGTGGGCGTGTCTAAATCGTACCGCACTGAAGAGAGTCACTCTATCAGCGGTGAGGACTCGAGCTGTGACAGCAAACACCTGAGTGAAGGCACCACCGATCGCGCTGCTCACTTCAGTCACTTTAGCCCTTAGTCTATGAGAATCCTAAAGTGCTGTGCCCATGTTCAAATTTTTTTACTTGCAGATTTTGGTGCATAAAAAAAAAAAAAAACTGCACTAAACAATTGACCTGTTTCTGCATTTTCCCCCCCATCTCAATGCATGAAAAAAAAAGGAATAAAAAACGCATTTAAAAAATGCGTGTTTCTTTCTGCAGCGTTTTTCCTGCCAAGAGATGCAGTTTTAGTTGCAGAAAATGTGCAACATGGAAGCATACCCTAAAAGTTGCTAACTTCTGAACAGGCCACTCGAGCTGGCAGACTAATGCAGTTATTTGCCAATATTAAGGATGACAGCATTCCTCCGGGTGAAAAAAACATGCAATTCTTTATTCCATCAGTTGTGTAACAGCAACATTTCGAACTGTTGGTCTTTGTCAAGCATATGCCGTTATTTGGTCATGCATTACCATGCCAACCATCAGGACCACATGATCTCAGGGCCTCCATGCGCTGTTAACCATCGAGATGCCATAGTCTGTATTGACAATAGCATCTAAACTGCTATGGTCAGTGTCAACACTGATTGTGACAATGCACCAGGGCATCTGCTAGTGTACAACCAACAGATATTGCAATTTCCCTGTCTGAGAATGCTTTTCACTTACATCTCAGGTCAGTTTTCAGTCGTATTGGTTGTGACCAAGGGGTTAAGGAGTAACTTTCATTTTATTCAATATCTATTCCCATTCTACATTTGCAGCAGATGCAGTGTCCAGAGCACCTCACTGATCTTTATAATAAAATACATAATTATGCTCTGCTGAGCTCCCTCATAAGAACACTGAGCCTGTACTGCACTCTACTGGTTTAAAAAAAAAGGTTAGCTACCTGGAAACCAGAGGGTTAGCTGCTGACAGATCACACTGAGGCATCTGTACCCATCGCAGAGCATAGCTCACCTTCAGGGTGCATGCTTAAGACAAAACTGTGCACAGAACCAGTACAGCAGCAAGCAAAGTCCCAGCGGAGGCACAATAATCCCCACTAACAGCAATGATGTATTCTAGAGCGGAATACCTGTGCAACATGTGAATTAATACATTGTATTGCAGTGAACCACAATTAGCAATGTGTGGCTAAAATAGTCACAATGATTGTATGAAGGGCATCAGAGGACACCTCTAGATCACCTTATAAAATGGCTAAAATTGGAGGTACATTTCAAGGCCCCCCCTCACTGGTCTGTTTTCACACGTACTGGAGACATTCAAATGTATACTAGAACTATGGGGATCTACACTTCCATGTTTTCCCATGGACTGCATGAACCATACATATGTCTGTGTGATCCACATGGAAACTTTTTTTTTTTTTTAATGGCAGCACGGACCTATACAAGTCAATGGGCCTGTGAAAAACACTGACATTCACGTACTGCACATGTTTAACATAGCAAAATAAAGGAGAAGGTTTGTAATTTCATCATTCCTTTAACAATGCCGGAAAAACTGGCACATGGATGGACACTAGACAAAGAAGGGAATTTTGTTTACTTACCGTAAATTCCTTTTCTTCTAGCTCTAATTGGGAGACCCAGACAATTGGGGTGTATAGGCTATGCCTCTGGAGGCCGCACAAAGTATTACACTCAAAAGTGTTAAGCCCCTCCCCTTCTGCCTATACACCCCCCGTGCTCCCACGGGCTCCTCAGTTTTGGTGCAAAAGCAAGAAGGAGGAAAAAGAATTAAAAACTGGTTTAAAGTAACTTCAATCCGAAGGAATATCGGAGAACTGAAACCATTCAACATGAACAACATGTGTACACAAAAAAAAACAGGGGCGGGTGCTGGGTCTCCCAATTAGAGCTAGAAGAAAAGGAATTTACGGTAAGTATACAAAATTCCCTTCTTCGTCGCTCTATTGGGAGACCCAGACAATTGGGACGTCCAAAAGCAGTCCCTGGGTGGGTAAAATAATACCTCGTAAGAGAGCCGTAAAACGGCCCTTTCCTACAGGTGGGCAACCGCCGCCTGAAGGACTCGTCTACCTAGGCTGGCATCCGCCGAAGCATAGGTATGCACCTGATAGTGCTTCGTGAAAGTGTGCAGGCTCGACCAGGTAGCCGCCTGACACACCTGCTGAGCCGTAGCCTGGTGCCTCAAAGCCCAGGACGCGCCCACGGCTCTGGTAGAATGGGCCTTCAGCCCTGAGGGAACCGGAAGCCCAGCCGAACGGTAAGCTTCGATAATTGGCTCCTTGATCCACCGAGCCAGGGTTGATTTGGAAGCCTGTGACCCTTTACGCTGGCCACCGACAAGGACAAAGAGTGCATCCGAGCGGCGCAGGGGCGCCGTACGAGAAATGTAGAGTCTGAGTGCTCTCACCAAATCTAACAAGTGCAAATCCTTTTCACATTGGTGAACTGGATGAGGATAAAAAGAAGGTAAGGAAATATCCTGATTGAGATGAAAGGGGGATACCACCTTAGGGAGAAATTCCGGAACCGGACGCAGAACCACCTTGTCCTGGTGAGACACCAGGAAAGGGGCTTGGCACGACAACGCTGCTAGCTCAGACACTCTCCGAAGGGAAGTGACTGCTACTAGAAAAACCACTTTCTGCGAAAGTCGTGAGAGGGAAATATCTCTCATTGGCTCGAATGGTGGTTTCTGAAGAGCCATCAGCACCCTGTTTAGATCCCAGGGTTCTAACGGCCGCTTGTAAGGTGGAACTATGTGACAAACCCCCTGCAGGAACGTGCGTACCTGTGGAAGTCTGGCTAGGCGCTTCTGGAAAAACACAGAGCGCTGAGACTTGTCCCTTAAGGGAGCCGAGCGACAAACCCTTTTCCAGTCCAGATTGAAGGAAGGACAGAAAAGTAGGTAATGCAAATGGCCAGGGAGAAAAACCCTGAGCAGAGCACCACGACAGAAAAATTTTCCACGTCATGTGATAGATCTTGGCGGACGTTGGTTTCCTAGCCTGTCTCATAGTGGCAATGACGTCTTGAGATAACCCTGGAGACGCTAGGATCCAGGACTCAATGGCCACACAGTCAGGTTGAGGGCCGCAGAATTCAGATGGAAAAACGGCCCTTGAGATAGCAAGTCTGTTCGGTCTGGTAGTGCCCACGGTTGGCCGACCGTGAGATGCCACAGATCCGGGTACCACGACCTCCTCGGCCAGTCTGGAGCGACGAGGACGGCGCGGTGGCAGTCGGCCCTGATCTTGCGTAACACTCTGGGCAACAGTGCCAGCGGAGGAAACACATAAGGGAGCTGAAACTGCAACCAATCCTGAACTAAGGCGTCTGCCGCCATAGCTCTGGGATCTTGAGACCGTGCCATGAACATTGGTACCTTGTTGTTGTGCCGGGACGCCATGAGGTCGACGTCCGGCACCCCCCAGTGGCAACAGATCTCCTGAAACACGTCCGGGTGAAGGGACCATTCCCCTGCGTCCATGCCCTGGCGACTGAGATAATCTGCTTCCCAGTTTTCCACGCCTGGGATGTGAACTGCGGATATGGTGGAGGCCGTGGCTTCCACCCACATCAAAATCCGCCGGACTTCCTGGAAGGCTTCCCGGCTGCGTGTGCCGCCTTGGTGGTTGATGTATGCCACTGCTGTGGAATTGTCAGACTGAATTCGGATCTGCTTGCCTTCCAGCCACTGCTGGAACGCTTTCAGGGCAAGATACACTGCCCGTATTTCCAGAACATTGATCTGAAGCGAGGACTCTTGCTGGGTCCACATACCCTGAGCCCTGTGGTGGAGAAAAACCGCTCCCCACCCTGACAGACTCGCGTCCGTCGTGACTACTTCCCAGGATGGGGGTAGGAAGGATTTCCCCTTCGATAATGAAGTGGGAAGAAGCCACCACCGAAGGGAAGCTTTGGTCGCCTGAGAGAGGGAGACGGTCCTGTCGAGGGACGTCGACTACCTGTCCCATTTGCGTAGGATGTCCCATTGAAGGGGACGCAGGTGAAACTGCGCGAAAGGGACTGCCTCCATTGCTGCCACCATCTTCCCCAGGAAGTGCATGAAGCGCCTCAAGGGGTGTGACTGGCCTTGAAGGAGAGATTGTACCCCTTTCTGTAGTGACTGCTGCTTGATCAGCGGAAGCTTCACTATCGCTGAGAGGGTATGAAACTCCATGCCAAGATACGTCAGTGATTGGGCCGGTGTCAGATTTGACCTTGGAAAATTGATGATCCACCCGAAACCCTGGAGAGTCTCCAGGGCAGCGTCGAGGCTGCGTTGGCATGCCTCTTGAGAGGTGCCTTGATTAGCAGATCGTCCAAGTACGGGATCACCGAGTAACCCTGCGAGTGTAGGAGCGCTACTACAGTAGCCATAACCTTGGTAAAAACCCGTGGGGCTGTTGCCAGGCCGAACGGCAGTGCCACGAATTGCAGTTGTTCGTTTCCTATGGCGAAGCGCAAGAAGCGCTGGTGTTCTGGAGCAATCGGTACGTGGAGATAAGCATCTTTGATATCGATCGATGCAAGGAAATCTCCTTGGGACATTGAAGCGATGACGGAGCGGAGGGATTCCATCCTGAACCGTCTGGCTTTTACATGTTTGTTGAGCAGTTTCAGGTCCAGGACCGGGCGGAAAGACCCGTCCTTCTTTGGGACTACAAACAAGTTGGAGTAAAAACCGTGGCTCTGTTGCTGGAGAGGAACAGGGATCACCACTCCTTCTACCTTCAGAGTGCGCAGCGCCTGCAGAAGAGCCTCGGCTCGCTCGGGAGGCGGGGATGCCTGAAGAATCGAGTCGGGGGACGAGAGGTGAACTCTATCTTGTAACCGTGAGACAGAATGTCTCTCACCCAGCGGTCTTTTATTTGTGGCAGCCAGGTGTCGCAAAAGCGGGAGAGCCTGCCACCGACCGAGGATGCTGCTAGAGGAGGTCGAAAGTCAAGAGGAAGCCGCTTTGTTAGCGGCGCCTCCGGTGGTCTTTTTAGGACGTGACTTAGACCGCCATGCATCAGAGTTCCTTTGTTCTTTCTGAGACCTTTTGGACGAGGAGAATTGGGACCTGCCCTCGCCCCGAAAGGACCGAAACCTCGACTGCCCTCTCCTCTGTTGGGGTATGTTCTGTTTGGGCTGGGGTAAGGATGTATCCTTTCCCTTGGATTGTTTGATGATTTCATCCAAACGCTCGCCAAACAGCCTGTCGCCAGAAATTGGCAAACTGGTTAAGCGCTTTTTGGAAGCAGAATCTGCCTTCCATTCCCGTAGCCACAAGGCCCTGCGGAGTACCACCGAATTGGCGGCCGCAATCGCCGTACGGCTCGCAGAGTCCAGGACAGCATTAATAGCGTAAGACGCAAATGCCGAGGTCTGGGTGGTAATGGATGCCACTTGTGGCGCGGACGTGCATGTGGCTGCTTCAATTTGCGCTTGACCTGCTGATATAGCTTGTAGCGCCCATACGGCTGCGAATGCTGGGGCAAAAGAAGCTCCGATAGCTTCATAGATGAATTTCAACCAGAGCTCCATCTGCCTGTCAGTGGCATCTTTGAGCGAGGCCCCATCTTCCACTGCAAGTATGGATCTAGCAGCCAGTCTGGAGATTGGAGGATCCACTTTGGGACACTGAGTCCAACCTTTAACCACGTCAGGGGGAAAAGGATAACGTGTATCCTTAAGGCGCTTAGAAAAAACGCTTATCTGGACAAGCATGGTGATTCTGGACTGCCTCTCTGAAATCAGAGTGGTCTAGAAACATACTCTGTGTACGCTTGGGGAACCTGAAACGGAATTTCTCCTGCTGAGAAGCTGACTCCTCCGCCGGAGGAGTTGAGGAAGAAATATCCAGCATTTGATTGATGGACGCAATAAGATCGTTCACTATGGCGTCCCCGTCTGGAGTATTAAGATTGAGAGCGCCCTCAGGATCAGAATCCTGATCAGCTGTCTCCGCATCATCAACCAGAGATTCCCCCCGCTGAGACCCTGAACAATATGATGTCGAGGGAAATTCTAAGCGAGCCCGCTTAGTCGGTCTGGGGCTGGGGTCTGTCAGAACCCTCAGCCTGGGATGTATGAGATACCCCGGGAGGACATTGTTGGTCCAACTGAGAGGGGCCAGGGAACAATGATTCAACAGAGTCCCTTTGCTGAGAGACCGGCCTGGACTGCAAGGCTTCTAGTATCTTAGCCATAGTCTCAGAGAGTTTTGCAAACTCCGTCCCTGTCACCTGGACAGTGTCAGCAGGTGGCTCCCCCTGGGCCCCTCTTAGCAGAGGCTCTGGCTGAAGAAGTGCCACAGGGGCCGAACATTGCACACAATGAGGGTCAGTGGGACCTGCCGGCAGTTGGGTCGTACAAGCGGCGCAGGCAGCATAATAAGCCTGTGTTTTGGCACCCCTGCCTTTGTGGGCGCCATGCTATTGTTTTCCCTGAGTAACACAATAGGGTATATAGCCAGAATGAACTGTGCTCATACAGTGAAAGAGTATACTATAAACAAATAATGTATCAATACACTACAGCACCATGGGGCTAGCACCAACAGGTGCTGCTTACCACCCGCTTTAAAGCGGTTGTGAGGCCACCAGAGACCGTGTCTGGGTCTCCCAGGGTTTGTCCCTCTCTGCAGCGTCGGAGGAGCTGACAGGAATGGCTGCGGCGTCCTGACGAGAGGAGGGAGCCGTGGGCGTGGCCGAGAAAGTGCGGGAACTGGTGCTCACACTGTGCACAGTGAGGGGGGTGGAGAATGGAAATCATACTCCAGCCCTCAGTGCTGCTCGTTCCGTGCAGCGTCCCGCCCTTCCCCTGCCTGTCAGGGCTGGGGGCGGGAGAAAAGGAAACTAGGCCGCAAGAAAGCCGGGGACTCAAGTATAAACGTGGCCGCCGTAAAAGCGCGGCCGGCGCCGAAGTCCCCGGCGAACTACAAGTCCCAGCCGCGCTGCAGTTTCCCATGGCAGCGGCGGTTAGCGCGGTAGCCCCTACATATAAACACACTCAGCGACGCTGAGTGTGTAATGGCACAGTTTAACTCGGTCAGCGCCGCGGTCCCCGGTGCACTAGCACACCCAGCAAAGCTGAGGTGTTGCCGTGCGCGGTCCCCACAGGGATACAGAGTACCTTCAAGTAGCAGGGCCATGTCCCTGAACGGTACACGGCTCCTATCCAGCAGGCTCCACAGGAGTTGTGGATGAAGCACGGTCTCAGTGCCTGGAGACCGATAGGATCCCACTTCGCCCAGAGCCCTGAGGGGGATGGGGAAGGAAAACAGCATGTGGGCTCCAGCCTCCGTACCCGCAATGGGTACCTCAACCTTAACAACACCGCCGACAAGAGTGGGGTGAGAAGGGAGCATGCTGGGGGCCCTATATGGGCCCACTTTTCTTCCATCCGACCTGGTCAGCAGCTGCTGCTGACCAATCTGTGGAGCTATGTGTGCAGGTCTGCCTCCTTCGCACAAAGCAATAAAACTGAGGAGCCCGTGGGAGCACGGGGGGGTGTATAGGCAGAAGGGGAGGGGCTTAACACTTTTGCGTGTAATACTTTGTGCGGCCTCGGAATGCATAGCCTATACACCCCAATTGTCTGGGTCTCCCAATAGAGCGACAAAGAAATAGACAGTGCAACAAGTGTGTGGTTTTTTTTTAAAGGCCTTAAGCGAAAAGGTAGTTTTTTTTCTGTTGGGAATTTTGTCTGAATAACGTCTTTCAGAGATTTGCACCTAATGTCCGATGTAAGCACTCCGTGTAGAGCACAGAATAAATGTGAGCGGCATCGTACTGGAGTCTTTGGGAGTCAGTATAAACAAATCAACAGCAGTTGAATTGGCTTTTTTTATGCCATACAGCGAAAGGTCTAAGTGACTAGGCGGCTTTATTCATCTAGTCAGTACAGCTACAGCGATACACATTTATATTGTTTTTTTAGGTTTGGCTGCTATCACGCTAAAAAAAAAAAAAAGGCAAAAAAAACAACAACTTTTTTTTAACAAAATAAAGGTTTTTTGCATTGCTGAATTTTGAAGGCTATACTTTATTTTTCTGTCAACAGTCATGTGAGGGCTTTTTTTTTGCAGGATGAGTTTGAGTTCTTATTGGTATCCTTTTGGGCAACAGTATTTTTTTACCACTTTTTAGGAGGCAGAAACATGAAGAAACAGCATTTCACTGTGCCATAAAAAAAAAAAAAGTGATAAGACTGCTTTATTCTTAGAGTCAGTGCAATTACAGCGATATCACTATTATATAGTTTATGTTTTGCCACTTAACACTATAAAAACATTTTTTTTTTATAGAAAAAAAATATATAGTTTTTGCATTGCTGTATTCTTAGAGCTATAGCTTATTTTTTCGCTTGATGAAGCTGTATTGCGGCTTGGTTTTATTACTGGACAAGATGACGTTTTTAATAGTACCATTTCACTTTTTGATCACGTTCCATTCCACTTTTTGTCAGCTGTATGGTAAAAAGAATTTCTGATATGGCTCCCCCCACCGTATTCACCGAAGGGGTTAACTATAGTGTGAGTTTTATAGATCAGGTTGTTACAGACAGCGGCAATACCAATTGTGTGTAGTTTTATTTGTTTTGTGCCCTACTTTCATGATAAAATATGACTCTAGCGAGATCCTTTTGCATTTTCTGTATGTTTCATCAGAAAGCCAAAATATCCCTAACTTTTTGTGAGTAGTGCATGTACATAGTCTTGAGACGTCTTGTGAGGGAGACCACTCGGAAATAACACCAGACAAAAGACTCATAACTCTTTAAAGACACTTCATTTTGATTGTAAATGAACCTGTTGGACATATGTAGTCTTTAGAGCTTTTTCACCCCCCCCCCCCCCCCCCTTCTGCATCAGGTTTTGAGCACCTTGTGGGAAAAAAGAAAATGCATTTAAATTCTTTGATGCTGCTCCTGATCAAAAGCACTAAGCTTGACACTATCCAATCAGAAGGCTGCACCCCCCCCCCCCCCAAAAAAAAAAAAACAAAAAAAACACAACAGCTGGGTTGTGGTAAACATGAAGGGGTATTCTCATGTTATGTAATTGGTAGTTTCCAATGGAGTTGCTTTTTTTCTATATGCTGTCACTCTCCTGCAATGAGAGCAGTTATCTTACATGGTGTACAGCTTGTTGAAAAGGAGGAGACTGACATTTCGAAACTTGGATCAGTATGCACAGTAGCTACCAGTTCTGTAGTCTGAAAGCCACACCTCCGACTACTGATTCCCTCATACATGGCTCATGTTTAAGTGATAAATTTACTGTAGTAAAATGGTAACATCTCAGTTATGATTAGAGATGAGCAAACCCGAAGTTTGGTGTTCGTATGAAATACAGACTTTAGAAAAAATAGTTCAGGTGCATTACGTATGCAAACCACTCATGTGAGCATCGCTGTGGTGGGTACGCTCGGTGCCTAGCGTGATCAGATGTAGTGTGCACAAATAAATTAAAGCTGGAAAAACACCGCCTACCCTTCCCCAAAAGTATTCTATTTATGGCAGGTTGCATGCGGGTGGAGAGCAGAAATGCCCAATCAAGTGACTTCCACTGGGATTCAGGTCAAGTCCAGGTCCCAAACTGAACTTTATCTAAAGTCCAGCTGGACCCGCTAGACCGAACTTCCTTGGGTCTGCTTATCTCATTATGATAGCATACTAATATTTGGATTAAACAAAATATCAACTGGAATACAACTTTAGAACACAAAACATTGAAAATATGCAATACACTATACAATAGGAAAAAATATTTGACAAAAAAGTACTGATTAACATTTGGGCAGTCTATGAATGTGTTCCTAGAAAGCAGTTGTGAGATAGAAACCTGCACCTTTCTCCCAGTGCCTCTCCTCAGATCTCAAGAGGAGCTTCACTACTACATAAAGAGCAGCACAGGTTCATCTCAACTATAAGCTTAGACTCTTAAATCGGGAATGGGACAATTCATACCTTTCCCAAGATCTAATGAAAAAATAAAAAAAAAAAAAATATGTTCAGCACATACTGCAATAAACTACTGAACCCAATTATATATATTTTAGGAGTTGTTCCATTTTATAGTTGACTCCACAACACTGGTTGCTACATTTCAGGCTGAGGAGTTAACACCAAGATCCGATTCACCTCTTACGAGCAGTTAGTGGCGAGCTACACACTTTCAGCTCCTGACCAGCTGCTATCAGTTCTGCAAAATCACCACATTCATTGCTTACTTATCTCTACATGGAGAGACTTCGGAACAATCTCTGACAGACTATTTCCACAGTAGTAAGAAAGCTAGTGAGACAGAACTGTAATACCACACAGAGGAGGTGCCATCCCCCAGAAACTAGAAAGTGAAAGGCAGGAAAGCTTGGAGTAGGCAAGGGGTAACCATTAAAATGGACCACTTTTTTTGTTTAGGAGAAGAAAAAAAAAAAAAAGAAAAAAAAAGTTTGCTGCGTTAAAGGTACCTACTTTAACCCGATAATGACCACATCTTAAATTTATAGTATGTCTTCTGGGCAAGCAAAGGAGCCTACACCATACCAGGCAGATGCCTGCCGTGCGAGGGTATATGCATAGAGTAATGTAGCCTCTGAGGTTTCCCTAGGTGAAGCAACTACAGGGATAAGAAAGTCCTTTCCTCAAGCGGCTTCGATTTAAAGAAATATTTAAGGGAATGTGTAAGAATATCTCTCAACGTAAAAGTACATAGACACAAAAAAATTATATATTTTAGCACTAGGGGGAGCAGTTGCTCTTGGTCATAAAAACTTGTCATGATGCCAGCTCGCATGACGACTGCAGTAAATGAGGGCAGGATCTGCTCACGAGTCTGATGTCACTCTTAGTGAGATGTCATACAGTCAGATCTTACCAGCGATGCAGGAACAATACAGGTCGCAGTAGCGACCTGTATAACGATCTCAGCAGTCACTGTGACCCTGTCACACAGTGTCAAACACAGCGATGTGTCCTGCCCAGCAGGACATCGCCTTTGAAGAAAATGGCCTGGACCATTCTGCAACAACTAGAGATCTCACAGCAGGGGCCTGATCGCTGGCAAATGTCACACATAAGATCGCTAACGGGATCGCTACTGCGTCACGGAAACCGTGACTCAGCTGCGATCTCACTAGTGATCTCTTTATGTGTGACGGTACCTTTACTCTCCCCTTCTGGGTGTTTTCAAGATAAGGCAGGATGAAGTTTAGGATCACAGTGCAAAGTTGATGACTACAATGTGATATGGCCATGGAGGAAAGGAAAGCTGACCGCACCAACTCTGGCTTTCTGCTGAGGCCTCTACCCCACAGCACAATAAAAACCATGCAGAGAATGAATGCAATTACTCCATTGATTTTAGAACAATTGTTTTCAGCATTCAATGTATGGTAAATTGATCAGGCTTTGTTAGCACAATGTCATCAATATTGAAGGGCCTTTTTCCCCTTTTTAATTTGAGACCTGATGCGTTTACTTGGGGTTACATCTGATGCTTTGATTGCTTTTTAATGCATTCATTAGGTAGGTGAAGTGACCAAAAACACTTTATTCCAGCATTTTGATTACTCATTTTTATTGCTTTTCCCATAGGGGAGAATTAATTTTATATTCTGATACACCGGACTTTTATAAGTGCAGCGAGTAATACATGTTTATTTTTTTATGAACATATTTGTTAGTTTTATCAGTCCCCGGGAACATTTGTTCCAGGAGGGGATACTAGGATCTTCAACTGTTGATACAGGAGGTATTAGAGAGGTCGGTAGTAAGCCGGTGCTGTGCTTCGCTCTTTATAGACATTTAAGGGGAGCAGTCACCTCTGTGGATGCAGCGCTCAGATGACCGTAATGGCACAGTTAATTTCATATCACACAATGGGATTAGATATACGGCTCATCAGGTCTTGGCACTAAGGTTACAGCAGTGATTTCATCCAGTGACATGTACTTTTTGCTGCAGCCCTGGTGCCTGTACCTGTGCTCACCAGTAATTACTGTGTCCCAGAGCTGCAGCCGCAATGACATGACTGCTCCATTCAGATCACAGTAATTACATGCAACAGGCTCCACTTAGGTGTGAACTGAGCATGCCCAGTTCGCACCCAAGGCAGCTATAGTGTAGGATAGTCAGTCACTGACTGCAGTCTCCTATGGCATGGGGCTCCCGCTTTTGCTGGGTGCATGGGTCCATTTATATGAAATGACTGACAGCACAATATTGTTTAAATATCTATTTACAGGAGGCAGATCAAAGTAGATTATGCACACTGAGCGATCTACACACATTGCTCAGTGCCCATAGGCTGAGACAGTTCTTGGCAGCATAAGTTGGTCACTTTTCAGCGCAGACCGATCGGAACCTCGCTAGAAAAAGGTGAATCTGCCAGAAGGGGCTTATAGGACAGGGCCTCAGGGGACTCTAGATTTAGCAGTGGTGCAATTAAAAACAAACACCACCTTATAAGTTTGGAATCACCACAATTGGACTGGCTGAAAAGAATATTGGAAAGATTACCAAATAGTGTTATAAAAACAAGCCACAAAAATATAGGGGGAATAGCTTTTTTTCACTTCATCATTTTACCAGACGTTTGGATTTTTTCAGTACGTTACATGGTAAAGTGAATGGTGTCATTGAAAAATACAATTTCCCACACAATTTTTTTTATGCCTCTGTAAAGGAGAATAAAAAGGGAAAAAACCCCCCAAAAAAATGAAAACTTTGGAAGATGTTAATGGAACAAAAATACACGTGGCACCTCGACACTTAATGCAAAACAAGCCAGCGAAGCGCCAAAAACTGCCGACTGCTTTTCCGAAACACTTCTAATGTGGCAACAAGATGGCATGCCATCAGTGCACATGATAACTCGTTAGTATTTCAAGCTACTCATACACAAAATCCTTCTGGATCACACATTAACCCCTTAACGACCCATGATGTACTGGGTACGTCATGGATCGTGTGCCGGTAAGCCCCGCCCCCTGCAGGCGGCGGCGATCCGTGCACATATCAGCTGTTATCAACAGCTGACATGTGTGCCTGCTAGCCGCGGGTGGAATCGCTTCCACCCGCGGCCATTAACCCCTTACATTTCGCTGCCAAAATCTTGGCAGCGATATGTATATGGGCGCCGCCATGACAGTCACTTACCCCGCCCCCACCGGAAGTCACGTGACATGATCACGTGACTTTTGGCGGTTGCGATGGTAGCACAGGGTCATGTGATGACGCCTGTAGCTAACATGACTCACTTCCTCTCAATGCCGGAATAAAGCCGGCATTGAAAGTGAAGCAGCAAATCTGCAGTTCTAAGCTCTGTAGCTGAGATCTGCAGATAGTGCAAAGCGATCGGACTGCTGATCGCTATAGCCCCCTAGGGGGACTAGTAAAATAAAATAAAGAAAAAAATAAGTAAAAAAAAAAGTTTTAAAAAATTAAAAAAAAATAAACCTAAAAGTTCAAATCACCCCCCTTTCACCCCATTGAAAATTAAAGGGTTAAAAAAATAAAAAAAATACACACATTTGGTATCGCCACGTTCGGAAATGCCCGATCAAAATATAAAATCAATGAATCTGATCAGTAAACGGCGTAGCGGCAAAAAAATTCCAAACGTCAAAATTACGTTTTTTGGTTGCCGCAAATTTTGCACAAAATGCAATAACAGGCGATCAAAACGTAGCATCTGCGCAAAAATGGTACCGTTAAAAACGTCAGGTCGAGACGCAAAAAATAAGCCATCACTGAGCCTCAGATCCTGAAAAATGAGAACGCTACGGGTTTTGGAAAATGGCGCAAAACGTGCGCCACGTTTTTTGGACAAGCTTGTGAATTTTTTTTAACACCTTAGATACAAGTAAACCTATACATGTTTGGTGTCTACAAACTCGCACCGACCTGAGGCATCACATAGATACCTCAGTTTTACCATATAGTGAACACAGTGAATAAAATATCCCAAAAACTATTGTACGATCACACTTTTTTTGCAATTTTTCCACACTTAGAATTTTTTGGCCGTTTTCCAGTACACTATATGGTAAAACTTATGGTTTCATTTAAAAGTACAACTCGTCCCGCAAAAAACAAGCCCTCATATGGCAAGATTGATGGAAAAATAAAAAAGTTACGCCTCTCGGAAGAAGGGGAGCAAAAAACAGAAACGCAAAAACGAAAAGTGCCCGGGGGCTGAAGGGGTTAAAAGGGAACCTGTCAGGTGAAATATGCACCCAAAACCACGGGCAGTTCTGGGTGTATTTTAGTAATCCATGCCTAACTGTCCCTGTATACACTAACATAGATAATCAGATCTTTAGAAAAAACTACTGTATTTCTAAAGATATGCAAATGAGGCCTCTAAGAAACTATAACTAGTCACAAGTGCATGAGTTCCCTTGGCTAGCCGGGCCACATAGGAAGTTGGAACACCCCTTGGGTGTACTAACATGCTAACAAACGCACAGCTTCACCGCACATACCTCACTCTTCATGGCAGCCGGCGGAGGATGGATGCGCTCCGCGCATGATCCAGAGTCCCCTGGACTTCTTATCATGGGCACTAAATTGGTGCAAGCTTTCCAGCTTCAGTGACATATAGTGTGCATGACCGGAAGTCCCGAGGACTCCAGATCATGGCCAGGGCGCATCCATCTTCCGCCCGACTGCCATCAAAACAGAGGTATGTGCAGCGTCGCTGCGCATTTATTAGCATGTTAGTATGTCCACAGGGGCGTGCTAACATGTTAAGGGGGCCGACTAGCCAAGGGAACTCACGCCCTTGGGACTAGTTGTGGGCCTCATTAGCATATAACAATCTTTAGAAATACTTTTTCTAAAGAGCTGTTTATTTATGCTAGTGTATGCAGGGACAGTAAGGCAGGGATTAGCAATATGCACCCAGGACTGCTCGTTGGTCTGGGTGCATATTGGACCTGACAGGTTCCCTTTAAAATCCTATATATCCAATCCTCGTTTCACTTTGCGTTTGCAGTCAGGCACAGAGACACACGTATTCTGATGGGACTCAAACTGATTATGCTCAAATTGGCGTCCCTTTATATACAGCCAGGAAATGTTTCAGAAAACAAAATCATAAATAGTCAAAGAATAAAAAAAAAAAACCAAAAAAAAAAAACCATGAAGATAGCTCTAAATTAAACAGCTGTAAATGAAGTGACCTATTGGAGCCCTTTATGACACAGCCTTACCTGTCAAATCTAAAATTCTCTTTCAGATAAGTATTTAGAGATCTGTTGATGAACTAAAGTCTATGACCAGTTTTACAGGCTCCTAAAGGCTACCAGTAAGCCAATCCTTGAAACTGGTGCACAACAATTCTACAAGTTTAAAGATAATTTAACACCATAAAAGACATAAAAAATGTGATATATATGTCCATACAAAGTTCTTGTCCAAAAAAAAAAAAAAAAAAAAAAAAAAAAAAAAACTATAAAGTCTCATTTAGCCAGACACTAAGCGTCATTACTACTTCTACGCTGATAACTAACAAGCCATTGGTTTCAAAACATCTTGTGAAAGGGTTGGTGTAAAGTTAACAGCAGCATGTGACAGCTCGTCAGCAAGTGCAAATCATTAACACGTGGTTAAACAATAGAGAGCTCAGGATTTCAGCTTTCAAATAAAAATGAGGCGGGTAAGAGCAGGGAGAAATGAAACATACCAGACAATACTGTTTTTTGGACAATTCAGAGAAAACAAACATTCTGCTTTCAAAGGATATCTCCAGCATAAAGTTAACAGAGCAATCAATTTTCCATCGGTCTAAAGTGTTAATGGAAGCTTGGTTTATTGTATTAGGACTCCAATCAAAATTTCACCTAGTACACAAATTAGATAGTGAACAGCTCATGCAAATATGACTTTTAAACACCAGGCACCACCATTGATCATTCATTACCAACTCCTGTTGTGCCGATGGCAGCACCCCAGACTAAACTGCACATCAATCACAAAGTCGCAAATGATTGACAAGTAACGACCGTACACCATATAGGTCTATTTCAGTCAAATTTTAGCTGAAAAATTCCAATGTGACAGATTATTTTGTACACAGTAGTTGATTGGTGGCCTTCACAAAAGATTATTGTATATAATTTTTAAACAATAGTCAGAGAAAAATGTCGGCCAAATTTGTGTGTTCACCAGGCTCAACCATCATGCACAGGGCAGATCTCACAGAGCCTGTAGTCAGATAGTGAGAATATGGCATATAAGCTTCCATATAAAAGTGTAAGGAACAAGGAGGAACAGCAGAGGCTTCATGAACTTTTGTAGCAGCCCTATTATAACCAAATACAAGATAATGGTCAATACAGCCATATGTATTAACACCGAGCAGCACTTGAGCCTATGTGGCCTCACTCAGATGTCCATGTTACACATGCGTGTTGCATTTGTTTTTCAGATAGAGCATGTACCCATTTCACTCTATGGTGGTAGTCACATGTCCATAGGTTTTTATGGACTGCGTGTCCATACAAAACACATGGAGGCATGTTAGTTTTTTTTCCACAGATGACAAGGCTCAATACTAGTCTATGGATCTCTGAAAAGCACCGATGACACTGGTACAATTCTTTCACATGTGTGAATGAGGACTAAGCTAGGATCAATTCAACATCCTGCTCAATTAGAAGAGTACACTACTGCTCCGACCCTCATCCATCTCGTATCCTTCAGCTCTAATTCAGATCTGTATCAGTGAACAGACCGACCATTTCAATTACAGAACAGAATACAACTATAAACTTCTAAATGAGAAAACGTACCAAATGACAGACAAGCAGTCATCAAATCACAGTTAATTTGATTAATCTATGGAGTATTATGGACTGGAAGAACTCCAGCAGCAAGCACTGAAAGTTTTCATAAGTGCCCCCTGCACCCATCATACACAAAGGTTTTTTTGTTTGTTGCACTCTTCTATACAAATGGATGGAATATAAAAATTATAATATATATTGACATACTAATGTATGGCTTACAAGATGGAGCACGCAATCCTTGTGTTGGCGGTGGAAGTCAAGGAATACCTCTGACGCATCCTTCTGATGGCATTGAAACAACGGCCCAGACATCTCAAGCCTAAGGCTATGTGCACACTAGAAAAAGGATTTTTCTTAAGAAAATTTCTTGAGTGAAGGATTAGCGCACCTGCGTTAAAAAACGCACCAAAAACGCACCTGCGTTTTTACCGCGATTTGGTGCGTTTTCACCGCTGGTTGCTCCCTGTGTTATTGTGCCATTATCTATGGTAACTAACGCAGTTAGCTGCAGAAAAGTAGTGACATGCTAATTCTTTTTCTTAAGAAAAAAATGCAGTGTGCGCACAGCTAATTTTTTTTGCCATAGGATTGGCTGGGGAATGTCTGCAGAAAGGTTACAAGAATTTCTCAAGAAATTTCTGCAGCAAAAATGCACCAAAAACGCAGTGTGTGAACACAGCCTAACGGTTTATGTTCCAAGCTTGATGACAGATCAGATGAGCCAATCTTATTAAAGTGAACCTGTCACACATGCTAGCCATGGTTTTCCTTCTTCTCATTACCGGAAGTGAGATTGTGCCAGGCAATGTGGATGCCACCTGCGTCATCCACAGCAAAGCAAACTGCGCCAGACACAAGATTTTAACTGACTATGTGAATGACGCAGGGTGCGTCATCCACATCAAATCACATCAGGAGGACGACGATTGCCAGTGGGGAGGAGAAATAGGAGTCGTGGCAAAGGCACCCATTGGACCAGATGAATTTGCATAAAGCACAGGAGCTATTCAAAAGGTTTTTTTTGGATATGCGGCAGGTTAAGGCATAATATACCACTCTTTAGAATGCAGCATAGGTGCTAAGGAAGGAGGTAGGAGTGACTAAAGGTGTACTTCTCACATAGCGAGATCGCTGCTGAGTCACAGGTTTTGTGACGCAGCAGTGACCTCATCAGCGATCTCGCTGTGTGTGACACTGAGCAGCGACCTGGCCCCTGCTGTGAGATCGCTGCTCGTTACACACTGTTCTGGTTCATTTTTTGCTCGTTGCTCTCACGCTGTGAAGCACACATCGCTGTGTTTGACAGCGAGAGAGCAACGATCTGAATGTGCAGGGAGCCGGCGTCTGGAAGCTGCGGACGCTGGTAACCAAGGTACACATCGGGTAACTAAGCAAAGCGCTTTGCTTGGTTACCCGATATTTACCTTGGTTACTAGCGTACGCCGCTCTCAGGCTGCCAGTGTTGGCTCCCTGCACACGTAGCCAGAGTACACATCGGGTAACTAAGCGAAGCGCTTTGCTTAGTAACCCGATGTGTACCCTAGCTACGAGTGCAGGGAGCCAGCGCTATGCAGTGTGCGCTGGTAACCAGGGTAAATATTGGGTAACCAAGCAAAGCATTTTGCTTAGTTACCTGATATTTACCTTGGTTACCAAGCGCAGCATCGTTTCCACGAGTCGCTGTTGGCTGGTCACTGGTGAGATCTGCCTGATTGACAGCTCACCAGCGACCATGTACCGACGCACCAGCGATCCTGGCCAGGTCACATCGTGGTCGGAATCGCTGGTACGTCGTTTAGCGAGACGGTACCCTAATACACAAAAAAAAAAAAACAAAACCAAAAACACAGTGGTGACAAGTTCCCTTTAAGCTTCACACACTTAGGCTATGTGCCCACGTTGCGTTTTTATGTGCAGAGATTCTGCACATAACGCATGTTTTGGCAGGTGAAAAAATAAAAAAAAAGCTGAAAAATCTCACGCATTTTTTTTATTGCATTTGCGTCTTTTTTCACATGCATAGTTTTTTTTTTTAATCATGGCAACCGTGTGGGTTCAGGCACTGTACCCCAACACATGCTGCCGGGTCTCCGGCTGATGTTACAGCCGGAACCTGGCTATCTCTGATTGAAAGGTGCCACGCTGCTCCCAGCAGTTTAAGCCCCCTGAATACTGCGATCAGTGCGATTGCAGTATTCAAAAAGCAGGGAAAGGGATCTCTTACCTCTCCCTGGCGACCGGGTCCCTGGAATGCAATCACAGGGACCCAATTGCTGCCATAGTAACCCTGGGTCGTAACCATGACCACCTCGGGTTACTGAGCTATGGAGAGCCTCACACACCATGCTGTATGAGGCAAAGTGCTGCGCTATAATCCCCTGTAGTGATAAAGCACTGAAGGAGATTAAAGAAACAGAAAATAAACACAAACAATTGACATGCTGCTTATTTCAGCAACAAAAGCTGCAATAAAAAAAGAAGCAGCATGGGCACAGCAAGTCAGGATTCTCACTTTGCTGGGATGCTTTTTCCTTGGATTGATTAAAAAAAAAAAAAAACAAAAAACAAAACACGAAAAGAAACAAAAAAGCAACGCTGTCATAAGGCCTTAGTCTTAAAAACTGCAAGTCGCAAAATGTAAGTTTTCGGCAAAACACAGTTAACTTGTGGCTTAAAGTCCTAAACAAATATATTACACCTTAATTCACTATGAGGCTATGTTCACACAGTACATCTTTTCTAACCACAGATACATTTTCATACTCACAAGAATATGTTATTGTGCCTGGGATCCCCTGACAATACTTTGGTTTAGACTACTTTCACACTTGCGTTGGAAGGCTTCCGTTGCTATCCGCAGCCTTGAGGAATTACGGTAACCGTTGCAGGAATCCGTTATATTCCTCAGACTTCTATTAGCTACAGATAGCAACGGATGGTCTTGCATTGCATCCGTCCCGCGGCGCATCAGTTGTTTTGACGCTGACCGCGAGTGACCGTCGGGCGGATGGAACGCTGCATGTAGCGTTTTTCTGTGCTTGGCAGTGTCAAAAAAACGCAACCTGCAGGAATCCATTGGCGTCCGTTGTTTTTATAATGGATGCCTATGGTGGCAGATTCCGTTAGAATCTGTCATTTGACGAATTCCTTTAACGCAACCGTCTTTACACAACTGCGCATGCTCAGATGTCGTTATTTTGTACGATCTGTAGCATCCGTTGTGCCACTATATGCAACGCATCCGTCACACAACGCAATGCTACGGATCCCGTTCAACGCAAGTGTGAAAGTAGCCTAACACTGATAAGAAGAATTCAGCAACACAAAGTACACTGCAAGCGTTCACATGTGCAGCACTTACTAAACCACACAACATATTCCATCATGTACATAATATTTGGTCTGTCACATTGGTAATCACAATGTTTAAACCAATTAAGAATAAAGAAGCCATTCTAAGAAGATGCTCTGCAATTGTATGCTGTATGTGCACGACTTTAGAATCACTAAGGCTTCATTCATATGTCCTGTTTTCTTATCCACATGCTTTAAACCAGGGGAAGAAAAAAAAAAAAATTAGAACGGTCTACAGGGTGTCAGAACGCAACCATTCTAAGGAATGACTGATGACTAACAGACAGCACTTGATACCATTTATGTTGCGACCATGTGCAGTCCTGCGTGTGAGAATAAGGCCTAAGGCAACAGCGAGGCCAAAGATGGATCAGTTCTGCTGCTGTAGTGCAGAACTGCTCCACCTTTGGCCTCGCTGTTGCCTTAGGCCTTATTCTCACACGCAGGACTTCGACTGTACATGGTCGTAACATAGATGGCATCAAGTGCTGTCTGTTAGTCATCAGTCATTCTTTAGCATGGGGGGGGGGGGGGGAATTGGTTTGGAATACTTTGGACATTGTTTACACGTCCACATTTACAATGTGCTGCTACCAACTTCAATTTATGCTGTGCCTACTTACTCTTCAATGCCAAGGATTAAATCTTGTGGGAACATACATTTTTGTTTTGAACCCCACCGGTTTGCTCACTCACCCCACACTCAAGCTTTGTCGATGTGCTGCAGTGGAGATGACACCACTACACATCAAACAGCTGCAGCCAATCAGCAGGATTAGCAGAGATGCTGATGTAACAAGCACATGGCCACTAAAGCCAGCGATTGGCTGCAGCGGTCACAGGCTTTGTAGTCATGATGGTGGGCCTACAGCCAGTCAAAAGACTGGAAGCTGCAGTGGGCTAGTTTAGTCTACAGCAAGACCTCATGGAAAACCCCTTTATGTGATATGACCTGTACATAGATTGCTGAAGTCTCCTGAGCCAGAACATCTCCAACCTCACCTGATACAGGCACAAGTCCCTGGACTAAACAGAGGCAGAAGGCTGCTGTACAGAAAGGTCTGGGGGGCAGTCACTGGATGGACTGTTTCCATTCACTGACAGCAAAACAGGAGAGCTGTATAAATGATTGGTGCAAAAACATAACGTGGTGGATGTGGGGGTCGGATGTGGCCCTGAGGGTCAGGACAGGCAGGCTGAGGATTAGTGAGAGCCCTGTGGGGCAGTGAGGGCAGCTCAGATACGTCAGATACGGACAGCCTTGTTGTCAGTGCAGGCCCAGAAAAACTGGGAGGCAATGATGACAGCTCGGGCCCTGGGGGGCAACTCAGGTACGGAAAGGTTTGTTGTCAGTGCGGGCCCAGAAGAGAAGGGGGGGTTGGGGCAGCTCAGGCCCAGATAGCCTGGGGGGCAGCAAGATCTGCTCAGGTCCGGGCTGGTTGTCAGTGGGGGCCAGGAAAACTGTTCAGGCCCAGGCGGGTCAGGGGTTGTGTGAGGGCAGCTCAGGTCTGGGTGGGTTTGTTGTCAGTGTGGGCCCTAGGGGACAGTGTGGGCAGCTCAGGCAGGGGGGGTCAGTGCAGGCAGCTTAGGTCCGGGCAGGCTTGCTGTCAGCTCGGGCCCAGGCAGGCTGGGGGTCAGTGGGGATCCCGGAGGGCAGCTCAGCTTCAGGTAGGCTGGGGGTCAGTGCGATCCCTGGGGGGGGGGGCAGTGAAGGCATCCCAAGTCCGAGTAGGCTTGTTACCAGTGTTGGCCCAGGAGGGCTAGGGGGCAGTGAGGGCAGCTTGGCCCCAGTGCGGGCAGCTCAGCTCCGGGTGGGCTTGTTACCAGTGCTGGCCCTAGGGGAATAGCTCGGACCCAGGCGGGCTGGGGGTCAGTGCAGGCAGGAATAGCATGGGGCAGTGAGGGCCCAGTGGCCGTGGCGGGCCCGGGCGGGCTGCGGCGGGTGTCGGGCTGCTCTCCTCCGGCCGCGCGGCCTCTCCCTGCCCCTCCCTCTCCAGCACGTGATGCGCACGGAGCTCTCCACACACTGAGCAGCAACATTTCTGGAAATTTCCACTCCGCCAACAACTCGTCAGAGCCCGGGGAACAGCGGAGACTGCCACATCCACCCCTCACTCACTACGGCCGGGGCCACGGCCTCAGGAAAGTCCGCTGGAAGCCTGAGGCCTAGTGCTGGGCCCGCTCCCTCCATGTGGGCTTCTGCAGACACAGATTAGCGGCCACCAGTAGCCATGGCGGGCTAGCAGTAGTCGCACACGTGGGCGCCGCACACCCCTCGGTCCCCGTCACGGACAAGCGGCCACTTACCGTGAGCGGAGCTGCCTGTTCCTCAGACGCGGGGCGGGAAGGGTCCGGTATAAGCCCCCGACCAGCGCACATAGAACTAGCGCGGAGCGGAGTCCCGGCGGCTGACCTGTGTGGCGGGAGAGTGGCGGCTGCTATCCGCCCTTGGGCTCCAATGAATGGGCAGAAGGGGCGTCTGGGCCTGCAGCGCGCACGGGAATGAATGGCTGCTCCAGTCTCCGGGGCCCTAACACATTGTACAGACGCTTCCCGGGCGGATGGCTGTGAGGCGGGATGTGGGTTTGGAGTGTGTCGCCGTGACTGAGGCAGTAAGCAGGCGGCGGGCGGAAAGACGCGCTTCTTCTGCTGTACTGCTACACACTCTCAGCCGGCTGAAACCGGTTCAGACTGGGACATTCCATCTCCGTTTAGTTCTCAAGCCCATGGCGCCGCTGAGCGTTTGGAAACCTGTGTAACTCCGCCTAAATCGTAAGCTGATTGGCTGGACGCCTAATGAGGGGCGAGCTGATTGGTTATCGCCGCAGTCCATCACCTCACATAGTAACGCCCACTTTCCTTTCTATTTTTTATTTTTTTTATTTCAGTTCATTGCCGCGAAGCGACTATGGAAGAGGTAGCGATGACGTAGGGTGAGACTCGGCCTCTGATTGGCTGCACTGTGGTGCCAGTCATCGGGAAGGGTTTGGTTACCGTAGAAACAGAACCCTTTTTACCCGCCAGTATATGTGCAGTACGAATGTGTGGTACCCAGTGGCCGCAGTGCTGGGCGACTGCTCGGAGCTGCGCTTACCTGACGCCGACTAGTCCGGGGCTGGCTGCAGGGCACTGGCGTCACAGGGCACGGTTTGGTTGCCTTGGAAACGATACCGTGTTCCCTGCAGCTGTGTGCGCTTCACAGTCTGCGGTGAGGCTGGCGCCCGCGCTCCACACACGGGGCCCTCCGGCGTGAGGAATGGGCCAAACTTCCGCCATCAGTCCGTATTTGCACTTTTTGTCACTTGTTTTCGGGAGCAGCTGTGACTGAGAGTCCCCGGCCATGTTCCTATACGGTGTACCGGGAAAAGAAGAGAAACCTCCGGTCTGCCGCTTGTGTTTGGATTTCCTTTTTAGGCTATGTTCACACAGGGCTTTTTTGCAGCGTGTTTTTTTTCTGACAAAGCCTGATCGTATGGCAGGATGTCACCTGGGAGTCATCTGCGGTTTTGGTGCGGTTTTTATTTTTTTTGTGGCGTTTTTGCAGTGATTTTTCTACAACGTGGGTGTTTTCAATGCAAAAAAAAACACTTCAAAGAACTGACATGCTCATTCTTAAAAACACTACAAAAACGCAGTTATTTGATTAAGGCTATGTGCGCACTTACCGGATTTTGCCGCGGATTTTTCGCGGATTTGCTGCATGTTTCGCTGCAGAAAATGTTCATAACATCTCTGCAGTGAATCACCAGCAAATCCTATGGAAAAAAAAATCCTGTGCGCACTGGGCGGAATTTGACAGCTGCATGTTTTGCTGCGGGAATCCCGCAGCAAAAACAAGTGCATGTCACTTCTTTCTTTGTCGCTCCATTGGGAGACCCAGACAATTGGGTGTATAGCTATTGCCTCTGGAGGCCACACAAAGTATTACACTTAAAAGTGTAAGGCCCCTCCCCTTCTGGCTATACACCCCCAGTGGGATCACTGGCTCACCAGTTTTGTGCTTTGTGCGAAGGAGGCAACACATCCACGCATAGCTCCACTTTTTAGTCAGCAGCAGCTGCTGACTATGTCGGATGGAAGAAAAGAGGACACATATAGTGTCCCCAGCATGCTCCCTTCTCACCCCACTGTATGTCGGAGGTGTTTGTAAGGTTGAGGTACCCATTGCGGGTACGGCGGCAGGAGCCCACATGCTGATTCCTTCCCCATCCCTTTTTACAGGGCTCTGGGTGAAGTGGGATTTACCGGTCTCCAGGCACTGAGACCGTGCTCCATCTACAGCCCCTGGAGAAGATGCTGGATGGAGCGGAGTACATCAGGGACATGGCCCTGCTTCCTCAAGGTACTCTGTGTCCCCGTGCATTTGGCGCTCACACCGCAGCATGCTGGGTGTTGTAGTGCGCCAGGGGACATCAGCGCTGCGGCGCCTGTGCCATGGCCTCATTCAGCCTCGCTGAAGCAGGCTCATTTATGGGAACTGGTCGCGCCGGCCGCTGGGACTGCGGCGCGGCTGGCACTTGTAGTGCGCCGGGGACTTCAGCGCGGCCTGCGCTTTTACGGCGGCCGCGCTGATAACTAGAGTCCCCGGCTTTTGCGGCCTGCTTCCGTTCGTTCCCGCCCCCAGACCTGCCAGTCAGGAGAGGGGCGGGACGCTGGCCGCTTCCAGTAATCGGTCGCGCCGGCCGCTGGCAGCGGCGCGGCTGGCACTTGTGGTGCGCCGGGGACTTCAGCGCGGCCCGCGCTTTTACGGCGGCCGCGCTGATAACTAGAGTCCCCGGCTTTTGCGGCCTGCTTCCGTTCGTTCCCGCCCCCAGACCTGCCAGTCAGGAGAGGGGCGGGACGCTGGCCACTTTTTGAATCGGTCGCGCCGGCCGCTGGAACGGCGGCGCGGCTGGCACTTGTGGTGCGCCGGGGACTTCAGCGCGGCCCGCGCTTTTACGGCGGCCGCGCTGTTAACTCGAGTCCCCGGCTTCTGGGCCTAGTCTCCCTTCGTTACCGCCCACAGCCCTGACAGTCAGGGTAGGGGCGTGACGCTGCATAGAGCAGAGCTGAGAGCTGGAGTATGTTTTGCATACTCCACCCCTCTCACTGTGTGCACTGTGAATCCGGATTCCCGCACTTTCTCAGGCACGCCCACGGCTTCCTTCTCTACAAGGACGCTGGCAGCCATTAGTGCAGTTTCTGTACGATACAGAGACAAGTGTGGAAGACCCTGGCATTCTGATAGTCACACAATCGCTGTAACAGGCGTTAAGCAGCACCTGTGGTGCTAACCCCACTAGTGCAGAAGTGCACTTATAGATATGCTTGTACTATATACATTGCACTGTTTGGTCGCACGTTGTATATACCCTCCTGGATTAGGCGGAGGAGTTATCAGCATATTCTCTGTGTAAAACAAAAGTGCAGAACCACATGTTTTTCTATACAGCTGGTACAGCATGTACGGCTATACGGCCGGCAGGTCACATAGACTCCCATTATATGCACTAATGGCCAGGGGATGAGGACGGTGTCTGCAGTATTTACTGACAGTTTTTCTGAGACTATGGCTATGATACTAGAAGCCTAGCAGTCCGGACATGTCTCTCACAATATGGGCACTGTTGAATCACTGATCCACGGCCCCCCTCAGTGTGAATAACTAACAGCTCCGGGAATGTCACACGCATCCCAGAGTCACGGCTCTGCAAGGACGTCAGTCCCAGACAGCCTAAGTGGGCTCGCTATCAGCGGCCTCGGTTTCTCAGGGTCCTAACAGAAGGACTCGCTGTGTAATGAGGCGGAAGTAGCGGCTCAGGATTCTGATCCTGAGACCGCTCTCAATCTGGATACACCTGATTGTGACGCCATAGTAAATAATCTTATAGCGTCCATCTATAGAATGTGGGTTATTTCTCACAGCTCCTCCAGTGGAGGAGTCAGCTTCACGTATTTTTCTGGACCACTCTGCCTTCAGAGAGGCAGTCCAGGAACACCACGCTTATCCAGATATGCGCTTCCCCAAACGGCTTAGGATACATGTTATCCCTGTCCCCTGACTTGGTCAAGGACTGGACCCAATGTCCCGAGCGGCATCCTCCAATCTCTAGGCTTGTAGCTAGATCCATAGTTGCAGTGGGAGATGGAACTGCAAAATCAAAGATGCTGCTGACAGACAGATGGATCTCTGGTCGAAAGCCATCTATGAGGCTGTCGGCGTTGGCTCCGGCATTCTCTCCCTTGGGGCACTCCAAGCTATTTCAGCTTGCCTTACACAGATTGATACGGTTACACGTACATCTGTGCCGCAGGTGGCATCCTTAACCTCTCAAATGTCTGCATTTGTTTCTTACGCGATTCAGGTTGTCCTGGACTCTGTGAACCGTGCGGCGGTAGCCTCCGCTACTCCGTGTTTTTAAGCAGAGCCTGGTCTACGCGTTAAGTGAATGGAAGGCAGATCTGCTTCCAAAAAAGGTTGCCTAACCAGTTGCCTTTTTCTGCTGACCGACTGTTTGGTGAGCGTTGGATGTAACCATTAAACAGTCCAGAGGTAAGGATTCATCCTTTCCTCAGCCCGGACACAACAAACCCCAACAGAGCAAGAGGCAGTCGGGGTTTTCGGCTTTTTCGAGGCTCGGGCAGGTCCCATTTTTCCTCGTCAAATGTGGACTCAAAAGGATTAGAGGAGCTAAGATTCTTAGCGGGCTCAGTCTCGCCCAAAAAAGCGACAGTCTGAAAACCCGCTTCCAAGGCGGCTTCCTCATGACTTGCGGCCTCGGTCGGTAGCAGGCTCTCCCGCCTTGGCGATATTTAGCTGCCATAGGTCAATGACACCTCCCGGCCGGGCCGCTGCTCTTCTGCAAACAGGGTGCACTCTATAGGCAGAAAGAGTGATGTCCCCCGTTCCTCTTCAGGAACAAGGTCACGGTTTACCCCAAATTCTTTGCGGTACCTATAACAACGGGCCGTTCCGTCCCGTTCTGGATCTAAAAATGCTCAGCAAGCTCGTGGACACCAGGCGGTTCCGGATGGAATCCCTCCGCCATGTCATCGCCTCAAGGTCCCAAGGATATTTCCTAGCATCGTTAGGCATCAAGGATGCTTATCCACACGTGCCGATTGATCCAGAGCACTAGCGTTTCTACGCTTCGTTATAGGAAACGAACACCTTCTGTTCGTAGCTCTACCTTCCGGCTAGCGACAGTCCAACTGGTCTTCGCCAAGGTCAGGGCAGCAGTAGTCACAGTCCTGCACTCTCAGGGTCACTCTGTGGTCCCGTATTTAGACGATCTACTTGTCAAGGCACTCTCTTAGGAAACATGCCAACTCTGCCCGAACGTTGCGCTGGAGACTCTCTAGAGTTTTGGGTGGATCATCAACTTTTTAAAGTCAGATCCGACCCCGACCCTATCGATAACATATCTAGGCATAGAGTTTCTTACTCTCTCAGCGATAGTGAAGCTGCCGCTAGACAAACAGCATTCCTACGGGCTGCAAGCTCTTCTTTAAGAACCAGTCGCACACATTGAGACGCCTCATGCACTTCCTACGTAAGATGGTAGCAATGGAGGCAGTTCCTTTCGCGCAGTTTTACTGCGTCCACTACAATGGGACATTCTCCGCCAATGGGTCAAGGAGTCGACGTCCCTCAACAGAGTCGTCGTTCTTTCTCAGGCGGCCAAGGAATCTCTACGGTGGTGGCTTCTTCTCACCTCTTGGTCAAAAAGAAGGTCCTTTCTATCCCCGTCCTGGGCGATAGTTACGACAGACGCGAGTCTATCAGGGTGGGGAGCAGTTTTTCTCCACTACAGCGCTCAGGGTACGTGGACTCAGCAAGAGTCCACTCTTCAGATCAATGTTCTTGACACAGAGCAGTGTATCTTGCCCTACAAACCTTCCAACAGCAATTGGAAAGCAAGCATATCCGACTTCAGTCGGACAGCTCCACAGCGGTGGCATACATCAACCACCAAGGAAGAACGCGCAACCGGCAAGCCTTCCAGGAAGTCCGGCAGGTTTGATGTGGGTGGATGACACGGCATCCACCATATCCACAATTCACATCCCAAGTGTGGAAACTAGGAAGCTGACTTTCTAAGTCGCTGAGGTGTGGCCGAAAGAGTATGGTCTCCTCACCCGGACGGGTTTCAGGAGATCTGGCGCCGCTGACAGAGGCCGGACGTCGATCTAATGGCGTCACGGCACAACAACAATGTGCCAGCTTCATGGCACGGTTTCACAATCATCGAGCTCTGGCGGCAAACGCCTTAGTTCAGCATTGGTCGCAGTTCCAGCTCCCTTAGGTGCCATCTCTGGCATTGTTGCCCAGAGTACTGCGCTAGATCAAGACCGACTGCGGCCGCGCCATCCTCGTCGCTACAAATTGGCCGAGGATGTTGTGGTACTCGGTTCTGTGGTGCCTCACGGTAGGCTAACCGGGGGCACTACCAGACCAATCAGACTGGCTGTCTCAAGGGCCATTCTTCCATTTGAATTCTACGGCTCTCAACCGGATGGTGTGGCATTGAGTCCTGGAACCTAGTGTCGTTAGGATTACCTCTGGACGTGGTTGCCACCATGAGACAGGCTAGCATACCAACGTCCGCCAAGATTGACCACAGGACGTGGAAGATGTTCTTATCTCGGTGCTCGGCGCAGGGTGTTTCTCCCTGGCCGGTTGCATCGTCTATGTTTCCTTCCTTCCTGCAATCTAGGTAGGAAAATGGGTTGTCGCTCAGTTCCCTTTAGGGACAAGTCTCAGCGCTATCTGTATTTTTTTCAGAAACGACGACTTCCTCAGGTACGCACGTTCCTACGGGGAGTTTGTCTTCTCAGCACTCCGTACAAGCGGCTGTTTGAGCCCTGAGATCTGAACAAGGTTCTAATTGCTCTCCAGATGCCGCCTTTCGAGCCTTTGAAGGATGTCTCCCTTCCCGTTTTTCACGGGAAGTGGCCTTCTACTAACGTTCTCGTCTCTTAGGAGAGTTTCCGAGCTAGCAACGCTCTTATACAAACTCTCTTCCTGGTCCTTCACCAGGACAGGGTAGTTCTGCGTCCGGTTCCGGAATTTCTCCCTAAGGTGGTATCCCATTTTCATATCAATCAAGATATCACCTCACCTTCTTTGTGTCCTCGTCCAGTCCATCAATTTCAGAAAGATTTGCATCTGTTGGTTCTGGTGAGAGCACTCAGGTTCTACTTCCCGTATAGCGCTCCTGCGCCACCCGGATGCACTCTTTGTCCTTGTCGCTGGTCGGCGTAAACAGTCGCAAGCTTCCAGTTCCACCCTTGCTCGGGGGATCGAGGAACCAATTCTTGAAACCTACAGTTCTACTGGGCTTCTGGTTCTCTCAAGGCCGAAGGCCCATTCTACCAGAGCCGTGGGTGCATCCTGGGCATCACGGCACCAGGCTACGGCTCAGCAGGTGTGTCAGGCACCCACCTGGTCGAGTCTACTTACTTTTACCAAGCATTATCAGATGCATACCTACGCTTCGGCAGACGCCAGCCTAGGTAGATAAGTCATTCAGGCGGCGGTTGGCCACCTGTAGGAGAGGGCCGTTTGACGGCCCTATCATGAGGTATTCTTTTACCCACCCAGGGATTGCTTTTGGACATCCCAATTGTCTGGGTCTCCCAATGGAGCGACAAAGAAGAAGGGAATTTTGTTTACTTACCGTAAATTCCTTTTCTTCTAGCTCCAATTGGGAGACCCAGCACCCGCCCTGTTTTCTCGGGGTTTTTCTGTTTTTTCGGGTACACATGTTGTTCATGTGGTATGGTTCAGTTCTCCGATGTTTCCTCGGATTGAATTGGTCTTTAAACCAGTTATTGGCTTTCCTCCTTCTTGCTTTGGCACTAAAACTGGTGAGCCAGTGATCCCACTGGGGGTGTATAGCCAGAAGGGGAGGGGCCTTACACTTTTAAGTGTAATACTTTGTGTGGCCTCCAGAGGCAATAGCTATACACCCAATTGTCTGGGTCTCCCAATTGGAGCTAGAAGAAAAGGAATTTACGGTAAGTAAACAAAATTCCCTTCTTTCCGCACATCGCTGCGGGATTTCACTCCATTGACTCAATGTTAATCATGAAATCCCGCAGGGAATAACACAGGCAGCAAATTCTGTGCGGTTCACTGCGTTTTCCTGCGTTATTCCCTGCGGTATTTTGCGGTTTACCTCCGGTAATGTGCATCACTTGCTTGCGGTTTTGCAGGGAAGTGATGTCATTACAGGAAGAGGAAGTCGTGCAGAGAGTAAACACATATCACAGACACAGACACATCACAGACATAGAACACAGACACATAGAACACACATAGAAAGAAAACGGAAATATAGAAAACAAAACACGTGGGCTCCGCTGCATATTTACCATCCAGCCGAGGTAAGCACACAGCGGCGGCCCGGTATTCTCAGGCTGGGGAGGGAGAGGGGCAGGGTTAATGTCCCCCGCCTCACTCCCCCTCCGGCAGCCGAGAATATCAGCCGCAGCTGCCCCGGCACTGTCGCATGCATTATGCGGCAATACCGGCGTGTCCCCGGCTCTTCTTGCCACCGTGTAGCAGTGGTGGCAAGGTAATTACAAGGGGTTAATGGTGATGGGGGACCACCGCCATTAACCCCAGGCTTGATCATGGCAGCGTCTATGTGACAGCTGACATGATCAACCCGTAAGTAAAGTGAAAAAAACAGACACCGAAAAATCCTTTATTTTAAATAAAACCAACAAGCCTCGTTCACCATTTTATTAACCCCCCCCCCCCAAACAAAGCTCCAACATAATCCACAGCTCCGGCTCCTGCGTCCTGCACTGCTGACATCCAGCCGCGACTGTCACAGACACAGGCTGAATGCAGCAGACAGCAGAGGTAATTACCGGTCATTTCCCACGGCCGGTAATGTGAACTCACTGCCGACCGTGGGAAATGCAGCGATCTGTCATCTATCTATCCCTCTATCTATCTATCTATCTATCTATCTATCCCTCTATCTATCTGTCTGTCTATCTATCCCTCTATCTATTCTTCTGTCTATCTACTATCTCAGAATTAAATGACCTTTTTTTTTTTTTTTTTTTTTTCTTCAATGTGCTTTATTGCATTGAATGCAATAAAGCACATCCCAACCCGCACGCGGCAATACCGCGAATAATACCGCGGTAAAACCGCGGCAAACCGCATGCGGTTTTCGGGTGCGGTTTCCCGCGGTTTTTTACCGCGGATGCGGTAATCTTTGAGAGCATGCGGAATTTTCACAAGAAAATTCCATTTCCCAGTGCGCACAGAGCCTAAAACGGGAAAAGCTGCAAGTGTTTTGTGTGTGTGCAGTAGATTACAGAAATCTCATAGACTTTGCTGGGACTGTAAAAAGCAGCATCTTAATAGCATGGCTCTGCATATAAGCAAGGCAAAAGCGCTCTGTGTGAACATAGCCTTACGATCTTCATTTTGTGGCAATAATGACCTAGATTTGATACTTTTTATTTATTTATTTAAATAGAGATGATTGAAAAATACCAATTAAGGTGTCTCGCTTTTAGGCTATGTGCGCACGTGTGCGCTCTGCACCGCACCTAAAAGGTGCGCTTCAGAGCTCCGTTCTAAAGCGCATGGTGCCGGCAGAGAACGTGCGCTCTGCATGTTGCCTCTCCCTATAGACAGCATGCAAACCGCACGGAAGTGACATGTCACTTCTTAGAACGCAGCAATTCGGGCAGCAGCCGAATCGCTGCGTTCTAATATGCCACGTGCGCACGGCTCCTGCACAATCTCCTTAGACTGTGCAGAGGATGCATGCAGTTACACTGCGCTGCAGATCGCAGCGTAACTGCATGTAATACGCACATGTGCGCACATAGCCTTAGCTTTCTTGCTGCCGTTTACCATGCAGATTTTTTAAACGGATTGTCAATTATTTGGACAATGCTTGTCATTTAGCTTGTGCGCCCCCATAAAAATAAATAAGCCTATACACACCTCTGGTACGGCCGCGGTTCCAGTAATGTCTAAAGTCGCGTTCCCGGGGCCCACGTGACATTATTCGCGGAGCTCACATGTCATAACAATCAGTGCCCGGTATCTGTCTCCCCATTTACTTCAAACATTTGAGGAGGATGTGAGCGCTGCTCTGCCTTCCTGCTCAAATGTCTGAAGGCGGGGAGACGGATACCGGTTACTGATTGGTCGTGGGGTTCCCGTGTCATAACAATGAGCCTGGGGAACGCCACTTCAGACATCACTAGACCCGCGGCCTCATCGGACGTGAGTATAGGCTTTATATTTTATATACTTTTCTTGGATTTATTTTTCTGGGGACAAACAAGGGGAATGAATATTGGTTGTCCAAGTAGTGGACAATCCCTTTAAATTCTTTGATTGGAGTTTTATAGACTTGGTAATACCAAGTATATTTATATATCGGACAAGTAATGAGATTTTAAAATATATAATTTATTTTTTTTAAAGCTTTATGTAAAATGTGTTCTTTAAGTTCACCTATAATAGAACTTATGTTCATTTGGTCACTTCCACTATGTATTGTAATACTTAACCCCTTCAGCCCCCAGGCACTTTCCGTTTTTGTTTTTTGCTCCTTCCGAGAGCCGTAACTTTTTTATTTTTCTGTCAATCTCGCCATATGAGGGCTTGTTTTTTGCGGGACGAGTTGTACTTTTAAATGAAATCATAGGTTTTACCATATAGTGTACTGGAAAACAGCAAAAAAATTCCAGGTGTGGAAAAACTGCAAAAAAAGTGTGATCGCACAATAGTTTTTGGGATGTTTTATTCACCGTGTTCACTATATGGGTAAAACTGATGTATCTATGTGATGCCTCAGGTCGGTGCGAGTTTGTAGACACCAAACATGTATAGGTTTACTTGTATCTAAGGGGTTAAAAAAAATTCACAAGTTTGTCCAATAAAAGTGGTGCACGTTTTGCGCAATTTTCCGAAACACGTAGCGTTCTCACTTTTCTATGGCTCAGTGACGGCTTATTTTTTGCGTCTCGAGCTGACGTTTTTAATGGTTCAATTTTTGCGCAGATGCTACGTTTTGATCGCTTGTTATTGCATTTTGCGTAAAACTTGCGGCAACCAAAAAATGTAACTTTGGCGTTGGGAATTTTTTTGCCACTACGCCGTTTACCATTCAGATTAATTGATTTTATATTTTGATAGATCGGGCATTTCTGAACGCGGCAATACCAAATATGTGTATATTTATTTATTTTTTTAACCCTTTAATTTTCAATGGGGTGAAAGGGGGGTGATTTGAACTTTTAGGTTTTTGTTTTTTTTTATTTTACTAGTCCCCTTAGGGGGCTATAGCGATCAGCAATTCGATCGCTCTGATCTATCTGCTGATCACAGCTACACAGCTGTAAACAGCAGATACGGTCACTTCCTGTTTCATTTGGCTCCGGGCCGGGTGAAAACGAAAGTGAAACGTCATAGCTGCAGGCGTCGTCACATGACCCTGTGCTACCATGGCAAACACCGAAAGTCACGTGATCATGCACGTGACTTCCAGTGGGGGCGGCGGTAAGTAAAAATCATGGCCGCGCACATATAGATCTCGCTGCCAGACTTTGGCAGCGAGATTTAAGGGGTTAAATGTTGCGAGTGGAAGTGATTCCACTCGCAACATGCAGGCACACGTCAGCTGTTGAAAACAGCTGAAATGTGTGCTGACCGCCGCCGCCTGCCCGTGGCAGGGGGCGGGGCTTAACGTGATTCGCTCCATGACGGATAGATCCGTCCAAGGTCGTGAAGGGGTTAAAGGGAACCAATCACCAGGATTTTCGTGTATAACCTAAAGCCAGTGCTATACTGGCACTATCAGGCTGATTCTATACATACCTGTAGTGGTCAGCTCGGATGTTTAGGTTTTGAAACACAAAAAAGTAAAGTTTAAAAAATTAGCTGCTTGTTGAGTGGCAGTTGCAATGGAGCAGATAATATATTCATAGTTATCCCCTCCCTCTGTTAGAATTAGCATATGATACCAACGGTTCACTTTGTTTCTTGCAGGACCTGTGTGAGGTCATACCCATGTGACCTGGTATCCAGCTTTGTTGGCTGAGGCCCTGCCCCTTCTGGTCACATGGGTATGACATCACACAGGTCCTGCAATAATGTGAATCGTTTGTATAATGCTTATGCTAATTCTAATGGATATATGATCTGCTCCAGTGCAACTGTCACTCAAGAAGCTGCTGATTTTATAAACTTCACTTTCTTGGATTTCAAAACCTAAACATCTGAGCTGACCACTACAGGTATGTATAGACTCAGCCTGATAGTGCCAGTATAGCACTGGCTTTAGCTTATATACGAAAATCCTGGTGATTGGTTCCCTTTAACCCATTCCCTCCCCTGAGCCTTTTTGCACCTTTCTGACCAGGCCAATTTTTTACAATTCTGAACAGTGTTACAGATGTAATAACTCTGGAACGCTTCAATGGATCCCAGTGATTCTGAGTGTTTTTTTGTGACATATTGTGCTTTATGTTAGTGGTAAGTTTTAGTACAATATCTTTTGCATTTATTTGTAAAAATATCAAACATTTTATGATTTTCAAACTTTTAATTTTCATGCCCTTAACGACCAATTACATACCTAAACGTCATTGGTCGTGTATGGTGATTTAAGTAGCATGTGATAGAAAGGATGGTGTCATTCAAAAGCACAGCTCGTCCTGCAAAAACCAAGCTCTCATGTGGCTATATTAACTGAAAAATAAAAAAGCTATGACTATTGGTAGAAGGGGAGGAAAAAATGGAAAATCGCCCAAGGATGCAGGGGTTAAACAAGAGTTATGTCACAGAAAATAATTAACCCCTTCACGACCATGGACGGATATATCCGTCATGGAGCGTGTCCCGGTAAGCCCCGCCCCCTGCCGCGGGCAGGCGGCGGCGGTCGGCACACATATCAGCTGTTTTCAACAGCTGACATGTGTGCCTCCTAGCCGCGGGGGGAATCTCTTCCACCCGCGGCCATTAACTCCTTAAATCTTGCTGCCAAAGTCTGGCAGCAAGATCTAAATGCGCGCGGCCATGTTTTTTACTTACCGCCGCCCCCACCGGAAGTCACGTGCGTGATCACGTGACTATCGGTGGTTGCCATCGTAGCACAGGGTCATGTGATGACGCCTGCAGCTATGATGTTTCACTTTCGTTTTCCCTCGGCACGGAACAGAGGGAAAAAGAAAGTGACACTATCTGCTGTTTACAGCTGTATAGCTGTGATCAGCAGATAGATAATAGCGATCGGATTGTTGATCGCTATAGCCCCCTAGGAGGACTAGTAAAATTAAAAAAAAAGTAAAAAAAAAACACAAAAAACCTAAAAGTTCAAATCACCCCCCTTTTCCCCCATTGAAAATTAAAGGGTTAAAAAATAAATAAATATACACATATTTGGTATCGCTGCGTTCAGAAATGCCCGATCTATCAAAATATAAAATCAATTAATCTGATTGGTAAACGGCGTAGTGGCAAAAAAATTCCAAACGCCAAAATTATGTGTATTGGTCGCCGCAAGTTTTACGGAAAATGCAATAACAGGCGATCAAAACGTAGCATCTGCGCAAAAATGGTACCATTAGAAACGTCAGCTCGAGACGAAAAAAATAAGCCGTCACTGAGCCATAGATCCCAAAAAATAAGAACGCTACGTGTTTCGGAAAATGGCGCAAAACGTGCGCCACTTTTATTGGACAAACTTGTGAATTTTTTTTAACCCTTTAGATACAAGTAAACCTATACATGTTTGGTGTCTACAAACTCGCACCGACCTCAGGCATCATACCCACACATCAGTTTTACCATATAGTGAACACCGTGAATGAAACATCCCAAAAACTATTGTGCCATCACACTTTTTTTGCAATTTTTCCGCATTTGGAATTTTTTTGCTGTTTTCCAGTACACCATATGGTAAAACTTATGGTTTCATTTAAAAGTACAACTTGTCCCGCAAAAAACAAGCCCTCATATGGCAAGATTGACGGAAAAATAAAAAAGTTACGGCTCTCGGAAGAAGGGGAGCAAAAAACAAAAACGGAAAGTGCCCCGGGGCTGAAGGGGTTAATAAATAACATTTCTCACATGTCGTCTACTTTACATCAATTTTTGAAGCATTTTTTCTTTGTCAGGAAGTTGGAAGGTTTCAGTTTATCAGCAGGTTTTCATTTTTCCAAAACTTACAAAATCCTTTTTTTAGGGGCCACATCAAATTTAAAGTGAATTTGAGAAGACTAAAGTGACAAAAAATACCCCAAAGTGACACCATTCTAAAAACTGCACCCCTCACACTGCTCTAAACCACATCCAAGAAGTTTATTAATCCTTTAGGTTCTTTAGAGGAACAACAGCAATGTGGAAGGAAAAAAATGAAAATTTAACTTTTTCCCTCAAAAATGTTACTTTAGTTCCTAATTTTGCATGTTCACAAGGGTAACAGCAGAATATGGTCCATACAATTTTTGTGCAATTTCTCCTTAGTATGCCGATACCCTATCACTGGTGGAAATCTACTCTTTGGGCGCACGGCTGGGCAAAGAAGGAAAGGAGCGCCACTTGAATTTTAAAGCGCAAAATTGTCTGAAATAGATGATGGATGCCATGTCACATTTTCAAGAGCCCCTTATGTATTTAAACAGTGGCATTTTGCCATAAATGACCCCATTTTTAAACTAGACCCTTCAAGGAATTTATCTAGATGTTTAGTGAGCACGTTGATCACCCAGGTGTTTATAGCATTGAGCTGTGAGAAATATAACATACATTTTTAGCACAAGAATGTTGCTTTAACCAGAAATGTATCATTTTCACAAGGCAAACAGAAAAAAATGCACCATACAATTTGTTGTGCAATTTCTCCTGAGTACACTGATACCCAATGTGTGGTGGAAATCTACATATTATACATATTCCGCAGCGCTTTACGATTCAGAGGCGACATGTACAGACAATATGAGACCATACAAAATTAAGATACCAAGAGGAGTGAGGGCCCTGCTCCTAAGCTTACAGTCTATGAGGGAATAGGGGAGGCACAAAAGGTGAATGGGGGGGAGAAAAGCTTGTTATATATGGTCCAGCCATCGATTTAATAGGGGATTCAAAACCAGCTGCGTGGACCGGTCGCCAGCCAAAATTTATACAGTTACATAGTGTAAAAAAGTACATGAAAATACAGGGGACAAGAATTGGAAGTAAATTTTATGAAGAGCAGAAAGGGACTAGATTAGATCAGGGTGGTGAGGTGATAGGCTAGTCTAAAGAAATGCGTTTTTAGGGCCCGCTTAAAGGTGTGGTTGTTGGGAATTAATCGGATCGCTCTTGGTAGTGTGTTCCAGAGCATAGGCGCAGCTCGTGAGAAATCTTGAAGACGGGAGTGGGAGGTTGGAATTGTTGAGGATGTCAGTCTTAGGTCATTAGCAAAACGGAGGGCACGGGTGGGGTGATAGAGATGAGGGAGGTGATGTAGAGCGGTGCGGAACCATGGAGAACTTTGTGAGTGAGAGTGATAAGTTTATGTTGGATTCTGTAGCGGATAGGCAATCTGTATAATGATTGGCACAGAGCAGAGGCATCGGTGAAGCGGTTGGAGAGGAAAATGATCCTGGCTAATAAAAGATAATGGATAATTTGTTGTGCAATTTCTCCTGAGTATGCCAATGCCCCATATGTGGTCAAAAACTACTTTTAAGTCAGAGTACAAAGGGAAGGAGTGCCGTAATTGAGTGTAGATTTAGTTGGAATGGTTTGTGGTGCCATGTCACATTGGCAGAGTCCCTGAGGTGCCAGAACAGCAGAAACCTCTCACAAGGGACCTAATTTTACAAACTGAACTCAATGAATTCATCCAGGGGTGCAGTGAGCATATTGACATTACAAGTGTGTAAACAAAAAATTACATCTTAACTACTAAAATGTTGTTTTAACCCCATATTTCCAATTTTCATAACTGAAATAGGTTATAAAAAGGCCCCATAATGCATTAAAAACGTTTTCCTGAACATGTCAATACCCCATGTGACCGCAGGGCTCCGGAGAAAAGGAGCGCCATTTGATTTTTGGAGCACAGATTTTTGTACGATAGTTTGCGGACTCCATTTGCAGAGCCCTTTAGTGCCAGAACAGAAGAAATCCCCTCAAATGACCACATTTTGGAAATTACACCCCTTTGGGAGTTCATCTACAGGTGTAGTGACAATTTAGTCTGTGAGCCACCCATGGTATCAAATGCAGTAAATGTTGCTGCAGAGTTACGCCCTTTTGGCATCTGTTCAGCGGTGTCCGTCTTTTCAAAGGTGAACAAAACTAATGTTTTTGTATAAGCTTAGAAAGCTGGACACCAGTGGATCAGGAGCCAGACAGTATTTCAAAGTGACTCCCTCTGCCTCATTACAGTGAATTTTTCACTCTGAATTTTGTCTGAATCACGATTTTCAGAGATTTACACTTAATCCTCAGTGCAAGCGTTCAGCGTAGAGCGCAGGATAAATATGTGCCGCTCCATACTGCGATCTTTAGGAGGCGGGATGAATAAATGAACAGCAGTTGAAGAATTGGCTGTATTTTTTTTTACGCTGTTCACCTTGTGATTTAAATGATTAGGCGGCTTTATGCCTCCTGTCAGTACAATTACAGCAATCTCAGATTTATATAGTTTTTTTTTAGGTTTGGCTACTATCATACTCAGTGTTTTTTACAAAATAAAGGTTTTTTGCATCACTGAATTTTAAAGGCAATAGTTTTTTTTTTTTATTTTTCTGCCAACAGAGTCATCTTAGGTCTTGTTTTTTGCGGGATGACTTGGAGTTTTCATTGGTATCATTTTGGGCTATGTAATTTTTTTGATCGCTTAATATTCTGCTTTTTTGAGGCAAAATGAAGAAGAAACAGCAATTCAAGAATCGTTTGTTTTTTTTTTTACTCCGTTCACAGTGTCGTAAAAGTGATAAGCCAGATTTAAGGGGTCTTTACACTCAGCGATATCGCTAGCGATATCGCTGGTGAAAGCTCTCGCCCCCGTCGTTTGTGCGTCACGGGCAAATCGTTGCCCGTGGCGCACAATATCATTAGGAGCCGTCACACGGACTTACCTGCCTAGCTACGTCACTGTGGCCGGCGAACCGCCTCCTTTCTAAGGGTGCGGTTCGTGCGGCGTCACTAAGCGGCCGCCCAATAGAAGCGGAGGGGCGGAGATGAGCGGCCGTAACATCCCGCCCACCTTCCTTTCTCATTGCTGGCGGACGCAAGTAAGCTGTAGTTCATCGTTCCCGAGGTGTCACACATACGATGTGTGCTGCCTCAGGAACAATGAACAACCTGTGTCCTCAACAATCAACGATTTTTTGAAAATGAACGACGTGTCAACAATTGACGATTTGATGAGTATTTTCTATCGTTAGCGGTCGCTCGTACGTGTCACGCAACGACGTCGCTAACGATGCCGGATGTGCGTCATGTAATTCGTGACCCTGGTGATAAATCCTTAGATAGGGGCGTGTCCTGGCTATGGAGGAGTGAGGACGTGTTTGTCTCAGCTCCTGCCACCGGACTACATTACTGACAATTAAACCAGCCCAAGAGCCTGGAAGAAAAGGATATGCAGCGCAGGAGAAGGGAGAGCTCCCAGGGGCCCAGCAGAGGAGCGTCACGGACAGAGGAGAAGGGAATTAGAGGCTTCCTTACCGGGCCGAAGCAGAGGACAGCACTGCAGACATCTCCCAAGATGGAGAGGCAGGGGAAGCCCCAGCAGCAGCAGAGACAGAGAGAGGAAACCACCCGGGCAGCGGAGGAGAGGCAGCTGATAACCCCAGACAGCCAGTATACAAGGTCTCAGGTACAGGAGATCCCTGGAGCAGGGAGCATGGGTACAACCCCCACCATTGCTGATTGCAGACCTGCAGTGGGGAGGTCTCAGGAGGGGGGAGAGGTGCCCTTACCCCTGTCACAGAAGGAGGACAATAATAAATCTCAAGCAGAGGCTGTTAATGCTGCAAATGGGGAACAGGGCCCTGCTAGTGGAAATCTCCTATCTTCAGTGAGACACAGCCTGAGTCAAAGTGTGTATGATATGGAAATGCAAGCAGAGTTAGAGCCTGCCACAAGTACAATAAGATCACATGAACCAGGAGTGCTGACAGAACTTAATGAAATCCGGGCACACATCTCTTCTATGCCCACCAGAGAAGATATGGAGACATATATAGCAAGGCTGGAACAGGCGTACCGCACAGAGCTGTCGGCCCTGAGGGGGGAGGTGGAAAGAGTGGACACTCAGAACCAAATACAGGCAGCTAAAATACAGAATATAGAAGACACCACTCAGGCACAAGGGGCCATTTTGGATCAACACTCCCGCCAAATACAATATATGGTGGAAGCAATGGACGATGCTGAAAACAGGGGCCGGAGAAACAATTTAAGGGTCCGGGGTTTACCAGAGTCTGTTGAACCTAAGGATCTCCAGAGAGCCCTCCAAGTGATGTTTAATGAGATCCTGGGTGAACCATCAAGCCAACCCCTGGAGCTAGACAGAGTGCATAGAGCGCTTGGCCCTAGACCTACACAGAATGACAGACCTCGAGATGTGATTTGCAGGGTCCACCGTTATGTCCTTAAAGAGGCCATCCTGTTTAAGTTGCGCAGTGGAGTTTCACCATCATACGAGGGGAGCCAAGTCCAGATTCTGCAGGACTTATCCCGTTTCACTTTACAAAGAAGGAGAGCACTGAAACTTCTCCTGGACATGCTCCGTTCGTATGAGTATAAATACAGCTGGGGATTTCCCTTCCGCCTGCAGGTCCGACACGCGGGAAGAATGCATGTTCTTAGGAACCCGACTGATATGCCATCGTTTGCTGCAGCCCTGGACATTCCGTTGGTGCCTATAGAGGAATGGCCGGTGTTTCCAATGGGGGTATGGGGTGCTGCCCCAGATGGTGATCGGATGCGTGGCCCTCGAAGAGGAAGACCAGTCTGATGTTTAAGGAGTTATTGGTTTATAAACAAAAATTCATTGGGTTGTTTCTCAATAGAATGTACCTCCCAGTTTTGCTATAATTTTTTTGCCAGGGGGATTAAGTCTTTCTGATTATGAGGGGGGGGGGTTCCCTCCCGCCTTCCTGGAAGAGGGGGCGGGGGGCACCCCCGTACTGTGTATAGCACATTATTCTCTCTAGACCTTGTGTCCTCACATTATATAGGGCTCTGGCTGACAAACTAAGTTGAATAATTGCTTATTGTTAGTCCGGGGCAGGGGGCTCCTTTGTAGAAAGTTTCCTCCCTGATTGGGATAACACGCCATAAAGGAGTGGCGTAGTCTCACCATCCCTAGGTTAGACAGTTTGGTATTCTCATACCTATACAGTTACTTATAGTCTTTTTAGACCCGACGTTAGGGTCTTGTTGTGACCTTGCAGGTGGGAGGCACTCTGACCTCCTTGCCTTTGGTTTCTACTGCTTTGTTGGTAGTTTCTTTTGTATTCTCGACCTTCTTACCTCTTCTCTTTTATTTCCTCTTCTCTTTCCCTGCTCTTCCTATCCTACTTGCCTGCACATCTCTCTCTCCCTAATCCCCGAACCTATTCCTAGAGTCCCCACCGTTCCTCCGCATTGGAATGACGCAGATTAATTGGGGTTCACTAAATGTGAGGGGACTTAATGTCCCGCAAAAACGCTCCCAGATATTTTTTGACATGCACAAAAAAAGAGTCCATATACTATTGATCCAAGAAACACATTTTAAAACGGGCCACCTCCCCATCTTTAGAGACAGATATTACACTAACTGGGTCCACAGTTCCAACCCAGAGTCAAAATCCAAGGGAGTGTCCATAGGCATCCATAAGTCCCTAGTGCACACAGTTCTAGATACACGGGTGGACACGGAGGGAAGATTTATATTCCTGAAAATTAATGTTAACTCATCCATCTTTACCATTGTCAATTGGTATCTACCGAATAGAGATCCGGCGACGACCTGCTCCTCTCTCCTGTCATCACTGGATGAATTCGCAGAAGGGACCGTGATCGTAGGCGGTGATTTAAACTTCACTTTGGACCCTAAGGTAGACACAACGTCGGGACATAACTTTCTCTCAATAAGGAAACTAACGAAGGTTAAACGTTGTATACAGGAACTCAGATTAGTGGATGCATGGAGAACACTACACCCAGTAGACCGTGACTACACATATTTTTCCCCGGCTCACTCTTCGTACAGCCGCATAGACCTATTCCTTGTAAGTCAGAAGGCCCTGACATGGCAGATACAGGCCTCTATAGGCAGTATCTCTTGGTCAGATCATGCCCCCATATTTTTGAGCCTCACTATGCCGGATGGGCCTGGGAGGCCATGGTCTTGGCGGTTGAATGATAGTCTGCTGAGGGACCAGGGATGCTTGAAAGACCTGCAGAACACAATAGATGAATTCTTGGAGATACACTCAGGAGACACTACTACCCTACCTGTTCAATGGGAGACACTAAAGTGTGTGTTGAGAGGGATTCTGATCAAACATGGGGCTAGGATTAAGAGGGAGAGAGCCCAAACTATTCTGTCTCTACTTCAGAATATTTCAGACCTAGAGAAGATCCATAAGCAGACATTATCCCCGGTGACACTGACAGAGCTAGTTAAAAACAGAGAGGAACTTAAATCCATTCTGGACCGACAATACGAGCGCCACAGGAATAGACTAAAAAGATTTATGTATGAATATGCGGACAAATGTGGCAGACCACTAGCTAGGTTATTACATCCGAGGGGGGACCCCAGTCACATCCCTACGATCAAAAAATCGGACGGCCTTTTGACTCAGAACCCAATCCACATAGCGGACCAGTTTCAAAAATATTATAGTGACCTTTACAACATAAGGGGCAAATTTGGGGATATGCCACAAGAAGCTTTGGAGACTAAAATAAATGATTACATACTTAAAACAGCCCTGCCGACTATACCCAATACTGAGGTTGAAAACCTAGAAGCAGACTTTACAGAGACAGAAGTGGCATCTATTATCAGGGATTCTCCCTCAGGCAAAAGCCCAGGTCCAGACGGGTTTACCCCCAAGTTCTATAAAATTTTTCAGACTCAGTTATCCCCGTTCATGACCAAAGTATTTAACTCCATATCTGAAAACTCCCAGTGGGTAGCGCAGTCTCTTGAAGCACACATATGTGTTATCCCCAAACCGGGAAAGGACCACTTGCTGGTTACAAATTACAGACCCATCTCACTGATTAATTTAGATTTGAAATTTTTCTCTAAAGCACTTGCCAACAGACTTGCCCTGTCCCTGCCTGGGATAATACATACGGACCAGGTGGGATTTGTAAAAGGCCGGGAGGCACGGGACAACACCAACAAATTGTTCCTCCTGATGGCTCGGTCGAGGGCTCAGTCTCTCCCCATGTGTTTACTTTCAGTGGACGCGGAGAAGGCCTTCGACCGGGTCAGTTGGAGCTTTATGATGGCAGCCTTGAGACAGGTGGGTTTGGGTCAGAAATTTTTGGGCAGAATTGCGTCCCTGTATACGAGACCCTCAGCAAAAGTGAGGACAAATGGGTTTCTATCATCATCCTTTCTGGTCCACAATGGAACGAGACAGGGATGTCCACTGTCGCCCCTCTTATACGTCATAGTCATGGAGCACCTTGCGGTCGCCCTGAGAAACAACACAAGCATCCACGGGATAGAGGCGGGTGGGGAGAACCGTAAGCTGGCTCTATTCGCGGATGACCTTCTCATGTTCATTTCCCAACCACACATATCCTTCCCGTCCTTGCTCAAGGAGTTCGAAGAGTTTGGCAACTTAAGCAACTTCAAAGTAAATTTTTCCAAATCAGAGGCCATGAACGTGACTTTATCGGCAGAAGACCTTGCGAGAGTATCACAAAACTTTCCTTTTAAGTGGCAACCGTCAGTTTTAAAATATCTGGGAGTTATGGTACCTAGGGATCCAGCAAAAATTGTACATCACAATTTTTTCCCCTTATTAGAAAGGACAATCAGGGACTTAAAGAAATATGACAAAAAGAGATTGACGTGGTTTGGGCGTATAAACGCGATAAAAATGGATGTGTTACCGAGGTTCCTGTTCCTGTTTCAGACAATACCCATACAGCTACCGCTAAGTTACTTCTCCAAGATCCGGACAGCCTTGTCTGGGTTTGTCTGGGGGAACAGGAGACCCCGAACAGGAATTAAAACTCTGACCAGACACAAAAGTGACGGGGGGGCGGGGCTCCCAAATTTTCAATTATATTACAAGGCAGCTATCCTAACGAGATTACTGGACTGGCATTTTCATGGTAATTCGAAACAATGGGTGGTGATTGAACAGGATGTGCTGGGAACTCCCTTAAGCTGGTGTCACACTAAACGACAGCGACAACGACGTCGCTGTTACGTCACCATTTTCGGTGACGTAACAGCGACCTTGTAAGTCGCTGTTATGATCGCTGCTTAGCTGTCAAACACAGCAGAAGCAGCGATCATAAGGTCGCTGTGCTACATGTTCAGAGAGCAGGGAGCCGCGCTTAGCGCTGGCTCCTTGCTCTCCTGCAGCACACATCGGGTTAATTAACCTGATGTGTGCTGCAGCTACATGTCACAGTTCAGAGAGCAGGGAGCCGCGCTTAGCGCTGGCTCCTTGCTCTCCTGCAGCACACATCGGGTTAATTAACCCGATGTGTGCTGCAGCTACATGTCACAGTGCAGAGAGCAAGGAGCCGCGCGCACTGCTTAGCGCTGGCTCCTTGCCCTCCTTGCTACAGTATGCATCGGGTTAATTACCCGATGCATACTGCAGCCACATGTCACAGTGCAGGAGCCGGCACTGGCAGCAAGAGCGGAGGCTGGTAACCAGCGTAAACATCGGGTAACCAGGGAAAGGTCTTCCCTTGGTTACCCGATGTTTACGCTGGTTACAGCTTACCGCAGCTGGCAGTGCCGGCTCCTGATCGCTTCATTTCGTCGCTCTCTCGCTGTCACACACAGCGATGTGTGTGTCACAGCGGGAGAGTGACGACCAAAAAATGAAGCTGGACATTCAGCAACGACCGGCGACCTCACAGCAGGGGCCAGGTCGTTGCTGGATGTCACACACAGCGACAGCGACGGGACGTCGCTGCAACGTCACAGAAAATGGTGACGTAGCAGCGACGTCGTTGTCGTCGTCGTTATGTGTGACACCAGCTTTACATTTACTTCCATGGTTAGAGAAAGAAAGTAGGATCCAGATAGCGAAAGGAATGGAGTTCACGCGGACAGCGATGGGGATGTGGGATGGAGAGATAAAAAAGGGATCTCTCTCTCAGGAGCAGGGACCACTTACCCCCGTATTCGGTAATAAGAAGTTCCCCCCAGGACTCCACTCCCATAGATTCGGGGGATTTACTCGGGCGGATGATACTCGTTTTTGTCACGTGCTCCAGGGACACACCCTACCAACTTATATTTCCATGCAGGCCACAGGGAAAGAGATTTCCTGGATGGAATATATGCAGTTGAAATCTTTCCTCTCGTACCAGGACAGGGAGAGAAGGATGAGGACACCCCCTACTCCTTTTGAGAAAATATTTTTACAGGGCTCATCACCTGGACATGGCATCTCACTCATTTATAAAATGCTGAACCAGAGAAATAGGGTGGATAAACCTCACTTTGTCTGTAGGTGGGGAGAGGAACTGGGAGAGGATATTCCAGAGGACGATTGGAGCAGAGCGTACCTGTGGACCCACAAGCTTTCCTTGGCGTGCGCCGCTCAAGAGAAAAGTTATAAAATTCTCACAAGGTGGTACCATTACCCGACTAAATTACATGCTATATTTCCCTCTGTGTCTGATGTGTGCTGGAGGTGTGGCACAGACACAGGTACAATGCTACACATATGGTGGAGCTGTACTAAGCTGCAACCCTTTTGGGACTCAGTGTTCTACCTGTACAAAAAGATGAGCGGAGGTGAAGTAGAAAAATCCCCCCAGGTTGCTCTTCTTTCTATGCTCCCAGGAGCTATTAAAACACAAAAAAGGGACATGTTGCGATTTTGCCTGGCGGCTGCCCGTATGATTATCCCACGATTTTGGAAACAGACTAGATGCCCTACGGTGCTGGATTGGTTGGAGGAAATGACAAACCTCCAGAGAATGGAGGAGCTGACAGCAGAACTAAATGGGAACACAGAAAAATTTACTACAGTTTGGAGACCATGGATTATGTTAATGGAGTCCCCAGAGTTTGTGGAGAGTTTGGCGAGCTTTTTGAACTGAGAAACGGTGGGGAGTCTCATCCCCCCCCCCTTTTTTCTTTGCTTTTCTTGCTTTCCCCCTTCTCCACCCTTCTCTCTAATTTCCTCTTCTTTATGCTTGTATCTTTCCTCTTCTTTCTTTCATTTCTGAACATTAATCTGCATTTTTCTAGTTTCATTTTTTATATGAAAAGATTTATCAATAATTCATAAGACAATAGACACACAAGGAGAATGAGTATATTAGGATACGGGAAGTCAAAAGAAGTGGGAATTCTGACCTATAATTTATAAGTGGTTGTATGGTAATATCACAAAGATAATTTGAAGAATTCCAAGAAATTTAGTAATGTAACAATTTCTGGATGTTATCCCGGCATTGAGAAAATGATGTTTATGTATTGTAATTGCACAAATGATATGCTTGTATGTTGACAACAGTTTCATCAATAAAACAGATTTGAAATAAATCCTTAGATACGTCGCTGGGTGTAACGGGGCCTTTACTCTTCGGGTCTGTACTATTACAACGATATCACATTTTATTTATATAGTCAGAAGGATTAAAAGCTCTCTAGCGGGAAGTGCGCTCTTGCTCGCTGCCATCGGCGGCCCCTTGATGTGATCACTGAGCAAAGATGAGTTGTCATGACAGTCAGGGGTCAGCTGACCTCTGTCGCTGTCATGACAAAGTTCCTGTGAATGCCGGCTAAGCGTCCGCATTCATAGTAGATCAGCATTTCTGCTGTTCAGAGAGATGCTGAAGCACCGCTCTGAACAGCAGAAGCGGTCAGACAGTGTCAGCTTCAAGTCCGCTAAGGGGGCTAGTAATACCAATAAAACTTGTAATAAAAACTTTTAAAAGTAGGAAAAAATAAAAAAAACAAACAGAAAAGTGGTTATGCCCCAATGAAATTTAATAGAAAAAACAAAACACGTATTTGGTATTATCGCATTCAGAAATGCCCAATCTATCAAAATATAAAATCAATTAATCTGATCAGTAAAGGGCATCGCGAGAAAAAACAGAATTACGTTTTTTTTTTGGGCGCCGCAACATTGCATTGAAATGCAATCATAGGTGATCAAAACATCGCATCTAACCAAAACTGGTATGATTAAAAACGCCAGCTCCAGATGCAAAACATAAGTCTGCACGCAGCCTTGGAGTCCGAAAAATGAGAATGCTATAAAAACGCTACAAAAAATGTTGTCAAAAGCGCATTTTTTAATTTTATTTTTTTTTTTACACATTTCTGACATTTTCTTTATCGTTCCTTTGGGAGACCCAGACCATGGGGTGTTTAGCTTCTGCCTCCGGAGGACACACAAAGTACTACACTTAAAAGTGTAGCTCCTCCCTCTGAGCTTATACACCCCCTGGTAGCCAGTCCTAGCCAGTTTATTGCTTTGTGTCAGGAGGCATACATCCACACATGCATTCTCATCTGATTTGTTTGACTTTTGGAAAGAGTTTGAAGAAAAGCGGGTCCATGTCTGGACTCCCGGCATGTCCCTTCTCACCCCACTGTGTCGGCGGTGTTGTTAAGGTTGATTTACAAGGCTGCAGCCTTACATGCCGCACTCCTTCACCATCCCTTCTGGGCTCTGGCTTGAAGTGGGAGCCAGCACGGTCTCCATGCCTGGCAGGAGACCGGTCTCCATCCACAGCCCCTTGAGGATTCTGTTGGACCGGAGCACTCATCCCCAGGGACGTGGCCCTGCGTCTCAGCAGCTAAGTACCTGAGACGTTTATGTTGGGGATCCCGGTTCTTTATTGTAAGGGGAGAGTATGCTGTATGTGATTGTTTTAACTTTTCCGGCGGGTTCTCTAGCTTTTGCCTGAGAACCGCGCCGATGGTGCCTGCTTGTCGGCCTCGCCGCTTAAATTTAGGCCCCGGCTTCGCCGGAGGCCTAGTTTCGTTTTCCTGCCCTCGCATGTCACTCATGCAGAGGGACAGGTTCGGCTCCTCCCGGCGGCCGTTCTACACAGGGGAGGGACACTCCCCACTGCTGGGGCGTCCCTCCTTCCCTGCAGGTCTCTATAGCCCTCCAGTTCCCGCTCTTTTATAGGAACGCCCTCTTCTCAGGCAGAGTTCACTCTGCTCTGGGACATCCTGCATTCTGCATCTCTGCTGAGGTGCTGCGACTGGGGGACCGGGCTTCGGGATCTGGAGGGCACACAACACCGCGCTCAGCGGTCTGGTAAGCCACAGCCGGTCTCCGGTTGTGGACCTCTGTATATTCTCCCTGGGGTTCATTCTCTGCAAAGCCCCCACTCCAGCAGCATGTCTCACACAAGGAGCAAGGCTCCAAAGCTTTATTCTGCATGTAAACTCCTGCTGCCTGAGCCGAGCACCTATCCACATTGTGATGTCTGCTCTAACTTGGCGGTGCCACAGCCTGGAGTCTCACCCCCAGTGGTCTCTCAGGCTGCTGCTGCACCTGTGATTGAACCCCCGGCCTGGGTAGAGTCCTTTTCTAGGTCCATATCCCAGTCATTTGCTGAGTCCATGGGGCTTTTGTCCAGGACTTTGATGAATATGCATCAGCCCCCCTCACAGGGTGCCTCTAATACTCTTGACAGAGGACTCCTATCCTCTGACCTCCGTCCATCGGAGCTCACGGAGGATTCATCATCTGATCCCAGACCCCGTCCTTCTAAGAGAAGGTGCAGGGTTTCCTCCCCCTCCCCATCCCATGGCTCTGCCTCAAGAGCTGACTCTCAAGATGAGGAGGATGCCCTCACTGGGGGCTCGGAGGCTATGTATCCCATCGATTTCTCTGAGGGTGACTCAGATCTTAGTAATTTGATTGCTTCTATTAATTCTGTGCTGGATCTCAATCCGCCAGTGTCAGAGGAGCAACTCCCTTTGGCAGAAAAACATCAGTTTACCTCGCCTAAGAGAGTGAAGAGTGTGTTCTTTAACCACTCCAGTTTTCAGACTGCTGTGACCAAACCCAGGGCCTGCCCTGACAAACGCTTTCCAAAGCGTGGTTCTGATGACCGGTTTCCATTTCCACCTGAGGTAGTCAAGGAGTGGTCTCACTCCCCAAAGGTAGACCCTCCGGTGACTAGGCTTTCAGCCCGGACCGTTGTGTCGGTGGCTGACGGCACCTCACTTAAGGATTCCACTGACCGTCAGATTGACCTTCTGGCCAAATCTGTGTATGAAGCTGCGGGGGCCGCGTTTTCCCCGACTTTTGCAGCAGTGTGGGCTCTCAAAGCCATCTCTGCTTCTCTGGAGGAGATGCATTCCCTCACCAAGGAATCTATGCCTGAGATGGTTACCTTAAGGCTATGTGCGCACACTGCGTTTTTTTGACGCTGCGTTTTTGTGCGTTTTTGGCCGCTAAAAACGCACAAAAACGCACCTGCGTCGAAAAAACGCACGCGTTTTGCCGCGATTTGGTGCGTTTTTTTGCTGCGTTTTGCTGCGTTTTTGCTCACTGCATCCTTATGCGTTTTTTATCAGTGAACAAAAAAAAAAAAGGTCTGATGTCATTTCCTTCTTCAATGTGTTCTTCATTCTCCACTAGTGTATACAGAAGAGCAGACAGCTGCAGAACTACAAGGCTCAGGATGATCGATCCAGGACTGTATGCTTGAGGGAGAGTCAGGGGGAGCAGACCTACAAGGCTCAGCATCCTCCATCCAATAGTGTATGCAGGAGAGCAGACAGCAGCTGTCGAACTACAAGGCTCAGCATCCTCCTTCCAGGACTGTATGCAGGATTTCTTTGCCCCCCCCCAAACAAAAAAAATGACGTGGGCTTCGCCATATTTTTGTATGCTAGCCGGGTACAGCAGGCAGGTACGGGCTGCCCCCAACCCCCAGCTGCCTATTTGTACCCGGCTGGGAACCAAAAATATAGGGAAGCCCTTTTTTTTAAATTATTTCATGAATTTCATGAAATAATTTAAAAAAAAAATGACGTGAGCTTCGCCCAATTTTGAGTCCAGCCGGGTACAACTAGGCAGCTGGGGATTGGAATCCACAGTGCAGGGTGCCCATGCTTTCTGGGCACCCCCGCTGTGAATTGCAGTCCCGCAGCCACCCCAGAAAATGGCGCTTTCATAGAAGCGCCATCTTCTGGCGCTGTATCCAACTCTTCCAGCTGCCCTGATGCCGGGTGGCTCGCCGGGTAATAATGGGGTTAGGGCTAGCTGTATAGCTGGCCCTAAGCCCGAAATTCATGGTGTCACGCCAATATTAGACATGGCCACCATGAATTTCTAGTAAAGATAAAAAAAAAACACAACACACAGAAAAATATTTTTATTAGAAATAAAACACAACACAATTAGTGACTCCATCTTTATTGAAATAAAGAACCCCCCCCTCCGCAGTAATCCTGGGTCAGGGTCCCGCGCCGTCCAATCCGGATCCAATATCATCTGATCGGTTTGCTGGAAGGCAAAGCGATCAGATGATGTGTCAGGTTAAACTACGTGAATCACATCACACATCAGCTGATTGTATAAAAGCCGATTATACAATCAGCTGATGCATCGGTGCAAAAAAAAATAAAAAAAATAATACTCACTTATGTGCTGATTACCGGCAGCTCCTGCAGCGATGGGGCGGGAGTCTGATCCCGTCCGATCGCTGCAGCAGCTGCCGGTAATCAGGGATGAAGTCTCCTGACAAATCCGCTGATACCGGCCGGGCGCCCGCGTCACCGCGATACTTACGATCAGCTGATGCGTCAGGTGACTGCATCAGGTGATCCATCGCCAGGTCCTGCATCCATCGGAGGTTTCCCGGCCGTCTTCACACAGCCGGAGCGAGGGTGGCGATACCGGGAGAGGAGCTGGGAGCGGGCATGGCACCGGGAGGCTGCAGACAGGTGAGTATAACTTTTTTTTTTCTACTGTTAACTTTTGTTTTCGCAGCCGCTTCCACCTCCCGCCTGTACATGGCGCCGCACGGCAGCATACATGCACAGGACGGGAGGTGGAAGCGACGGTGACGGTACTGGGAGGATTCACGCTTCTGTATATACTGACAGAAGGAATCCTCTTCCTGTACACGTCACTTTACTACCCACCTCCTGCGTTTATAGCTGCGTTTTTGGTCTTAGAAACGCACCAAAACGCAGCTATTTGCGTTTCTCATTGCGTCTTTCAACATCCCATTGAACTCAATGGATGAAAAGCACAGTGAAAAACGCGGGAATAATTGACATGCTGCGTTTTTGTGGCACCACAAAAACGCAGCTGAAAAAAAACAGATGTGTGCGGACAGCAAAAATGAAAACTCATAGACTTTGATGGGGAAGCAAAGTCCTGCAGTTTTGAGGCCAAAAACGCACCCGAAAAACGCCGCGAAAAACGCACTGTGCGCACATAGCCTAACTGCTCAGGCTTCAGCTTTTTCATCCTATGCCATGTCTGCCATGCTAGAGGCTGCTCACCGCACTGCTCTGGCTTCAGCTAATTCTCTTGTTATCTGCAGGATTTTGTGGCTTCGAGAGTGGAAGGCAGATGCTTCTTCCAAGAAGTTTCTTTTTTTTTTTTAAACATCTTTTTATTGAATTTTAACCGAATTTCTTTTACAATCTGCTCTTATACAAAGAGCATTTCATTGATGACATTATAATCAAAACAGCCCCGCCCACCCCTCCCCTCGCTCTGCGTGCGACCAGAAGCAACTTAAAATGGTAACTTATGTAATTGGTATGTGTCCATTGAGCAGTTCAAGAAGGTACCAAGAGGTCTGTCCAAACTGAGATTTAAGTTTATCCTTAAGCACTGTAGCCAAGTTAGGTATAAATAAAGACCATGTTTCAAAGAAACGCTTAGTCAATTTCTCCTTATTCGACAGTGCATCCAGCCAGTCCATTTTGAATATGAACATTAGTTTTGTTTGGATAAACGCTAGAGAGGGTGCTTCAGGATTTACCCAGAGATGTAGGATACTTTTCCTAGTGGCCGAGGCCCAAATAGTTAACATTGCCCTGGTACCTCTCGGAAGACTTTGTTGAGCCTCCTCCAACATGTTAAAAATCGCCCACTGTGGTGTCAGAGCAAACTGAATATTGTATGTGTTTTGTAAGACTGAGTGAACGCTTCTCCATACTCCCTGTATCTGAACACAGTCCCATAAGTGGTGAAACAGGTCAGTGTCTCTTATGCCACATTTAGAACAAGAGTATAAGGCATTTGTGTCCATTTTTGATTGAAATTTTGGAGTAATATATGCTCTATGTAGAATTATCAAGGCCATATCTGTGTAGCTACTGGACGACAGAAATTTACGTTGCAACAGCGTGGCTTGTAAAAAATCCTTTACCTCGAACTCTGGCATGTCTACCTTCCATTTTGCTGGACCTGTTGTTTTCTCCTCCCATGTCCAAACTGTACGCAACATTGAATAAACCTGACTAGTCGAGGGCGCCTGGCTTCTTGCCCTCCTAAGAAAGTTATCCACACTTCCTCCAAGATCTCCCTTTGGCTTGTCAACAAGATATTTTTGTGCCAAGCTACGCGCCTGAAGAAAAAGAAAAGGCTGACCCACAAAAGCTGGAAATCGGTGTGCCGCCTTCTCGTAAGAAAGCAACGACCAATCAGGCTCCATTAGATCTGCAGCATAAGCACAACCCTGCATTGACAATGTTTCATAAATCCTCGGAGGGCGACCCTGGAGGAATCTCGGATTTCCAATAAAGGGTTGAAATGGGGAACATGAAGTGTTAATTTTACCAAGTTTCCTCACCTTCCTCCACGTTTGTATAGTATGCCATAGTGCTGGATGATCCCTAACCTCACTCGGTATTTCCTCGTTCCCTAAATGCAGCAATGCTGTTAACGACACTTGTGAACATAGCTGTTGTTCCAATTGTACATTGGCAAAGTGAGATACTCTCCAAGAAGTTTCTTGCTGGGCTCCCTTTTGCTGGTTCACGGCTGTTTGGTGAACAGCTGGATTAAATCATTAAAGAAGCTACTGGCGGGAAGAGTACTTCCATGCCACAAACCAAGACCAGGAAACCCGCCCAGGGTAGGAATCAATCGAGGTTTCGTTCCTTTCGTTCCTCCAACTGGTCATCCTCTAAGCCTTCCGCCTCGTCCGCTAACTCAGCCAAGGATCAGAAATCCAACTGGCGCCCAAAAGCGCGTCCGCAGAAGACCGCAGGAGGTTCTGCCACTAAGGCAGCTTCCTCATGACTCTCGGCCTGCTCCAGCCACGTCCTTAGTCGGTGGCAGGCTCTCCCACTTTGGCGACGCTTGGTTAAAGCAAGTCTCCGATCAGTGGGTGAGAGACATCATATCTCACGGCTACAGGATAGCATTCTCTTCCAGCCCTCCAAACAGATTTTTTCTCTCAACTCCCCCCTGCTCCAAGGCCGCCGCCTTCTCGCAGGCCGTGGCGTCCTTGCAGGCAAACGGAGTGATTGTCCCAGTTCCCGCTCAGGAACGGTTCAGAGGTTTTTACTCAAATCTCTTCCTAGTTCCAAAAAAGGGACGGTACCTTCCGGCCCATCCTGGATCTCAAGCTTCTCAACAGCATGTCCGGGTGCGGCATTTTCGCATGGAGTCTCTGCGATCAGTCATTGCCTCTATGACCCAAGGGGAGTTCCTGGCGTCCATCGACATCAGAGATGCCTATCTACATGTGCCAATCGCAGTGTCACATCAGCGTTGGTTACGTTTTGCGATAGGAGAGGATCATTTCCAATTCGTGGCTCTCCCCTTCGGGTTAGCCACGGCCCCTTGGGTATTCACCAAGGTCATGGCGGCAGTGATTGCGGTCCTGCACCTCCAGGGGTTAGCAGTGCTTCCTTATCTGGATGACCTTCTGGTCAAGGGTACATCCAGCGCAGACTGTCAGTGGAGTGTTTCGCTCACTCTCGCCACCCTAGCCCAATTCGGGTGAATTGTCAATCTTCCCAAATCCACTCTGACTCCGACCCAGAGTCTCACGTACCTAGGGATGCAGTTCGAGACTTTGCCGGCACTTGTGAAGTTGCCCTTAGACAAACAGCTGTCACTCCGGTTGGCAGTGCGCTCTCTCCTGAGGCCCCGCCGTTATACCCTCAGGTGTCTGATGCAGGTGCTGGGTCAAATGGTGGCCTCCATGGAGGCGGTTCCCTTTGCCCAGTTCCATCTGCGTCCTCTGCAGCTGGACATTCTACGCTGTTGGGACAAGCGGCCTTCCTCCTTACAGAGGTTAGTGGATCTGTCGCCACGGACCAGGAGCTCTCTTCAGTGGTGTCTCGACCCCTCTCCCTGTCCCAAGGGCGCTCCTTCCTGACTCCGTCCTGGGTGATTCTCACCACGGATGCCAGCCTATCCGGCTGGGGAGCGGTACATCTCCACCACAGAGCACAGGGCACTTGGACTCCGTCCGAGTCAGCCCTTTCAATCAATGTGCTGGAAACCAGAGCTGTGCTTCTAGCTCTCCTAGCCTTTCACCACCTGTTGGCGGGCAGGCACATTCGAGTTCAGTCAGACAACGCGACAGCGGTTGCCTACATCAATCACCAAGGCGGGACACGCAGCCGCCTGGCAATGTTGGAGGTCCAACGCATTCTTTAATGGGCGGAGGTCTCCAAGTCCACCATATCCGCAGTCCACATCCCTGGCGTAGAAAACTGGGAGGCAGATTATCTCAGCCGTCAATCCGTGGACGGTGGCGAGTGGTCCCTGCACCCGGCAGTGTTTCAGTCAATCTGCCGCAAGTGGGGCACTCCGGACGTGGACCTAATGGCATCCCGTCACAACAACAAGGTTCCGGTTTACGTGGCTCGTTCCCACGATCCTCAGGCCTTCGCCGCGGACGCTCTGGTTCAAGACTGGTCCCAGTTTCATCTGTCTTACGTGTTTCCCCCTCTAGCTCTCTTGCCCAGAGTCCTGCGCAAGATCAGAATGGAGGGCCGTCGAGTCATCCTCATTGCACCGGACTGGCCCAGGCGAGCTTGGTATCCGGACCTGCTCCAACTGTCCGTGGAGATGCCGTGGCATCTTCCGGACCGTCCAGACCTGCTCTCGCAAGGTCCGTTTTTCCGTCCGAATTCTGCGGCACTCAAATTGACGGCGTGGCTCTTGAGTCCTGGATTTTGACGGCTTCTGGTATTCCTCCTGAAGTCATCTCCACTATGACTCGGGCCCGTAAGTCTTCCTCCGTCAAGATCTATCACAGGACTTGGAAAATTTTCCTGTCCTGGTGTCGCTCTTCTGGCCATTCTCCTTGGCCATTCTCATTGCCGACCCTTCTGTCTTTTTTACAGTCCGGTCTGCAGCTAGGACTGTCCCTCAACTCTCTCAAGGGACAAGTCTCAGCTCTATCAGTGCCGTTCCAGCGGCGTCTTGCCCGGCTGGCTCAGATCCGCACCTTCATGCAAGGTGCGTCTCACATCATTCCGCCTTATCGGCGGCCCTTGGATCCCTGGGACCTTAACTTGGTCCTCACGGTATTGCAGAAACCCCCCTTTGAGCCTCTTAGGGAGGTTTCTTTGTATCGTCTTTCTCAAAAGGTGGCCTTTCTAGTTGCCATAACTTCTCTCAGGAGAGTCTCTGATTTGGCTGCGCTCTCCTCGGAGTCACCTTTTTTGTTTTTTCACCAAGACAAGGTAGTTCTCCGTCCGACCCCGGACTTTCTTCCTAAGGTGGTCTCTCCCTTCCACCTTAACCAGGATATTTCCTTGCCTTCCTTCTGTCCGGCCCCTGTTCATCGCTTTGAGAAAGCGCTGCATACTCTAGATCTGGTGCGTGCTCTCCGGATTTATGTGGCTCGCACCGCTGCGCTTAGGCGGTGCACCTCTCTTTTTGTGCTAACCACAGGGCGGCTCAAGGGTCTCTCTGCTTCTAAGCCGACCTTGGCCCGTTGGATTAGATCGACCATTTCGGACGCCTACCAGAGTACTCAGGTGCCTCCCCCGCCGGGGATCAAAAAACACTCGACCAGAGCTGTCGGTGCCTCTTGAGCTTTTAGGCACCAGGCTACGGCTCAACAAGTCTGTCAGGCTGCCACTTGGACTAGCCTGCATACCTTTTCGAAGCACTACCAAGTGCATGCTCATGCTTCGGCAGATGCGAGCTTGGGCAGACACATCCTTCAGGCGGCTGTCGCCCACTTATGAAGTTAGGCTCCGCCTACTTCTTAGTTTTTTCTGTTTATTCCCACCCAGGGACAGCTTTGGAACGTCCCATGGTCTGGGTCTCCCAAAGGAACGATAAAGAAAAAGAGAATTTTGTTACTTACCGTAAATTCTTTTTCTTATAGTTCCGTATTGGGAGACCCAGCTCCCTCCCTGTTGCCTGTTGGCAATTTTCTTGTTCCGTGTGTTATCACCGGCTGTTGTCGTGGACAGAGTCTCCGGTTGTTCCGGTTCTTACTCGGTTCTACTTGTGGGTGGCTATTCTCTTTCAGCTTTTGCACTAAACTGGCTAGGACTGGCTAGCAGGGGGTGTATAAGCTCAGAGGGAGGAGCTACACTTTTAAGTGTAGTACTTTGTGTGTCCTCCGGAGGCAGAAGCTAAACACCCCATGGTCTGGGTCTCCCAATACGGAACTATAAGAAAAAGAATTTACGGTAAGTAACAAAATTCTCTTTTTTTCAAAACTTACATAACTGTGAACTCATACAGACCACAGCAATCATAGTGCCACATACTCACACCCCATGTGACATATATTATGTGTTTCATCATGAAGGGGTTAATAATACAGACCCGCATATACACAGATGAGGTTTCTTAATGATAATAATATATAGACTCTTTGCAGTGCAATAACTTATTAGAATGCACAATTCCAGTATTGTATAAAATATGTTGGTGCTGTATAAGTAAGCATAATATACTTACAGTTGAAACCAGAAGTTTACATACACTATTTAAAAAAGACACATCTGCAGGTTTGTCTCACTATCTGACATGACGTTACAATAAACCTTTCCTGTTTTGGGTCAATTAGGAACCAAAAATATTTATATTTGCCAAATGCCAGAATAATGAGAGAGAGAGAGAGAATGTTTTAAAGGATGTTTTATTACTTTGTGCAAAGTCAAAAGTTTATATACTCGAAGAGTATTATGCCTTTAAACATATGCCTTGAAATATTTTTTTAAACAATATGGTACAGCCTGTATGATGATGTCATGTCTTTGAAAGCTTCTGATAGGTTTTTTGCAACATCGGAGTTAATTAGAGACACATGTGGATGTATTTTCATGCACACCTGAAAGACACTTCTTTGTGTAGTATCATGGGAAAGTCAAAAGAAATCAGCCAGAATCTCAGGAAGAGAATTATGGACTTGCACGAGTCTTGTTCATACTTGGGTGCAATTTCCAGATACCTGAAGGTGCCTTGTTAATCTGTACCAACAATTATACTCAAGTGTAAAGTAGATGAGAATGTCCAGCCATTATACCACTCAGGAAGTAGACAGGTTTGTGTACCAGAGATGAACGTACTTTGGTCAAACATGTGCATATCAACCCAAGAACAAAAGCAAAAGACCATGTGAAGATGCTGGTGGAAGCTGGTAAGATTGTGTCATTATCCACAGTGAAATGAGTACTGTGTCAACATGTGCTGAAAGTCCACTCTGCCTGGAAAAATCCTTTACTATAAAAGAAACACAAAAAAAGCCAAATTAATGTTTACAAATTCACACAGTAACAAAGACCCTAATTTTTGGAGACATCCTATGGTCTGACTAATGTAAAATTGAACTGTTTGGCCATAGCGACCAATGTTTCGTTTGGAGTTAAAAAGGAGAAGCTTTGAAGCCTAAGAATACCACCCAATACAAAAAAAGACAGTTTGCACTCTGATAATGCTAAAGTATGGAAACCATGAATATGTGATTACTGCATTACTGCTAAGGAAAATCTAAGAAAAATGGGATATTTAGCATATATAAATGGCCATTTGTATATCTGCCCAGTTGCCCCTTCACGGCATATCTCGTAACTGGGTACCTACACTATGCTGAAACCTCTCTCTGGGTTAAAAACCTCCTGTGTATGGGCAAGTAGGAACCTGCTATATAGGATAGGATTACCTGTGGCAAGTGAGGGAGGGGTGCACGGTCAGAAGGTATGACCCTCTTAATATAGACAAAAAGACTAACTGCACTCGCCAAACTGAGGTGTGAACAGGTGCATATATAAATGGCCAGTAATGCAGGTCCATGTTCACACATTCATGGTTTCCATACTTAAGCATTATTAGAGTGCTGTTACGTCACCGCCGGAGTCTGCTCCAGCGACTTCTCCGATCGCCAGGCGATGCCGTGTTCCTGCCGTGGATGGGGCTGGTGATGGGAGAGGAGTCGATGCCAGCGGCACCGGTGGGCGCAGGCTCCGATCATCCCCTGGGCTGGGTTATCTTGGGATCTGCAGTACTGCTGGCTGACTGTGGGTGGCGTGTGGCTTCCAGCTGAAGTTGCCAGCGTTCAGCTACAGCCAATGGCAAGACACCACACCCTTCTTATTCCCCCTCCTGTCACATGACTACTGCCAGAGATAGTTCTGATTTCCTGGCTCCTGGTCCGCCCTATTCTGTTTTGTGATTCTTGTGTGCTGACTTCTGCGTGTTTTCTGACTACCCTTCTGCCTGCTGTTTTTGTACCTCGCTGCCCGATCTGGATTTGACCTCTGCTCCATTTTCTGATTACGTCATTGTCTGCCAATTCTGTCCGTGTTCTGCTATTCCTGGTTTGACCCTGCTTGACGACTACTCTCATCAGACTGCAGCCTTCCACAGGTAGTGATCTCCAGGGCCCTGTGTAATTCCAAATCCCTGTAAAGGGGTTAAAGGGTTTCAGGGTTATGGGGGTCCTGCTTGGTGAGTGGCTTCCCTCTAGTCTGTCCATTACATCCCCCCTCAGTCTGTTGATCCAGGCAGGCGTTACAAGTGCATACTGTCTTTTTTTGTATTTTATGTTCAGTTATGCACCTGTTCACACCTCAGTTTGGTAAGAATACCACCCAACTGTGAAACACGGGGTGGCAGCATCATGTTGTGGGGTTGGTGAACTTCACAAAATGGATGGCATCATGAGGAAAGAAGATTATGTGGCAATACTGAAGCAACATCTCAAAACATCAGCCAGGAACTTAAAACTTTGGTGGAAATGGGTCTTCCGAATGGACAATGACCCGAAGCATACGGCCAAACTCATTACGAGGTGGCTTAGGGATAACAAAATCAATGCTATGGCCACCACAAAGCCCTGATCTCAATCCTATTGAAAATTTATGGGCAAAACTGAAAAGGCCGGTGCAAACAAGGCAACCTACAAACATGGCTCAATTACACCAGTTCTGTCAGGCGGAATTAGACCAAATTCCTACCAATTATTGTGAGAAGCTTGTGGAAGAATGTCCAAAACGTTTCAAGTCATACAGTGTAAGGGCAATGGTACCAAATACTAATGAAATGAATGTAAACTTTTGATTTTGCAGAGAATAAGAAAAGTGCCATAAAACATTCTCTCCTTCATTATTCTGGCATTTGGTAAATATAAATAATTATGCTAATCCTAATTGACCTAAAGTGGGAAAGGTTTATTCTGATTTCATATCATGTAGTGAGAAAAACATGCAGATGTGTCTTTTTTTCATAGTGTATGTAAACTTTTGGTTTCAACTGTACTGTATATATTTTAGTAATTCTTAGTAAAGGGTTTTTCTGGCTCCGGTCACTTCTAAAATGAGAGGTGAGCGGGTTTGGTGTTGTTACATTGTCAATATTCTAATGAATAAGACAGGAGAAGAACAATAGCGGTCAGTCGCAAATGCTTCATAACAGGTATTGCCAAATATGAAGTCACCTTCCCCCCTCTAGTCCCGAAACATAAGTGAGCGGAACTGGAATGACGCTTTAGTTAATTGAAGTGTTTCCAAAACAGAAGAAAAATCTTTATCATTGACATTCTTTCAGTTCATCTCTTACATCGCACCCAAAATTCATAAGTTCATGGATTCATTTATCCATCAGTAATCCTTAACATTACACTGACGTTATATTAATCAATGCGATAACCCTATGTCCTCTCCTGCGGAGCCGTGAATGCTGTCCGCAGAAAACCGCAGCTGCCCGTGCCCACGATCAGGGTTCGGCCGCTACACGCTTTCTTTTCTACCTGAGAACACTCGCAGCTCCACGGCAATAAATTGACATGCTGCAGCTTGGGAAGCCACAACGCTGTGGGAGAAACAAGCACAGTGGGTAAGGGATATCTACAGTGCCTACAAGTAGTATTCAACCCCCTGCAGATTTAGCAGGTTTACACATTCGGAATTAACTTGGCATTGTGACATTTGGACTGTAGATCAGCCTGGAAGTGTGAAATGCACTGCAGCAAAAAAAAAATGTTATTTCTTTTTCTTTTTTTTTTTTTTAAATTGTGAAAAGTTTATTCAGAGGGTCATTTAGTATTCAACCCCTCAAACCACCAGAATTCTGTTTGGTTCCCCTAAAGTATTAAGAAGTATTTCAGGCACAAAGAACAATGAGCTTCACATGTTTGGATTAATTATCTCTTTTTCCAGCCTTTTCTGACTAATTAAGACCCTCCCCAAACTTGTGAACAGCACTCATACTTGGTCAACATGGGAAAGACAAAGGAGCATTCCAAGGCCATCAGAGACAAGATCGTGGAGGGTCACAAGGCTGGCAAGGGGTACAAAACCCTTTCCAAGGAGTTGGGCCTACCTGTCTCCACTGTTGGGAGCATCATCCGGAAGTGGAAAGCTTATGGAACTACTGTTAGCCTTCCACGGCCTGGACAGCCTTTGAAAGTTTCCACCCGTGCCGAGGCCAGGCTTGTCCGAAGAGTCAAGGCTAACCCAAGGACAACAAGGAAGGAGCTCTGGGAAGATCTCATGGCAGTGGGGACATTGGTTTCAGTCAATACCATAAGTAACGTACTCCACCGCAATGGTCTCCGTTCCAGACGAGCCCGTAAGGTACCTTTACTTTCAAAGCGTCATGTCAAGGCTCGTCTACAGTTTGCTCATGATCACTTGGAGGACTCTGAGACAGACTGGTTCAAGGTTATCTGGTATGATTTGACCAAGATCGAGATCTTTGGTGCCAACCACACACGTGACGTTTGGAGACTGGATGGCACTGCATACAACCCCAAGAATACCATCCCTACAGTCAAGCATGGTGGTGGCAGCATCATGCTGTGGGGCTGTTTCTCAGCCAAGGGGCCTGGCTATCTGGTCCGCATCCATGGGAAGATGGATAGCACGGCCTACCTGGAGATTTTGGCCAAGAACCTCCGCTCCTCCATCAAGGATCTTAAGATGGGTCGTCATTTCATCTTCCAACAAGACAACGACCCAAAGCACACAGCCAAGAAAACCAAGGCCTGGTTCAAGAGGGAAAAAATCAAGGTGTTGCAGTGGCCTAGTCAGTCTCCTGACCTTAGCCCAATTGAAAACTTGTGGAAGGAGCTCAAGATTAAAGTCCACATGAGACACCCAAAGAACCTAGATAACTTGGAGAAGATCTGCATGGAGGAGTGGGCCAAGATAACTCCAGAGACCTGTGCCGGCCTGATCAGGTCTTATAAAAGACGATTATTAGCTGTAACTGCAAACAAGGGTTATTCCACAAAATATTAAACCTAGGGGTTGAATAATAATTGACCCACACTTTTATGTTGAAAATTTATTAAAATTTAACTGAGCAACATAACTTGTTGGTTTGTAAGATTTATGCATCTGTTATTAAATCCTGCTTTGTTTGAAGTTTGCAGGCTCTAACTTATTTGCATCTTATCAAACCTGCTAAATCTGCAGGGGGTTGAAGACTACTTGTAGGCACTGTATATATCCTATCAACTGTGCTTGTACTGTACAATGCGGCAAAAACATGCTGCATCCAAAATGCTGTGAATCCTGATCGTGGGCCTTATAGTTTTAATGATGCTATTCAATTTACCATACAATGTTTGGGAGAACAGGAAAAAAACATTCCAAGTAAGATTTAATTTTCCCATGGTCTTTTGGATTTTATTTTTACCGCATTCATTCTTTGGTAAAAAATTAACTGGAAACATGATTCTTCAGTATGCTTAAGGTGAGACCAGACACTTGCATATGAGGCCACATTCACACGTTAAGTATTTGGTTAATATTTTACCTCAGAATTTGTAAGACAAAACCAAGAGTGGGTATAAAATGTAAAAATGGTACTCGTGTTTCTATTATACTTTTACCCTGATTGCCACTTCTGGTTTTGGCTACAAATACTGAGATAAAACACTGACAAAATAGTCACGTACCTTGACTGAGGAAAAAAAATTTGGAAGTTTGTTAAAAAAAAAACCCAACTGTGGGATTGTGCCATCATTTTCCAAGACTTGTAAAAAAAATTATTTCTCCATTGATTGACTAATGTGAAAGTTTGACTTCATTGCGGTGAGGCGATTTTTTTAACTGATATACAGTGTGTCCACACATTTCCTGTCCATCGCCATTAACTTGTGAATGGCAGCAGCCATAGGCATAGAAGTGGTGTCTAGGTATAGTAAAGTATCCATGCGCTTTGCAATGAAACCACATATAGCACCACCTGGTGGAAAACAACGGAGTTAGCATTTTTATCTCGAAAACGGAACGAGATAGAGAAAAAAAGTGAATTACAAAGTTGTAGGGCATCATCAAATCAATATGAAATGCATACAGAAATGCTATGATTAGAACGTGTAAAACTCAAAAGGCTGCAGACGTGAAGCGATACCTCATGGAGACCTTCCTACACATCATTGGGTATGGTGGCTGTGTGGAGTGGCCTCCTTGCTCACCTGACCTGGCCCCATTGGACTTCTTTCTGTGAGGTCACATCAAACAGCAGGTATATGCGACCCCTCCACCAACATTGCAGGACCTACGACGATGTATTACAGATGCTTGTGTAGATGTGTCACCTAACATATTGAACAACGTGCAGCAAGATACAGTATGCTGTCCAGAGTCCAGATGTGCATTGCAGCTGACGGTGGCCACTTTGAGCATCAAAGTTAAATGAGCGCCATATGCGTGACCAGCATTCAATGTTTTGGGGGGGGTCGTGGGTTTCATATCATAGCATTTCTGTATGCAAAGTGTTGATTCGTATTGAATTGATGATGCCCTACAATTTTTTAATTCACTTTTTTTCTCTATCTTGTTCCGTTTTCGAGATAAAAATGCTAACTGCGTTGTTTTCCACCAGGTTTCATTGCGTAGCGCATGGTTACTTTACTATACCTAGACACCACTTCTATTCCTATAGCTGCTGCCGTTCTCATGTTAATGGCGGTGAACAGGATATGGGTGGACACACTGTATATTGGAGTACGTATAACATTTTGATTGCTTGTTATTGCATTTTTTTTTAGAGCCGGATGGTGACCTAAAAAAACCCCACAATTCTGACGTTTGGATATTTTTTTCTTATTACGGCTTAGACTATATGGGTTATTACATTTTACATTTTCATATCGGGCTTTTACGGACCTTCAATAACAAATATGTTTAAAATTACATTTTAAAAAATGTCTATAAAAGGATTGTTTTTGTGCTTTTGTTTTTTTTTCTCCCCTTGTTCCAACGGCCGCTTTTTTTAATTTTTCTATTGACATAACTGTATGAAGGCTTGTTTTTTTGCAAGTTGAGTTCTAGTTTTGAATGACACCATTCATTTTGCCACAATTGCACTTGAACATGGGGGTGGGAGGGGGGGATAAATGCCTTATGATTGTGGAAATAAAAAAAAGAAAAATCTGCCTTTTGTTTTTACAGTGTTCAAATTACCTGGCAGCACGATTTTCCAGGTCAGAAAGATTACAATGATAACTATAACAAGGCTGATTTCCTCTATACAGTCCCATTTTCAATATAGTAGAAAAGCTTACAAAATAAAGCTTCAAGCCGGTCTTTTTTGGCCTTTCAGTGACGGACAACAACTATGAAAATAAGTATAAAAAAATTATTATTATAACGCTCACCCTGATCAAATTACTCCAAAACAGACATTTCTGAAAATAACAAACTCTCTCATACTCACCCAGATTCAGGTTGTTCCTTGGCTTGCGTTGGCAACGAAAGTGATGACGTCACCATATCAGTTTGTGATTGGATTTTTTTTCTTTCTATTTAATCTCAGACCCAACTTTAAAAAAGTTTTTAAACACATTGCATCGTGCCATTTTAATACAACATGTCCATCAAAAAGAAAAAAAACCTCTTCATGCGGCTACAATGGAAAAATAAAACCCATCTATGCCTCTTTGAAGACAGAAAAAAGACATTGTCCTATTGTCCATTTTGGTGACAAGGGATAGTATATATCTAAAACAACTCCTTACATATAGTTATGACCGTAAGTGTTGGCACCTTGAAATTGTTCAAGAAATTAAAGTATTTTTCCCAAAAAATTATGAAAATTACACGTTTTGTCATCCACGTTTAATTCTTTTTGTGTGTAACAATACAAAAAGGCAAATTGACATAATTTCACACAAAATCCAAAACTTGGGTCAGATAAAATTGTTGGCACCTTTTCAAATTTGTGTGTAAACAAATTTGTTTCAAGAATGTGATACTCGTTCATATTCACCCGTGGCAAGTAACAGGTGCGGGTAATATGAAAATCACACCTGAAACCAGATAAAAAGGAGAGAAGTTGACTCGATATTTGCATTGTAGGTCTGTGTGTGCCACACTAAAGCAGGCTTTACACGCTACGACATCGCTAGCAATTGCTAGCGATATCGAGCGTGTAAGCACCCGCCTCCGTCGTGGATGCGATATCGTGTGATCGCTGCCGCAGCGAACATTATCGCTACGGCAGCGTCACATGCACTTACCTGATCGGCGGCGTCGCTGTGACTGCTGAACAATCCCTCCCTCAAGGGGGAGGGACGTTCGGCATCACAGCGATGTCACCGTGACGTCACTAAGCGGCCGGCCAATCAAAGCGGAGGGGCGGAGATGAGCGGGACGTAACATCCCGCCCACCTCTTTCCTTCCACATTGCGGACGGCGGCAGGTAAGGAGACGTTCCTCGCTCCTGCGGTGTCACACACAGCGATGTGTGCTGCCGCAGGAGCGACAAACCACATCGATAATCAACCATTACCGATTTTTGGTTTTGGGACGACCTCTCCATTGTGAACAATTTTCACCATTTTTGAGGTTGCTTAAGGTCGCTGGTAAGTATCACACGCTGCGATATCGTTAATGACGCCGGATGTGCGTCACTAACTACGTGACCCCGACGATAAAACATTAACGATATCGTAGCGTGTAAAGCCCCCTTTAGTATAGAGAACAGAAAGAGGAGGGAGAACTGTCTTAAGGCCTTAAGAACCAAAATTGTTGAAAAATATCAACAATCTCAAGGTTACAAGTCCTTCTCCAGGTCTTGATGTTCCTTTGTCCACAGTGCGCAACATAATCAAGAAGTTTACAACCAATGATAATGTAGCTAATCTCCGTGGACTGCAGAAAAAAAAATGATGAACGTTTGCAATACAGGATAGTCTTGATGGTAGATAAGCAGTCCCAGTCAAGTTCTCCAAAGAAATTCAAGTTGTCCTGCAGGGTCAGCGGGCATCAGTGTCAGCGTAAACTATCCATTGATATTTGTATGAAATGAAACCCTATGGCAGGAGACCCAGGAGGACCCCACTGCTGACATAGAGGCATAAAAAGCTTGACTGCATTTTGGTAAAATGTTCATGAGCAACCAAAATCCTTTTTTGAAAGCATCTTGTGGACAGATGAGATCAACATTTTTGGTAAAGCACATCATTCTACTGTTTATCGAAAACAGAATAAGTCCTACAAAGAAAAAGAACACAGTACCAACAATCAAATATGGTGGAGGTTCAAAGATATTTTGGGTTTCACTGCCTTTGGCACTTCGTACCTTGACTATGTGCAAGACATCATGAAATCTGAAGATTACCACAGGATTTTGGGATGCAATGTAGTGCCCAGTGTCATAAATCTTGGTTTGTGACCTTGGCCATGGGTCTTATAGCAGGACTTGACCCCAAAATACTTCAAAAAGCCCCCAGAAATGGATGGAAACAAATTGCTGGAGAGCTCTGATGTGGCAATGATGAGTCCGGATCTAAATCCCATTGAACATCTGGGGAGAGATCTTAAAATTGCTGTTGGGAGAAGGTGCCTTCAAATATGAGAGACCTGGAGCAGTTTTTAAAAGAAGAATGGTCCAAAATTCCAGTTGAGAGGTGCAAGAAGCTTGTTGATGGCTATAGGAAGTGATTGCAGTTATTTATTCCAAAGGGTGTGCAACCAAATATTAAGTTGAGTGCGAATAATTTTGTCCTGCCCATAGAAATTTTGTATAAAATTATGTCCAATTTGCCTTTTTTTCCTCAGCTTTTTTGTGTTGATACACGACACGCGAAAGAAAATAAATATGTATAACAATACGTTAATTTTCTGGGAGTACTACTTAATTTTATGGAACAATTTCAAGGGTGCCAACACTTTCGACCATGACTGTAACCATCACAGTTGCTGGGAACCTCATGTCCAAATAAAGTTGCTTCTCCTTAGGTTCCCCTCACATGTCAGTGTTTCCAGTACCTGTGGCATCTGTCTCTTTTCACGGCTACCACATGTACATGTTATAGCCTATGGGGCTGCTCATATGTCTGTGTTTTAACAACAGCACAGATGACTAGCGCCAGTACAAGTCTGTGTGTCCGTGAAAAATATGTACAGCACACAGATGGCATCCATGTGCTGTCCATATGTAAGAGGTTTCAAAAGTGACTGATAAGATAAGTGCTATCTTATTAAAAGGACTGGCCATTTAACCTCTTAGGGGTGCTTCACACATAGCGAGATCGCTGCCGAGATCGCTGCTGAGTCACGCTTTTTGTGACGCAGCAGTGACCTCATTAGCGATCTCGCTGTGTGTGACACTGAGCAGCGATCTGGCCCCTGCTGTGAGATCGCTGCTCGTTACACACAGCCCTGGTTCGTTTTCTTCAAAGGCGCTCTCCCGCTGTGACACACAGATCGCTGTGTGTGACAGTGAGAGAGCGACAAATGAAGCGAGCAGGGAGCAGGAGCCGGCATCTGACAGCTGAGGTAAGCTTGTAACCAAGATAAACATCGGGTAACCAAGGTGGTTACCCGATATTTACCTTAGTTACCAGCCTCCGCAGCGCTCACGCTGCCTGTGCTGCCGGCTCCGGCTCTCTGCACATTTAGCTGCATTACACATCGGGTTAATTAACCCGATGTGTACAGCAGCTAGGAGAGCAAGGAGCCAGCGCTCAGTGTGCGCGGCTCCCTGCTCCCTGCACACACAGCTAAGCGGTGTTCGCTGGTAACTAATGTAAACATCGGGTAACCATACCCGATGTTTACCTTAGTTACCAGTCTCCGCAGCTTCCAGACGGCGGCTCCGTGCAAGCGCAGCGTCGCTTGCACGTCGCTGCTGGCTGGGGGCTGTTCACTGGTCGCTGGTGAGATCTGCCTGTTTGACAGCTCACCAGCGACCATGTAGCGATGCAGCAGCGATCCTGACCAGGTCAGATCGCTGGTCGGATCGCTGCTGCATCGCTAAGTGTGAAGGTACCCTTACCGACATTGGACGTACTGGGTACGTCCTAGATAATGTTGGTGTAATCAGCACCAGCTGCTGCGGTGAGCCGGTGTTGATCCCTGCACATGTCTACTGATTTGAACAGCACATGTGCGGCTATCAGGCTCAGGTGGATCTGTGGATCCACCCACGCCTGTTAACCCCTTAGATCGTGCTGTCAAATACTGACAGCACGATGTAAATGGCCATGGCAGGGAAATTGCCTTTCCCCGCCGCCATCGGAGGCCCCATGACGTGATCACGGGGATCCAATGGCTGCTTGGTAGCACAGGGTCATGTGATGACTCCTGTAGCTATTATGACTGACTTCCTGTTACAGCCGTCAGAGCAGCAGCTGTAACAGGAACGTTGCATTTTTGCTAATCAGAGCTATTCAGCTCTGATCAGCTGAAATGAACAAGCAATCAGACCACTGATCCTTATAGTCCCCTAGGGGGGACTAGTAAAATTAAAAAAAAAAGTTAAAAGAAAGGTTTTAAAAAGTTAAAAAAAAATAAAAAACCTAAAAGTTCGAATCACCCCCATTCGCACCATTGAAAAATAAAGGGTTAGGGTTAAAAAAATAAAAATACACATATTTGGTATTGCCGAGTTCAGAAATGCCCGATCTATGAAAATATAAAATCAATTAATCTGATCAATAAACGGTGTAGCGGCAAAAAAATTCCAAATGACAGTTACGTTTTTTGGTCGCCACAAATTTTGCGCAAAATGCAATATTAGGCGAACAAAATGTAGCATCTGCGCAAAAATTGTACCGTTAAAAACATCAGCTCGACACGCAAAAAATAAGCAGTCACTGAGCCATAGATCCCGAAAAGTGAGAACGCTATGGGTCACAGAAAATAACTCAAAAAGTGCGCCGCTTTTTTTGGACAAACGTATGATTTTTGTTTTAACCCCTTGGATAAAAGTAAACCTATTCATGTTTGGTGTCTATGAACTCGTACCGACCTGGGGCATCACACCGACACATCAGGTTTACCATATAGTGAACACGGTGAATAAAATACCCCAAAAGCAATCGCATGTTTTTTGCAACTTTTCCACACTTGGAATTTTTTTGCCCTTTTCCAGTACACTATATGGTAAGCGTCATGGCTTCATTTAAAAGTACAACTCGTCTTGCAAAAAACAAGCCCTCATATGGCAAGATTGACGGAAAAATAAATGTTACAGCTCTTGGAAGAAGGTTTGTATACAGCTTTTTCTTCAGAACTCTATTCACAAGTGATCAATTGAGTTGAGGCCTGGGGAATGTAGGGGCCAACCCAGCACCCTTACTTCATTGAACCATTTCTTTACCAATCTCGATGTATGCTTTGAGGCGTCCTGCTAGAACACTATGTCGTCCTTTTCATATCCATAGAATTCGAGTGTACTAAGTAACTCGTTTTGTAAGATACATATATCCCAGGATTGGTTCCTGGCCAAGTATCCAATGCCTTTGGCTGTGAAACAACCCCATATCATTAGGCGTCCTCCACAAAACTTGACAGTTCATTTAACTTTTTGATCCGTTAGCTCCTTTTACCTTATTTCTTCCAGACACATTTGTACCCATTAGAGACTAGTCTGTTGACTTTCGTTTCATCGCTCCAAATCACCTGTTTCCCAACTTCTACTGTCTACTTTTCGTGCTTTAATGCAAAAATGAGCCAACGCTTCTTAAGGTGGGTTCACACTAAGCGACAGCGACAACGACGTCGCTGGTACGTCACCATTTTCGGTGACAAAACAGCGACCTTGTAAGTCGCTGTTATGATCGCTGCTTAGCTGTCAAACACAGCAGAAGCAGCGATCATAACGTCGCTGTGCTACATGTGCAGAGAGCAGGGAGCCGCGCTTAGCGCTGGCTCCTTGCTCTCCTAGGTACAGTACACATCGGGTTAATTAACCCGATGTGTGCTGCAGCTACATGTCACAGTGCAGAGAGCAGGGAGCCGCGCTTAGCGCTGGCTCCTTGCTCTCTTAGGTACAGTACACATCGGGTTAATTAACCCGATGTGTGCTGCAGCTACATGTCACAGTGCAGGGAGCCGCGCTTAGCGCTGGCTCCTTGCTCTCCTAGGTACAGTACACATCGGGTTAATTACCTGATGTGTACTGCAGCCACATGTGCACAGAGCAGGAGCCGGCACTGGCAGCAAGAGCGGAGGCTGGTAACGAAGGTAAATATCGGGTAACCAGGGAAAGGTCTTCCCTTGGTTACCCGATGTTTACGCTGGTTACAGCTTACCGCAGCTGCCAGACGCCGGCTCCTGCTCCCTGCTCGCTTCATTTCGTCGCTCTCTCGCTGTCACACACAGCGATGTGTGTGTCACAGCGGGAGAGTGATGACCAAAAAATGAAGCTGGACATTCAGCAACGACCGGCGACCTCACAGCAGGGGCCAGGTCGTTGCTGGATGTCACACACAGCGACAGCGACGGGACGTCGCTGCAACGTCACAGAAAATGGTGACGTAGCAGCGACGTCGTTGTCGTTGTCGCTGTGTGTGACACCAGCTTTATGATGATATCGAAGTCGAGGCTTTTTCACCTTTTTTCGGTCCACCATTCTAGACTTGTGTAATGTGCATCACATGGTGATTAAATGTACATCTGTGATCTCATTGTTATGAAGCATACGAGCCACCTCCACTGCCATTTTTGACACGCCAGAACTGATAGACCTTGTGATGAGCCGACTTGTTGAATCCGATATTTTGCCTGGACGTCCACCTCTTGGCTTTTGAATGGATGGAAGGACTTTATTTCATAGTCTTACAACTGTAATGGTACTTACATGATGCAGTTTGGCAAATTTCTTGGCCGACAGATGGTTATCGATGAGCTGCATCATGCCATTTCTCTTTTCTTGGGAATTCTATATGGCTGCTCGATTCGAACTAGTGACCTTGCATGTGGGAATCAAACTAATAAAACACTAAGCAAATAGGGACTATGTGAACAGGTTGTAATTTGTAGTATACAGGAAGAAAAAAAAAAAGTCAAACACCAGAAGCAAAACAGTAACAATGAAGTGACATGATAAGAGTCTGCATAACTAATCATATGCTAAATAGTTGCAAGTCAAATTTATGTATGAGATAGTCTAGCTGATTGTCTATAAAATAAAGGTACTCTAAAGGGGGCTTTACACGCAGCAACATCGCTAGCGATGTCGCTCTTGAAAGCACCCGCCCCCGTCGTTTGTGCATCACGGGCAAATCGCTGCCCGTGGCGCACAATATCGTTAGTCCCCGTCACACGGACTTACCTGCCTAGCGACGTTGCTGTGGCCGGCGAACCGCCTCCTTTCTAAGGGGGCGGTTCGTGTGGCGTCACAGCGACGTCACACAGCAGCCGTCCAATAGAAGCGGAGGTGCGGAGAGCAGCCGAAAGAAAGTGACGCCCACCTCGTTGCCGGAGGATGCAGGTAAGGTGTTGTTCGTCGTTCCTGGGGTGTCACACGTAGTGATGTGTGCTGCCTCAAGAATGACGAACAACCTGCATCCAGCACCATCAACGATATTTGGGATTAGAATGACGTGTCAACGATAGGGTGAGTATTTTTGATCGTTAGCGTTCGTTCGTGCGTTTCACACACAACGACGTCGCTAACAACGCCAGATGTGCGTCACGAATTCCGTGACCTCAACAACATCTCGTTAGCGATGTCGTCGCGTGTAACGGGGCCTTTAGGCTCAAAGATGTAGTGGATGGTGAGATATGGAGCAGAAAAGTCAACAGTTCAAAATATTGTTACTCTTTTGCTCATCACTTTAAAACCTGGTGACGAGACGCTGGGCTCACTCTACCCCGGACACAGTGTAAGGATAGCTACTGCAGAAGGGATAGGATAGGATTAAAGGCATATATGCAAGGATTAGGACCTTATAGTCATTGCTGCTGCAGCCTAAGACCAAAAATTCTTTGTCAAGGCTACATCCATTTTATTCCCTATGAATACTGTTTTTTGCTGTACACAGTGTAGGGAGCACTGCTGGAGGAGGGATAGACTAGGATTACAAGTATGTAAACAGGGATTATAGTCTTGTAGTCCTTGCTGCTACACCCTAAAACCAAAAGTCCGTTGTCAGGGCTACATCTATTCTATTCCCTATTAATATCGCTGTTACCTAGATTCACTGTAGGGCTTGCTGCTGAAGGAGGGATAGGTGTGGATTGTAGGTATATAGGGATTAAAGCCTTAAAATGCTTGCTGCTGCAACGTAAAAGCAAAAATTATTTGTCAAGGCTATATCTATTGTATTAACTAGAAATAGCACTGTTTGCTGCTTTCAATGTAGGGCTAGCTGATGGAGAAGTGATTGGTTTGGATTACAGGCATATAGGCAGAGATTAGAGCCTTAAGGCCACTTTACACGCAACGACATATCTAATGAGATGTCGTCGGGGTCACGGAATTCGTGACGCACATCTGGCATCGTTAAAGACGTTGTTGCGTGTGACACCTACGAGCGACCGCTAACGATCAGAAATACCAAATCGTGGATCGTTGGCACATCGATCATTTTCATAATATCGTTGCTGGTGCTAAATGCAGGTTGTTTGTCGTTCCTGAGGCAGCATTGTACGTGTGACACCCCAGGAACGACGAACAACAGCGTTCCTGCGTCCTCCGGCAACGAGGTGGGAGTGATGTTAATGCGTCTGGTCTCCGCCCCTCCGCTTCTATTGGTGGCCCGCTGTGAAACGTCGCTGTGATGCCGCACGAACCTCCCTCTTAAAAAAAAGTTTGTTCACCGGCCACAGCGACGTCGTTAGGAAGGTATGTGCGTGTGACGTGTACTAGCGATATTGTTTGCCACGGGCAGCGATTTGCCCGTGACGCACGCACGACGGGGGCGGGTGCGATCGCTAGCGACATCGCTAGCGATGTCGCAGCGTGCAAAGCGGCCTTTAGAGTTCTTGCTGCTGTAACCTAAAACCAAAAGTCTCTTGTCTGGGCTTTATCTATTCTATTCCCTATTAATACAGTATTTTTTTTATTTCTGACTGAAATGGAAAACTGCTGTGTTTTTTAAAGAAACAGCATGTCAACTCGTTCAGCGTTTTTGCAATTTTTTTGTAATGTTTTTTCATCATTGAAAGGAATGAGAAAGTGGGAAAAATGCAACTTTTGAACATAGCCTAAGAGGTAGAGGAAGTGTTTTTTTTTTTACCTCTTGTTTGTTTTGCCTTATATACAAGTAATTATACAGGAAAGAATGTTTCTTAACATTTTTTCCCTGTAAAATCCATTTTATCTTCACTTTTGTATGTTTTATTGTCAGTCTGTAAAAAGTGGAATAATTCTCTGGTAACATTGTTCCAAGCAGCTACCTGTCATGGGTATGACACGAAAACCAGGAATAGGGGTGCGTAGACTGGCCCTCAGACTATGGATATTACGCTGTCCCTCATCCCAGATGTACGCCTCATGGTGGCGAGGTCTGGACCGCCAACATAGCCCTGACTCCTGTATAGCCCTGGTCTAATACACCCATTTCAGGAGAAATTAACCCCACAAAAACCAACAGACAGGGGAAAACCAAAGCTCAAACTTGCTGCATGTACACACAGGGGAGAAGACAATAAATGTTCAGGGAGAAACAAAGTACAGGGAGGAAATAGATGACAAGGATATTTCCACAGCACACCCAATAGTATAAAACTGTTCACCAATAACTGTATCACCATACAGATTGACCGTTATTGCTGAAGCAAAGCTGGAGCTATATTTGGCATGTGAGGCTAAGTTCCACCATTTTTCATATTGGGGAGGTGGCTGTGATAGGATGTCAGTAACCTGTGACAGCAGCAGCAATTCACCAGCCAGCAGGAATTAACTCCTGCCAAATGGATGACCAAAGAGCACTAAACAGTCGATGCCCAACTCTGGCTGAGCAACTAAGAATCATCAGGTCGCCTGCCAGACTCTGCAATGTGAACAGAGTCTGAAGTCACCATGACACCTAGTGAGTGAGGAGCAGAACGCCGCATGACACCACCTGGGAGTCAGAGATACGTCCAGGCTTCTTCACCATGTGCTTCCCAATTCATTTGAGCGCTGTTTCTATCCATTTCAGCCATTTTCCTGCCCCCCCCCCCCCCCCCCCCATTCCCCAGAACTCCTGGGGTCGTCTTTTGGAAAAATGCTCAAGTTTCCCATTGACTTTCATTTTATTCGGTACTTGAATTGATCACGTCCAGGCATCTGACCTGCTTGATTTGAGTATCGAGCACTCAAGTATTTTAGTGCTCACTCATCCCTGCATGCCACTTGTATTTGACTCTCTAGTGCTTCAACACTGTGTTGAAAAGGAAACCCGCAGCTAAGGCTGCCCTGCGATTTATATGTGTTCCTTTTGGAGTCGCCATTCACCACCTAGTGCATCCTTTACATACTGTATATAATATGACCCAGATGTGATTGAAACAAGAAACAGCTGTGCTTCTACAGTATATTACCATTTTATATAATGAATATTTCTACAAGTCCCTATTGCCGATACATGTACATACATCTGTGTATTTGGAGATGTCCTCATTTGTATTTGCTTTTATCAATTTAATCAATATAATCAATTTTAATTAGAAATGTATAAGTCTGTTGATTGCATCCAGGCGCCTTTACTAGAAAACAGGACAATTTGGACTTTGAAAGGTACAGATTCATTTCAGAGTTACAAAAGTGAGTCACAGATGTATGAGTCATAAGTGACCCAGATTCAGACTCCTGGTGCTCCTAAATGAACAGTATTAGTGGGTACAGTTATCTTTTTTAGCATTCACCACCAAAAAAACAAAACCTGAACTAAGCAATAATATCCGTGTCTAAGAACCCTTATATTACCTTACATTAGAACTGTGGGCACATCAGCATATCAATTTCCGAATAAAAAGAACTCCATGCTTAATAGATTGCGACTTCTTGAAAATATTGACAGATGATCTCCTTTATCTTTCAGAATTAAAGGGAACCTGTCAGGTGCAATATGCATCCAGAGCCACAAGCAGTTCTGGGTGCATATTGCTAATCCCTGCCTAACTGTCCCTGTATCTAGTAGCATAAATAAAGAGATCTTTAGAAAATTAATTTCTAAAGATCCTTTATGATATGCTAATGAGGCCAGCAACCAGTTCCAAGGGCGTTAGTTCCTGCACTCATTCCACCCTCTTAGCATGGTAGCTTGCCCACAGGGGCATACTAACATGCTGTTCAATGCTGCATCACAAGCAGTAATGCGCGTACCTCTGTCCGCTGTGACTGCTGATCAGAAGTCTCGACACTTCCGGTCATGCGCACTAGACTTCTTTGAAGCTGGGACGCGTACACCCGGCTTCAGGCTGGGGCCACACGAGGATTACTGCGATCCCCTCGCATGACACTCGGCTCACGCTGGCAGTACAGCAGAGCCGAGTGTCATGCGAGTGTCTCTGCGACTGAGGTCCGACCAAGCAAGCGGACCTCAGCTGCGGGGGGCGGGCCAGCTCTGAGGAGGGGCGGGGCAGGATTTATCTCCCTCTCTCCTCCGTAGCCGGCTATTGCGATTCTCGCCCTGCACTCGCGGTACACCGTTGTACCGCGAGTGCAGTGCGATTTTTTTCTCGCCCCATACACATGAATGGGTGCAAGAGAAAGAGACTTGCATTACAATCGCAGCATGCTGCGATTGTTTTCTCGGTCTGATTAGGGCTGAGAAAATAATCGCTCATAGGTGCTGACACACAGGCTAATAGTGGTCCGAGTGGAATGCAATTTTTTTATCGCACTCTACTCGCACCGATTTTCATGCCGTGTTGCTTAGGCCTCATACTGCGCATGACCAGAAGTGCTGGGCATTAAGATCAGCAGATGCATCACCCCTGGTGATGCTGCATTGAATAGCATGTTAGTACGCACCTTGTGGACATGCTGCCATGCTATCTGGGCAGAATGAGCGCAGGAACTAACGCCCTTGCAACTAGTCGCTGCGCTGATTAGCATATCATAAAGGATTTTTACAAATACAGTGGAACCTTGGATTACGAACTTAATTGGTTCCGGGCGTGTGCTCTTAAATCAAGTTACTTTTATATCAAAACTAAGTTTCCCATAGGAAATAATTGAAACACAGACAATTCGTTCCACAACCCAAAAATATTTACAGTATTTATACAAATTTATTACAGTAATACAATATAATGTACTGTATTCATATAAAATGATTACAGTACACTAATACTGTAATAATTTGTACTGTACAGTACAGTAAAAAACATGACATGTAAAACAAATTAAACTGCACATTAGCTTTCAATAAAATTGTTGGTGTGTGAGAGATACAGTACAAGCAATGTGATGTACTGGTTAGCCAAAAGAGAGTACAATACTGTATCCACAAATGAAAAATTGTTAGAAATGCTATATAGTATATACTGTACTGTAGAATGGTATACTGTATATAGTAAACAGTACATATGGACAGAAAGTTACCTCCAGAGCGGGTCAGAGCACGGTGAAAGGATGGAACCGGGAGTGTGCACGGTGAGAATTTGCTCTTATTGCAAAGCATTGCTCTTAAACCAAGTTACACATTTTTAAAAAACTTTGCTTGTCTTGCAAAACGCTCTCAAACCAAGTTAGTCTTAAACCAAGGTTCCACTGTACTTTTTTCCAAAGATCACTTTATCTATGCTACTAGATACAGGGACAGTTAGGAAGGGATTAGCAATATGCACCAGAACTGCTCGTGATTCTGGGTGCATATTGCATCTGACAGGTTCACATTAAGTTAAAACGAATCCGTCATGTTGAACATGCCATCTTATCTGTGGGCAGCATTATATGGTGTGCAACACGCTGAGACAATTGGTATATAATTTAGAGGCGGGATAGTCAGTGTAATTCTAGTCTTATGAGACCAGTGGGTGATCTTGCTCAATGACAGACAGTCTTCCCAGGATTATTGTGCTTACAGAACTGCCCACTACCACTATATGTCCATATATGCTAGAAAAATACATTAGGCTAGGTTCACACACTGCGTTTTTTTGATGCTGCGTTTTTATGCGTTTTTTTGCGGCAAAAACCGCACAAAAACGCACCCGCGGCAAATAAACGCGGCAAAAAACACACGCGTTTTGCCGCGATTTGGTGTGTTTTTTGCTGCGTTTTTGCTCACTGCGTCTTTATGCGTTTTTTATCAGTGAACAAAAAAAAAAGGTCTGATGTCATTTCCTTCTTCAATATGTTCTTCATTCTCCACTAGTGTATGCAGGAGAGCAGACAGCTGCAGAACTACAAGGCTCAGCATACTCCATCCAATAGTGTATGCAGGAGAGCAGACAGCAGCTGCAGAACTACAAGGCTCAGCATTCTCCATCCAGGACTGTATGCTGGAGAGTCAGGGGGAGCAGACCTACAAGGCTCAGCATCCTCCATCCAATAGTGTATGCAGGAGAGCAGACAGCAGCTGTCGAACTACAAGGCTCAGCATCCTCCTTCCAGGACTGTATGCAGGATTTCTTTGCCCCCCCCAAACAAAAAAAAAATGATGTGGGCTTCGCCATATTTTTGTATGCTAGCCAGGTACAGCAGGCAGGTACGGGCTGCCCCCAACCCCCAGCTGCCTATTTGTACCCGGCTGGGAACCAAAAATATAGAGAAGCCCCTTTTTTTTTAATTATTTCATGAATTTCATGAAATAATTAAAAAAAAAATGACGTGAGCTTCGCCTAATTTTTGTGTCCAGCCGGGTACAACTAGGCAGCTGGGGATTGGAATCCACAGTGCAGGATGCCCATGCTTTCTGGGCACCCCCGCTGTGAATTGCAGTCCGCAGCCACCCCAGAAAATGGAGCTTTCATAGAAGCGCCATCTTCTGGCGCTGTATCCAACTCTTCCAGCTGCCCTGATGCCGGGTGGCTCACTGGGTAATAATGGTGTTAGGGCTAGCTGTATATTATCAGCTGGCCCTAAGCCCGAAATTCATGGTGTCACGCCAATATTAGACATGGCCACCATGAATTTCTAGTAAAGATAAAAAAACCACAACACACAGAAAAATATTTTTATTAGAAATAAAACACAACACAATTAGTGACTCCATCTTTATTGAAATAAAGAACCCCCCTCCGCAGTAATCCTGGGTCAAGGGTCCCGCGCCGTCCAATCCGGATCCAATATCATCTGATCAGTTTGCTGGAAGGCAAAGCGATCAGATGATGTGTCAGGTTCTAGGGGCTGAAGCACATCACACATCAGCTGATTGTATAAAAGCCGTTTATACAATCAGCTGATGCATCGGTGCAGAAAAAAAATACTCACTTATGTGCTGATTACCGGCAGCTCCTAGAGCGATTGGAGGAGTCTGATCCCGTCCAATCGCTGCAGCAGCTGCCGGTAATCAGGGATGAAGTCTCCTGACGCATCCGCTGATAACCGGCCGGGCGCCGGCATCAGCCCGAGACTTACGATCAGCTGACGCGTCAGGTGACTGCATCAGGTGATCCATCGCCAGGTCCTGCATCCTGCAGGCATACGTACCCGGGGAGACTGCACACACCCAGAGCGGCGGTACTGGTAGGAGGATCTGGGAGCGGGCATGGCACCGGGAGTCTGCAGACAGGTGAGTATGACTTTTTTTTTCTACTGTTAACTTTTGTTTTCGCAGCTGCTTCCACCTCCCGCCCAGACATGGCGTCGCACGGCAGCATACATGCACAGGACCGGAGGTGGAAGCGGCGGTGACGGTACCGGGAGGATTCACGCTTCTGTGTTTACTGATAGAAGGAATCCTCTTCCTGTACACGTCACTTTACTACCCACCTCCTGCGTTTATAGCTGCGTTATTGGTCTTAGAAACGCACCAAAACGCACCTATTTGCGTTTCTCATTGCGTCTTTCAACATCCCATTGCACTCAATGGATGAAAAGCGCAGTGAAAAACGCGGGAATAATTGACATGCTGCGTTTTTGTGGCACCACAGAAACGCAGCTGAAAAAAAAACGCTGTGTGCAGACAGCAAAAATGAAAACTCATAGACTTTGCTGGGGAAGCAAAGTCATGCAGTTTTCTGAGCAAAAACGCACCCGAAAACTGTGCAAAAATGCCGCGAAAAACGCCGAAATCTATTATCGTTTTTTTTCAGCTGCGTTTTTGTGGTGCCACAAAAATGCAGCATGTCAATTATTCCCACGTTTTTCACTGCGCTTTTCATCCATTGAGTGCAATGGGATGTTGAAAGACGCAATGAGAAACGCAAATAGCTGCGTTTTGGTGCGTTTTGGTGCGTTTTGGTGCGTTTCTAAGACCAAAAACGCAGCTATAAACGCATTAGGTGGGTAGTAAAGTGACGTGTACAGGAAGAGGATTCCTTCTGTCAGTAAATACAGAAGCGTGAATCCTCCCGGTACCGTCACCGCCGCTTCCACCTCCGGTCCTGTGCATGTATGCTGCCGTGCGGCGCCATGTCTGGGCGGGAGATGGAAGCGGCTGCGAAAACAAAAGTGAACAGTAGAAAAAAAAAAAAAAGTTATACTCACCTGTCTGCAGCCTACCGGTGCCATGCCCGCTCCCATCTCCTCTCACGGTATCGCCGCTCCGGGTGTGTTCAGTCTCCCCGGGCAGTACGATAGATGCAGGACCTGGCAATGGATCACCCGATGCAGTCACCTGATGCATCAGGTGATCGTAAGTCTCGGGGTGACGCCAGCGGCCGGCCGGTTTAAGCTATCAGCGGATGCGTCAGGAGACTTCATCCCTGATTACCGGCAGCTGCTGCAGCGATCGGACGGGATCAGACTCCTCCAATCGCTCCAGGAGCTGCCGGTAATCAGCACATAAGTGAGTATTTCTTTTTTTTTTTTTTTGCACCGATGCATCAGCTGATTGTATAATCGGCTTTTATACAATCAGCTGCTGTGTGATCTGATTCAGGCACTTGATCCTGACACATCATCTGATCGCTTTGCCTTCCAGCAAACCGATCAGATGATATTGGATCCGGATTGGACGGCGCGGGACCCTTGACCCAGGATTACTGCGGAGGGGGGTTCTTTATTTCAATAAAGATGGAGTCACTAATTGTGTTGTGTTTTATTTCTAATAAAATATTTTTCTATGTGTTGTGTTTTTTCTTTAACTTTACTAGAAATTCATGGTGGCCATGTCTAATATTGGCGTGACACCATGAATTTCGGGCTTAGGGCCAGCTATACAGCTAGCCCTAACCCCATTATTACCCAGCGAGCCACCCGGCATCAGGGCAGCTGGAAGAGTTGGATACAGCGCCAGAAGATGGCGCTTCTATGAAAGCGCCATTTTCTGGGGTGGCTGCGGGACTGCAATTCACAGCGGGGGTGCCCAGAAAGCATGGGCACCCTGCACTGTGGATTCCAATCTCCAGCTGCCTAGTTGTACCCGGCTGGACTCAAAAATTGGGCGAAGCTCACGTCATTTTTTTTTTAAAATTATTTCATGAAATTCATGAAATAATTAAAAAAAAAGGGCTTCCCTATATTTTTGGTTCCCAGCAGGGTACAAATAGGCAGCTGGGGGTTGGGGGCAGCCCGTACCTGCCTGCTGTACCTGGCTAGCATACAAAAATATGGCGAAGCCCACGTCATTTTTTTTGTTTGGGGGGGGGGGCAAAGAAATCCTGCATACAGTCCTGGAAGGAGGATGCTGAGCCTTGTAGTTCGACAGCTGCTGTCTGCTCTCCTGCATACACTATTGGATGGAGGATGCTGAGCCTTGTAGTTCGACAGCTGCTGTTTGCTCTCCTGCATACACTATTGGATGGAGGATGCTGAGCCTTGTAGGTCTGCTCCCCCTGACTCTCCCTCAAGCATACAGTCCTGGATGGAGCATGCTGAGCCTTGTAGTTCTGCAGCTGCTGTCTGCTCTCCTGCATACACTATTGGATGGAGTATGCTGAGCCTTGTAGTTCTGCAGCTGTCTGCTCTTCTGCATACACTAGTGGAGAATGAAGAACACATTGAAGAAGGAAATGACATCAGACCTTTTTTTTTGGTTCATAAAAAACGATAAAGACGCAGTGAGCAAAAACGCAGCAAAACGCAGCAAAAAAAAGGCACCAAATCGCGGCAAAACGCGTGCGTTTTTTGCCACTTTTTTTGACGCGGGTGCGTTTTTGTGCGGTTTTTGCCGCAAAAAACGCACAAAAACGCAGCGTCAAAAAAACGCAGTGTGTGAACCTAGCCTTATAGCATAAGAAAAGAATGCACAGGTTAGGCTATGTGCGCACAGTGCGTTTTTCGCGGCGTTTTTGCGCGTTTTTCGGGTGCGTTTTTGGCCTCAAAACTGCATGACTTTGCTTCCCCAGCAAAGTCTATGAGTTTTCAATTTTGCTGTCCGCACACAACTGTTTTTTTAAGCTGCGTTTTTGAGCTTGAAAAAAAAAATGGACATGTCAATTCTTTCCTGCGTTTTTCTGCGTTTTCCCCCCATGCAATGCATTGGAAAAACGCAGCAAAATGCAGAAATCAAAAACGCAGCAAAACGCAGCCAAAAACGCACCAAATCGCGGTAAAAACGCATGCGTTTTTTGATGCGTTTTTTTCGACGCAGGTGCGTTTTTGTGCGTTTTTAGCGGCCAAAAACGCACAAAAACGCAGCGTCAAAAAACGCAGTATGCGAACCTAGCCTAAACCTATACTATACATCAAACTACTATGCTACACAAACACGCAAGCTAAAAGAAAAACATGTCAGACAATAAAGTGCACTGCAACGTGTTAAAGGAAAGAGTAATCGGAAAGATAGGGGGTGGAGAGAGGGAAATAATGGGAAGGATAGGGGTGAAGAGGGGGAACTCACAGGCTCAAAGCTTTATTGAAAGAAAACAAATAGAGGGGAGTGGTGAAAGGAGTGTAATCCTTGTCGTCGTCATCCTGACCATCCAAGATGGAGTAGTCTCTGAGCAGGCTGTGGATTAGCCTTCAACAGTCATAGATGGACATCCTTTCCCTTCTCAAGATGAGACAGTTTCTGGTGACCCAAATAGCGTCCTTACAACAGTTCATAAAGTGCCAAGCATCGAACGGTGTGAACACCAGGGAAGAGTTTATAGAGTACCAAAAAGTACGATAAGTCCACTCTGGGGACAGAGTTCCTCCGGTCATCCTCCAGGGCAACCAACAGGCGCTGTGCAAAATGGCAATCCCCAAAGACATGCAGCTATGTTTCCTGCATGAAGGTGCCCATTAGGCAGTACCGAGTCTTGCACAGGTTCCAGGTGTGCATGAATGACCAGATGGGCAGCCTGCCCTGTATCACCATTCACAACAGGTCCTTGTACCCATTGTTCAACCTGTTTGACGACGTATTAGTCAACACAGTTTCCAATGTATCGGCGTGGAGTCCTGGAAAGTTCTCCACTTTGTCCTTGGCTTTGATGAGTTTGTGGATAGTCTTCAGCTTCAAAAATCGGGTTTGAGTTGAGCCTCCTCCAATGAGGAAGAAACGAGACATGAATCTGCCTGCACAACCTCTCTTGACTCACAGCATCCAGTGAACGCCATCACAGATAAACAAGAACCGCAGGAGGGTGGGGATCTCCAGAATGCCTCTCCAACACTTGTGAGAATCCTTGTCGATGATGGTCTCCTTCACTTTGTCCATCTTGAAACTACAAAGCGAAACACCTTCCTTATAATGGCACTGCACACAGTGATGAGAGTGGCCAGGTCTGGGCTCTGTACTGCAGTACGGGCAATACCTTGTTACGCATCACCAGCGCTTTGCCCTCACAAGTGGGGCATTTGAGGCTCCACAGTCAAATCTTCTGGTTTACCCCTGAAGCTTGTCTGAAGGTCTCGCACATCTGGACTAGGGCATAGACTGTGTTCTGGTCAGCACCAGAGCATGGTCACATCATCTATGTAGAGCGAGCACTTGCCCTCATGTCTTTCTGGTCTCGGTGCAGTGATCTCTCTGATCTCTCCATTCTGCTGGATAGCCTCTGAGAAGAGTTCTGTAACACAAACAAATAGAAGTAACAGAGGACATGCTTGACTAACCCCAAAGATGACCGTTAGGCTATGTGCGCACGTTGCGTAAATACATGCAGTTACGCTGCGCTTTGTAGCGCAGCGTAACTGCATGCGTCCTGCGTCCCCTGCACAGTCTATGGAGATTGTGCAGGGGCCATGCGCACGTGGCGTTTTAGAGTGCAGCGCTTTGGCTACTGCCGAAGCGCTGCGTTCTAAGAAGTGACATGTCACTTCTTCCGTGCGCTTTGCCAGCAGCTCCTGCTCTGTCTATGGCAGGAGCTGCAGGCAGAGCGCATGGAATCGGCTTTTTTTTTTTTTTCACTACGGACATTTCTGCAGCGATTTAAAGCGCACATGTGCTCTTCAGATCGCTGCAGAAATTTCTGCAGTGAATGTACGCAACGTGCGCACATAGCCTTAGGGGTCAGACTTCCAGCCATTCACCAACAACGTGCTGTGACTGTCAAGGTACATTAGTCAGACATAAGAACAAAACATGTTACCCAAACCTAAATTGTGTTGCGCATTGCCTTGAACTCATGGGAAACCTGGTCAAAGGCATTTTCCTGATCCAAGAAGACTAGGACCACGTGTGCACAGTAGACCTTGATGTACTCAACTGTGTCCCACATGAGAGCAAGGCCCTGTTCTTCTTTAAACCAAGCCATGTTGCCATGTTCCATTCAGACTGTTGCTCCTTGCATTCTTCTTGGATGTAAATATTCTTAATGAGACTAATCAGATAGTTCACATGACCATACAATAGTTACTCTCAACTCCTCTGATTTCAGATAGATAACATTACCAAAATGAGCTGTTTGGTGATTGTTAATGGTTCTAATCACATTTCTTTTGGGGTTTGGCCTATGTGTCCTTTATTCTCAAATGGCACACCTTTGTTTAAAATGTATATCTCATGTCAAACCTGTGTCATTAACACTTCACAGAGGTTGTCTGGCCTCAGGCTTTTAAAATAAAGACTTTTCTTAAGTACAGGGATGAAGGCGATTACAGCAACTACATGTACAAATTGTTCATATTGTATTATCAGAATCTAGAAGGACTCTCATAAGGGTTCTGGAGCAAGAAGCAGAATTATGGGATGTATGTGGGCATGGATATGATTTCATTTGATTTATGTACAGGGACTTAACAGTGAGAGGTCGTTTTTTTTACATTGAATGAGTATATATTTGCTAATGGTGTATTCCTTTCAAGTATAGGGCATTGAAGGAAGGTTTTGCTGTCTCTCTATTGCTTAGTTAACCTTTATATATATATATATATATATATATATATATATATATATATATATATATATATATATATATATAATGTAATTATTAATTATTTTTATATTGTCTTTGAGAAGCCATTCCAGGATACGGTAGTAGTAGGCAAAAACTTTGTACAACTGGTTTTATAATTAATCCACTTTGTACTGCAAGTCAGTGTGGATGTTACATATGAAGACTAATGTGTCAAACAAGGTCTACACCAGTATTTCCTAAACTCCAGTCCTTATGGCCCCCAACAAGTCATGTTTTCAGGATTTCCAATTGAACAGGTGATGGAATCATTATCAAGTCATCACCTGTGCTATATTAAGGAAATCCTGAAAACATGACCTGTTGGGGGTCATGAGGACTGGAGTTTGGGAACCACTGGTCTACACAAATCATCAGAAGTCGTTTGCACAACATTGAACTATGAGACAGATGTTCAGCTACAAATGCTGCACTGACTTCACTCCAACAGTTACAAAGACTATCGTGGTGCAGAACAAGATAGCAATGGAGGTCTAAACTCTTCACCAAAGAGTCACATTTTTCTCCTGGATGTCATGATAGCCAGCGAGGGAACGTCAAACTGGTGCTACACTTTGGAATATGGTGTAAGGTGGCATAATGTACAATAGCCCTTCTAAATGTTCATCCCAGGTACACAGCTTGGTGTTACATTGATTTGATTGTGGAACCAGTAGTGCGGCCATTTCTCCTAAGTGTTGCAGAACATTCCTCAGTCAACCATTAATAACTTAATTTATACCATGCCAATACTTGTAAGTGCATATATTTCTGTGCGATACTCGTACTCAATACTGAATAAATTGAGATATTTAGGAAATATTGTTTCCATTTTTTCATAATTTTCAGATCATTAACTTGCCTATTGATTCTGTGATTTCCAGAACTTCACGACTTTTCTTCTTGATGTTGCAACTTCAATATTGAGGAGTGTATGTATTTCAAGTGCATCCATTCAATAAAACTCTTTCTGTGTTGGAAAACCACTTAAAACCCTTCCCAACCAAGTAATTTTGAGTTTTCAATTTCTCTTCCCTGTCTTTCAAGAGCCATGATGTTTTTATTTTTCTGTCGACATATTGAAGTTTTAAAATTACACCATTCATTCTAACATTCAATGTGATGTGAGAAAAGAAAAAAATTCCAAGAGTGGTGAAATAGAAAAAAAAATAAAAAAAAACAAACAACTCTGCCAATCATTTAGGGGTTTTCTTTTTACAATGTTCATTTTGTTTGTTTTTATCAACGTAACTGAAAACAAAATTGGTTTGATAGATAAGACTTTTATATAGGCAGAGATACAAAATATGATTATTTTTATCTTTATTTTGAATGAGGAAAATGGGGTCATTGATTATTTTTTTGTATTTTTAAAAATGTTTTCTATATTATTATTATTATTATTATTATTATATCTATTTTCTATATAAGCTGCAATAATTTGATCCCTTAAGCTATACAGTATTGGTTGGAAGTGTTGACACTCTTGAAATTGTTCCCAAAAATGAAGGTTTTTTTATTGCAATTACACATGTTTGGTCATGCACATGTTTATTTTCTTTGTGTGCATTGGAACAACACAGTTAATATAAAAAAAAATAAAAACAAAAAGGCAAAGTGGACTTTATTTCACACAAAAACCCCCAAATGGGCCAGACAAACATGATGGCATCCTCACTTATTACACCTAATATTTGGCAGCACACCCTTTGGAATAAATAGCTACAATCAATCGCTTCCTATAACCATCAGGGATGTTCTTACACCTCACAACTAGAATTTTGGACCACTGTTGCAAACTGTTCCAGGTCTCTCATATTTGAAGGCGTCTTCTCTCAACAGCAATTTTAAGATCTCTTCACAGGTGTTCAATGGGATTTAGATTTGGGCTCACTGCTGACTAGTTCGGAACGCTTCAGTGCTTCGTTTCTGTCCATTTCTTGGTGCTTCTTGAAGTATGTTTGGGGTCATTGTCCTCCTGGAAGACCCAAGACCCATGACCTAGGACGCAAACCCAGCTTTCTGACACTGGTCAGTACATTGCGACCCAAAATCCTTTGTTAATATTCAGATTTCATGATGCCTTGCACAGTCAAGGCAGTCAGTGCCAGAGGCAGAAAAACAATCTCAAAATATCTTTGAGCCTCCACCATATTTGACTGTAGGTACTGTGTTTGTTTCCTTGTAGGCCTCATTACGTTTTTGGTAAACAGAAGAATGATGTACTTTAACAAAAAGCTCTGTCATTGTCTCATCTGTGTAGAAGACGCTTTCCCAGAAGGATTTTGGCTTACTCACGTACATTTTGGCAAACTGTAGTTTAACTTTTTTATGCCATTGTGTGAGCAGTGAGGTTCTTCTGGGTCTCCTGCAATAGTATTTCATTTTATTCAAATGTCGACAAACAGTACATGCTTACATTGATGCACCCTGACCCTGCAGGGCAGCTTGAATTCCTTTGGAACTTATTCACTATCCGGATTTTCCTGCGGTCCAACCTTTCATCAATTTTTCTTTACCGTCCATTTTCAAGGAGATTAGCTACCGTGCCATAAATTGTAAACTTTCATTATTTTGTGCACCGTGGATAAAGGAACATCAAGATCTCTGGAGATGGATTTGTAACCTTATGATTGTTGATATTTTTCAACAATTCTGCTTCTCAAATCATGAGATTCTTCTCTTTTTTGTTTTCCATCCTTAGTGTGGCACACAGAGACCCACAATGCAAAGATTGAGTCAACTTCTCCCCTTTTTATCTGATTTCAGGTCTGATTTTCATATTGCCCACACCTGTTACTTGCCACAGGTGAGTTTGAATGAGTATCACATCCTTGAAACAAAGTTATTTTCCCACAATTTTGGAAATGTGCCAACAATTTTGGGATTTTGTATTAAATTATGTCTAATTTGACGTTTTGTGTTGTTCTAACACAGATAAAGGAAGTAAACATGTGTATAACATGTGTAATTGCAATAATTTTCCGAGAGAAAAATTTTATTTTCAGAAAAAAATTTCAAGAGTGCCAACACTTTCGGCAATGACTGTATACAGCAATACCACACTTTTGCATTATATATTGAAATCGCAGTTTTCCTGTAGGCTGCGCTCCACAGGAGTACTGAGATGGTAGCTATGGGAGTCTTCAGCGACCCATGGTTCCATGGTATCCCATCAATTCCCCATGGTCGCACTATATAACTGCTGGTATCGAACATTTTTGTGGATTTTCCCAATAAACTTGAACGAGTTGTAAAAAATCCGCAGGTAAAAAACACATTTTTTTTTGTGCATTTCTGCACACACGTAATCCGCATGTGACTTTATCAAAAACGTTTTATCAAAGCTAAGTAACTTGACATATCCAAAATAAAACTGTTTTATTTAAATCATGACATCATAAAAGGAGATAAAAGACAGCAGCTAAAAAAAAAGGAGAGTTAAAAACAAATGTAAATACAAACACAAGTAACGTATAGTATATAGCTAATTGGTGCAGAAATGCTGCAGAAAATCTGCAATACCAAAAACTCGCCAAATACTCTTTATGGAAACTTTGACTTAGGGGTACTTTGCACGCTGCGACATCGCAGGCCGATGCTGCGATGCCGAGCGCGATAGTCCCCGCCCCTGTCGCAGCAGCGATATCCTTGTGATAGCTGCCGTAGCGAACATTATCGCTACGGCAGCTTCACATGGACTCACCTGTCCTGCGACCGTCGCTCTGGCCGGCGACCCGCCTCCTTATTAAGGGGGCGGGTCGTATGGCGTCATTGCGACGTCACACGGCAGGCGGCCAATAGGAGCAGAGGGGCGGAGATGAGCAGGATGTAAACATCCCGCCCACCTCCTTCCTTCCGCATATCCTACGGAAGCCGCAGTGACGCCGGTAGGAGATGTTCCTCGCTCCTGCGGCTTCACACACAGCGATGTGTGCTGCCGCAGGAACGAGGAACAACATCGGACCGTCGCGTCAGGGTAATCATGGATTACGCCGACGCTGCACCGATGATACGATTACGACGCTTTTGCGCTCGTTAATCGTATCATCGAGCCTTTACACACTACGATGTCGCATGCGATGCCGGAAGTGCGTCATTTTCAATTTGACCCCACCGACATCGCACCTGCGATGTCGTAGTGTGCAAAGCCCGCCTTAAGGCCCTGTCACACACAGAGATAAATCTGTGGTAGATCTGTGGTAGATCTGTGGTAGATCTGTGGCAGATCTGTGGTAGATCTGTGGTAGATCTGTGGTTGCAGTGAAATTGTGGACAATCAGTGCCAGGTTTGTGGCTGTGTACAAATGGAACAATATGTCCATGATTTCACTGCAATCACAGATCTACCAAAGATTTATCTCTGCGTGTGACGGGGCCTTTAGTTGCTGACATCTCTTAAGGGGCCTTTACACTAAATAACTTACCAGCGATCCCAACAACGATACAACCTGATAGGGATCGCTGGTAAGTTGCTAGGAGGTTTCTGGTGAGAGGTCACACAGTCAGACGCTCCAGCGATTCCACCAGCAACCTGACCTGGCAGGGATCGCTGGAGCATCGCTACACGGGTTGCTGGTGAGCTGTCACCAGCAACCAGTGACCAGCCCCCAGCCAGCAGCGACGCACTGAAGCAATGCTGCGCTTGGTAACTAAGGTAAATATCGGGTAACCAGCCCGATATTTACCTTGGTTACCAGCGCACGCAGCTACACGTACAGAGAGCAGGGAGCAGCGCACACTGCTTAGCGCTGGCTCCCTGCTCTCCTAGCTACAGTACACATCGGGTTAATTACCCGATGTGTGCTGCAGCTACATGTGCACAGAGCAGGAGCCGCGCACACTGCTTAGCGCTGGCTCCCTGCTCTCCTAGCTACAGTACACATCGGGTTAATTACCCGATGTGTGCTGTAGCTACACGTGCAGAGAGCAGGGAGCAGCGCACACTGCTTAGCGCTGGCTCCCTGCTCTCCTAGTTACAGCACACATGGGGTTAATTACCCGATGTGTACTCTGCTACACGTGCAAGGAGCAGGAGCCGGCACTGACAGTGAGAGCGGCGGAGGCTGGTAACAAAGGTAAATATCGGGTAACCAAGGACAGGGCTTCTTGGTTACCCGATGTTTACCGTGGTTACCAGTGTCCGCAGAAGCCGGCTCCTGCTGCCTGCACATTTAAGTCCCCTTTACACACTGAGACTTTCTAGCGATCATGCTGCACAGCGGGAAACAAAGGACCAAAGAATGGTCCTGAACGATTTGTAGCGCTCAGCAACTTCACAGCAGGGGCCAGGTCGCTGATGTGTTTCACACACTGCAATGTCGCTGGGGAGGTCGCTATTACGTCACAAAACCGGTGACGTTACAGCGATGTCGTTTGCGATGTTGCAGTGTGTAAAGCCACCTTTAAACTCATATGAGATCATTGTCATACAGTATAAACTGCTGTGTCAAGTCCCTCAGAACTAGGAGAAAGGAAAGTGCAACTGGAATATACCATAATTTTATGCCTTCATTGTTCATAGACATAATTTAAGAGATGCACCACCCTACCATTACTTAGAGATGTTAGGTTTCTGAAAATGGTGGTTTACAGTTTCAGAAACCCCCAGTCTCCCATCTGCAGCTTGTTTTAAAAAAGAAACTCTTTACTCACCTTCCCCAGGTCCAGTTCCGAGTCTCTGCTGCTTCTCCTGTTGTCTGGTTATTGTCTGCAGTGCCGACATATCATGTCCTGCAGTCAATAACTAATCTAAGCGGCTCATGCCGTTAATTCGGGCAGCACCACTGAACTCTACGTTATGGCTGCAGATAATTACAGATCTTGAGAGCATTGGCTGAGACTCAGCGTCGGACCTGGGGAGGGTGAGTATTGGAGAGAGGTTTTTTTTTCATACAAACTGCATTGATGGGGACAGGGGTTTTCTGAAACCGTTGATTTAAGTAATTCCTCTGCCACAAAGGTTGTGGTAGTTATTGAGTAGTTACAATGGCGGAATTAGAGTCTTATGGAACCTGGTGCCAAAATTGGACCTTTCCCTCTCTACTCCCCCACACCGCATGTCGGTCAGATGTATTGACCCTTGTAGCTTTTTACATCCTATAAAGACAGACATACGTGTTGCCCCCACCCCTTCATTATGTAATAATGTCACACCCATCCTGTACTAATGTCGATAACCCCTTCAAGTTATATGTCCCCATGCTGGTATATATTTCGCACATCCTAGTATATATATCTTTATCCTGGTATATCAGTCCTACTATTCCAAGGACCATCCTGGTGTATATGTCCCCCATCCTGATGTCCCCCATCCTGGGCTCCTTCCTGGTATATATGTCCTCCATTCTGCCAATGTTTTCTGATGCAGTAAGAAAAACATTATTCTCACCTTACTCTGCGGACACACAGCCAGCTGAACTAGGCTCTGGGGTCGACGGGCCCCTCTCCAGTACAGGAGTGGTCACGCTCTTTGCAACTGTGATCATTACACTCCTCATGAGAATGTAAATGACAAAGCAAAATACTAAACTTTTCTTTGCGCGCCTTTGAGAAATGCTGCTTCTCTGGCCGATCTCCTTCTTTATGCGCTGCTGTTTTGTTTTTCTCCCCTCATGCACTTCAGCAACTATCGGTTGCTCAGGTCAGCTCAGCTGGCTATTGTAAAGATAAACCACCCTCCCAGGACATACCCAAATCTACTGTACTGTGTATTTAGCATAGTCACTGTATTTAGTACAACAAACAAGTAGACAACAAACATGAACTGCTGCAAATGCTCACACTGTATGTGATTCTGCGGGGTGGAGACCCCACCATGCTATCTCCTGGTCTCCCTCATCCTCCCTCTAAGGCTGGGGTCACACGTAGCGATGCACCAACGATCCCACCAGCAATCCGACCTGGCAGGGATCGTTGGTGCGTCGCTACATGGTGCTGATGAGCTGTCAATCAGGCAGATCTCACCAGCGACCAGCGACCAGCCATCAGGCATTAGTGACTCATGTAACAATGCTGCGCTTGGTAACCATGGTAAATATCGGGTAACTAAGCAAAGCGCTTTGCTTGGTTACCTGATATTTACCCTAGTTACCAGCGTACACTGCTTACAGGCTGCCAGCGCTGGCTCCCTGTATATGTATCTAGGGTACACATCGGGTTAGTAAGCAAAGTGCTTTGCTTAGTTACCCGATATTTACCCTGGTTACCAGCATACGCTGCTTACACAGAGTTGGTGCTCGTTGGTCTCCCGCAATCAAACACGCCGATGTGTGCTGCACAGCGGGCGACCAACGAGCAAAAAATGAACCGGAACAGTGTGTAACGATCAGCGATATCACAGCAGGGGTCCAGGTCGCTGCTTAGTGTCACACACTGCGAGATCACTGATGAGGTCACTGGTACATCACAAAACCTGTGACTCAGCAGGGTGAGAAGTACCCCTAACGTCAAGTAGGTTCCAAAGTGTTCCTCGTTCTGGTGAGTTCATCAATCCTGTTAACAGTTTACACTCAGATATATTGCAGAATAGGCTGCCAGCTGCACTTTTCCGTTTATATCTTACTGTTGTCCACAACAACATCACCAATAATAGATAAGCTCTTTGTCACTGACTAAGGCTATGTGCACACGCTGCGTTTTTTTGACGCTGCCTTTTTGTGCGTTTTTGGCCGCTAAAAACGCACAAAAACGCACCTGCGTCGAAAAACGCGGCAAAAAACGCACGCGTTTTGCCGCAATTTGGTGCGTTTTTTTGCTGCGTTTTGCTGCGTTTTTGCTCACTGCGTCCTTATGCGTTTTTTATCAGTGAACAAAAAAAAAAAGGTCTGATGTCATTTCCTTCTTCAATGTGTTCTTCATTCTCCACTAGTGTATGCAGAAGAGCAGACAGCTGCAGAACTACAAGGCTCAGCATCCTCGATCCAATAGTGTATGCAGGACAGCAGACAGCAGCTGTCGAACTACAAGGCTCAGCATCCTCCATCCAATAGTGTATGCAGGAGAGCAGACAGCAGCTGTCGAACTACAAGGCTCAGCATCCTCCTTCCAGGACTGTATGCAGGATTTCTTTGCCCCCCCAAAAAAAAAAAATGACGTAGGCTTCGCCATATTTTTGTATGTTAGCCGGGTACAGCAGGCAGGTACGGGCTGCCCCCAACCCCCAGCTGCCTATTTGTACCCGGCTGGGAACCAAAAATATAGGGAAGCCCTTTTTTTTTTAAATTATTTCATGAATTTCATGAAATAATTTTAAAAAAAAAATGACGTGAGCTTCGCCCCATTTTTGAGTCCAGCCGGGTACAACTAGGCAGCTGGGGATTGGAATCCACAGTGCAGGGTGCCCATGCTTTCTGGGCACCCCCGCTGTGAATTGCAGTCCCGCAGCCACCTCAGAAAATGGCGCTTTCATAGAAGCGCCATCTTCTGGCGCTGTATCCAACTCTTCCGGCTGCCCTGATGCCGGGTGGCTAGCCAGGTAATAATGGAGTTAGGGCTAGCTGTATATTATCAGCTAGCCCTAAGCCCGAAATTCATGGTGTCACGCCAATATTAGACATGGCCACCATGAATTTCTAGTAAAGATAAAAAAAAAACACAACACAGAAAAATATTTTTATTAGAAATAAAACACAACACAATTAGTGACTCCATCTTTATTGAAATAAAGAACCCCCCCTCCGCAGTAATCCTGGGTCAGGGTCCCGCGCCGTCCAATCAGGATCCAATATCATCTGATCGGTTTGCTGGAAGGCAAAGCGATCAGATGATGTGTCAGGATCAAGTGCCTGAATCACATCACACATCAGCTGATTGTATAAAAGCCGATTATACAATCAGCTGATGCATCAGTAGAAAAAAAAAAAAAAAAATACTCACTTATGTGCTGAATTACCGGCAGCTCCTGGAGCGATGGGGCGGGAGTCTGATCCCCTCCGATCGCTGCAGCAGCTGCCGGTAATCAGGGATGAAGTCTCCTGACGCATCCGCTGATACCGGCCGGGCGCCCGCGTCACCGCGAGACTTACGATCAGCTGATGCGTCAGGTGACTGCATCAGGTGATCCATCGCCAGGTCCTGCAAGCAAGGTCCTGCCCCGGGGAGACTGCACACAGCCGGAGCGGGAGCGGCGATACCGTGACAGGAGCTGGGAGCGGGCATGGCACCGCGAGGCTGCAGACAGGTGAGTATAACTTTTTTTTTTTTTATTCTACTGTTAACTTTTGTTTTCGCAGCCGCTTCCACCTCCTGCCTGTACATGGCGCCGCACGGCAGCATACATGCACAGGATGGGAGGTGGAAGCGGCGGTGACGGTACCGGGAGGATTCACGCTTCTGTGTTTACTGACAGAAGGAATCCTCTTCCTGTACACGTCACTTTACTACCCACCTCCTGCGCTTATAGCTGCGTTTTTGGTCTTAGAAACGCACCAAAACGCAGCTATTTGCGTTTCTCATTGCGTCTTTCAACATCCCATTGAACTCAATGGATGAAAAGCGCAGTGAAAAACGCGGGAATAATTGACATGCTGCGTTTTTGTGGTCACCACAAAAACGCAGCTGAAAAAAAACGCTGTGTGGGGACAGCAAAAATGAAAACTCATAGACTTTGCTGGGGAAGCAAAGTCATGCAGTTTTGAGGCCAAAAACGCACCCGAAAAACGCGCAAAAACGCCGAGAAAAACGCACCATGTGCACATAGCCTAAGAGCTAAGAGCCAGAGCGAACAGAGGTTGTGCTGGGACGAGGCACACGTTCAACCTCACACACTTGTACAGTACATTGTGAAAGTATTCGGCCCCTTTGAATTTTTCAACCTTTTCCCACATTTCAGGCTTCAAACATAAAGATAAAAAAATTAAATTGATGATGAAGAATCAACAACAAGTGGGACACAATTGTGAAGTTGCTCAAAATGTATTGCTTATTTTAAACTTTTATAAAAAATAATAAACTGCAATATTATTCGGCCCCTTTAAGTTAATACTTTGTAGCGCCACCTTTTGCTGCGATTACAGCTGCAAGTCGCTTGGGGTATGTGTCTCTATCAGTTTTGCACATCGAGAGACTGAAATTCTTGCCCATTCTTCCTTTGATAACAGCTGGAGCTGAGTGAGGTTGGATGGAGAGCGTTTGTGAACAGCAGTTTTCAGCTCTTTCCACAGATTCTCCATTGGATTCAGGTCTGGACTTTGACTTGGCCATTCTAACACCTGGATACGTTTATTTGTGAAAAATTCTATTGTAGATTTTGCTTTGCTTGGGATCATTGTCTTGTTGGAAGACAAATCTCCGTCCCAGTCTCAGGTCTTTTGCAGACTCCAACAGGTTTTCTTCAAGAATGGTCCTGTATTTGGCTCCATCCATCTTCCCATCAATTTTAACCATCTTTCCTGTCCCTGCTGAAAAAAAGCAGGCCCACACCATGATGCTGCCACCACCATGTTTGACAGTGGGGATGGTGTGTTCAAGGTGATGAGCTGTGTTGCATTTACGCCAAATATATCATTTGGCATTGTGCCCAAAAAGTTCGATTTTGTTTTCATCTGACCAGAGCACCTTCTTCCACATGTTTGGTGTCTCCCAGGTGGCTTGTTGCAAACTTTAAACAACACTTTTTATGGATATCTTTGAGAAATTGCTTTCTTCTTGCCACTCTTCCATAAAGGCCGGATTTATGCAGTGCACGACTGATTGTTGTCCTATGGACAAACTCTCCTACCTCAGCTGTAGATCTCTGCAGTTCATCCAGAGTGATCATGGGCCTCTTGGCTGCATCTCTGATCAGTCTTCTCCTTGTTTGAGATGACATTTTTGAGGGACGGCCGGGTCTTGGTAGATTTGCAGTGGTATGATACTCCTTCAATTTCAATATGATCTCTTGCACAGTGCTTCTTGGGATGTTTAAAGTTGTGGAAATCTTTTTGTAACCAAATCCGGCTCTAAACTTCTCCACAACAGTATCACGGACCTGCCTGTTGTGTTCCTTGGTCTTCATGATGATCTCTGTGCTTTAAACAGAACACTGAGACAATGACAGAACATTTGCATTTATATGGAGACTAGATTACACACAGGTGGATTATATTTATCATCATCAGTCATTTAGGACAACATTGGATCATTCAGAGATCCTCAATGAACTTCTGGAGTGAGTTTGCTGCACTGAAAGTAAAGGGGACGAATAATATTGCACGCCCCAATTTTCAGTTTATTCTTTCTTACAAAAGTTTAAAATAAGCAAAACATTTCGTTCAACTTCACAATTGTGTCCCACTTGTTCTTGATTCTTCACCATAACATTAAAATTTTTATCTTTATGTTTGAAGCCTGAAATGTGGGAAAAGGTTGAAAAATTCAAGGGGGCGAAAACTTTCGCAAGGCACTGTAGATGTGTCAGTGCCTCACCTGATTTCTTCAGCACCCTTTTAATGAGCAAAAAAACTGCGCTCAGCCTCAGACTGAAGTCACAGGCACAGACTGAAGTCACTGAAGGAGTGGAGCTAAGCACTTCCCAGCCGACTGTCATGAGTGTGTCACAGGTGACAGACAGTCCGGTGGTGTTTGGCAACAGAAGTATATAGCCGCTTCTATGTTGCAAAAAAGGCACTTGTGGATAGAGACCAGCCCAGGTCCCAGCATGTGGAGCAAGCTCTGCACCATACCAGGACTATATCAGAACTGATCCTCCCAGTGCCAAACAGCAACCATTGATAAAGGCGAACCAGATCCAAGATGGTGCTTAATTAGCATTGCCTGTGGAAAGGGGTGAGGTAACTGAATCTGAACAGCTACCAACAGGAGGAATACATAGCAAACCAAAATCAGGCATGCATGGCATGGTGGTGACCGGCCACCAGAATTTGTAGCATAACTACGACCAAACAGAGAGAGAGGGGAGCCAGCATGATCTGAAATTGGCATGCATAATATAAAAAGTGAAAATTCACAGATTTATTCCAACTGTACTACAATAAAAAAAATGAGATTTTTAGCAAATAATTGATCAATTTTTTGAGCCACCCCTGCCAACGTCACGGCAAATCTCAATAGGGGGGTCCTACTCTACATTCTGTATTTCATGTGCCATGCGGCCTCCTAGATAAAGTTAAAAGCAGAACCATAATAGAGCACACATACCTGTAACCTGTATATAGCCGCTTCTATGTTGCAAAAAAGGCACTTGTGGATAGAGACCAGCCCAGGTCCCAGCATGTGGAGCAAGCTCTGCACCATACCAGGACTATATCAGAACTGATCCTCCCAGTGCCAAACAGCAACCATTGATAAAGGCGAACCAGATCCAAGATGGTGCTTAATTAGCATTGCCTGTGGAAAGGGGTGAGGTAACTGAATCTGAACAGCTACCAACAGGAGGAATACATAGCAAACCAAAATCAGGCATGCATGGCATGGTGGTGACCGGCCACCAGAATTTGTAGCATAACTACGACCAAACAGAGAGAGAGGGGAGCCAGCATGATCTGAAATTGGCATGCATAATATAAAAAGTGAAAATTCACAGATTTATTCCAACTGTACTACAATAAAAAAAATGAGATTTTTAGCAAATAATTGATCAATTTTTTGAGCCACCCCTGCCAACGTCACGGCAAATCTCAATAGGGGGGTCCTACTCTACATTCTGTATTTCATGTGCCATGCGGCCTCCTAGATAAAGTTAAAAGCAGAACCATAATAGAGCACACATACCTGTAACCTGTATATAGCCGCTTCTATGTTGCAAAAAAGGCACTTGTGGATAGAGACCAGCCCAGGTCCCAGCATGTGGAGCAAGCTCTGCACCATACCAGGACTATATCAGAACTGATCCTCCCAGTGCCAAACAGCAACCATTGATAAAGGCGAACCAGATCCAAGATGGTGCTTAATTAGCATTGCCTGTGGAAAGGGGTGAGGTAACTGAATCTGAACAGCTACCAACAGGAGGAATACATAGCAAACCAAAATCAGGCATGCATGGCATGGTGGTGACCGGCCACCAGAATTTGTAGCATAACTACGACCAAACAGAGAGAGAGGGGAGCCAGCATGATCTGAAATTGGCATGCATAATATAAAAAGTGAAAATTCACAGATTTATTCCAACTGTACTACAATAAAAAAAATGAGATTTTTAGCAAATAATTGATCAATTTTTTGAGCCACCCCTGCCAACGTCACGGCAAATCTCAATAGGGGGGTCCTACTCTACATTCTGTATTTCATGTGCCATGCGGCCTCCTAGATAAAGTTAAAAGCAGAACCATAATAGAGCACACATACCTGTAACCTGTATATAGCCGCTTCTATGTTGCAAAAAAGGCACTTGTGGATAGAGACCAGCCCAGGTCCCAGCATGTGGAGCAAGCTCTGCACCATACCAGGACTATATCAGAACTGATCCTCCCAGTGCCAAACAGCAACCATTGATAAAGGCGAACCAGATCCAAGATGGTGCTTAATTAGCATTGCCTGTGGAAAGGGGTGAGGTAACTGAGTCTGAACAGCTACCAACAGGAGGAATATATTGCAAACCAAAATCAGGCGTGCATGGTATGGTGTTGGTCAGACACCAGATTTGTAGCATAACTACGATCAGTTCTGATATAGTCCTGGTATGGTGCAGAGCTTGCTCCACATGCTGGGACCTGGGCTGGTAGATCAGTTCTGATATAGTCCTGGTATGGTGCAGAGCTTGCTCCACATGCTGGGACCTGGGCTGGTGATCAGTTCTGATATAGTCCTGGTATGGTGCAGAGCTTGCTCCACATGCTGGGACCTGGGCTGGTCTCTATCCACAAGTGCCTTTTTTGCAACATAGAAGCGGCTATATACAGGTTACAGGTATGTGTGCTCTATTATGGTTCTGCTTTTAACTTTATCTAGGAGGCCGCATGGCACATGAAATACAGAATGTAGAGTAGGACCCCCCTATTGAGATTTGCCGTGACGTTGGCAGGGGTGGCTCAAAAAATTGATCAATTATTTGCTAAAAATCTCATTTTTTTTATTGTAGTACAGTTGGAATAAATCTGTGAATTTTCACTTTTTATATTATGCATGCCAATTTCAGATCATGCTGGCTCCCCTCTCACTAAAGACTGCCTGCAGCAGCTGTGGCTGCTGGGGTCTTCAGACTAGCTCAACACTAGAGTGTCAGAGTGCAGATACTGTAAGGTGTGTGGAGGCATCAGGTGTCAGTTCTGTGTCAGTGACCAAAAGTCTGCAAGAATGGCTGATGGCACCAGGAGCAGAGCTAGGCAACTGGCCAATGCTAAAGCAGGAGCCGAAGAGAGGGAGGACGGTGCTGTGGACAGTAATGAGGAGGTTGCCCACGAGTCCTCCAGGAGCTCGACGCCAGAAAACAGCTCTGCAGAGGACATTGCACAACCTGGCACTGCTGGACAAGAGGAGGAGCAGCTCACCCAAGGGTCCTCAACGAGCCAGATGCCAGCCCTCCGCTCTGCAATGGACAGTGAAGCACCAGGCTCCGCAGCGGGCCGCAGATCACCACGTGCCATTCCACCGAGCCTGGGAGGCTCGGATAGCCTTCTTCAAATGGCTATGGCCCTTCTCCAGGCTGGAGACCAGGAGGGCTACAAGGAACTCCTGGCAGAGCGCAGGGCAGAGCGGCAGGCAGCGCGTGAAGAGCGCCAGGCAGAGCGTGAGGCTGCGGAGCGACGGCAACAGGCAGACCGTGACCACCAGCTGCAGCTAGCTCAGCTCCGGCCCTCATCAGCCACACGTGACCTTCAAGACACCAAACTTCCAAAGGTCCGTGTTGAGGACTTCCCAGTGCTGGAGAAGGATGGAGACTTGGACTCTTTCTTGACTGCTTTTGAACGGACTTGCTTGCAGCACCATCTGGACAAGGAGCAGTGGGCCAAATACCTGACCCCCCGTTTAAGGGGTAAGGCCCTGGATATCCTTGGGGACTTGCCTGCTGAGGCAGATCAGGGCTACGACACCATCAAGCGGGCCCTGATCCAACAGTACAACCTCACCCCAGAGTCCTACCGCAAGAAGTTCCGGAGCCTACAGAAGGGACCAAAGGACTCCTGGGCTGACCACAGGCGGGCACTTGCCCGAGCTGCCGACCACTGGACCCAAGGCCTGCAACTTTCCACCGGACCGGAGATCCTGGACTTGTTCATCACGGAGCAACTCTTGTGGAACTGCCCTGAGGATCTCCGCCAGTTCATCCGAGACCAGAAGCCAAAGGGGTCCACGGCTACAGCTGCCCTTGCCGATGACTACACCAACAACCGGGCCCCTGAGGCCAGGAGAGCGGCCACCAGCAGCACCTGGAGAGGGGGTAAGATGAATTCTGCGACTGCCCCACCTGCCCCTAGACTGCAGGGGGTGTCCCCCTCAACTCCCCTCTCCAGGCCCGTGGCGGAACCAAGACGGTGCCACCAGTGCAACCTACCTGGACACTTCAAGGCCATGTGCCCTCAGCGTCCCAAGGCCCCGGCTCCGTCCCCGTCCCAAGGGCCGCCCAAGGTGTATTGTGTGGGTGGGGGTGGTGGTAGGTCCCTGGACAGCTTCCAACCTGTCACCGTCGGCCGGTCTGTGACCATAGGACTGCGAGACAGCGCCTCGGAGGTGACTCTGGTGCGGCCTGAGATGGTGTCCCCCCAAGACTTGATCCCTGGGAAAACCCTCGCTGTCTCCGGGATTGGAGGCATTGACCCGGCGCTGCCTGTTGCTGACATTTATGTGGACTGGGGCGCAGGGCGGGGGGTGAGGGAGGTGGGGGTAACTGATCGGATCCCCGCAAACGTGCTACTTGGGACAGATTTGGGGCAGATAACCTCCCAGTTTGGGCCCCAACCAAGGGCTGAACCTTCAGCCAGTACTGACATGCCTCCGGACAATGTTAATGTGTTATCTATGAATGATGTAAGGGAGGAGGGAGTGAACTCTGATATTTCTGCTTGCATAGACACCATAGACACACACACAGCTGCAGCTGTGACAGGGGAGGGGGTCAGAGAAAGGTGTGACAATGCCTCTACAAGTAATCAGCCTGTGAGCTGGGATCTGTTGCCCTCTGCAGGGATAAGCAGAGAGCAGGGTGCTGCAGGGGGAGGACCAGTGTGTGGGGTGGGGGCTACCACAGCAAATGTGGGGTCCCCAGAGATTTCACAGCGGGGTTCTGTTGCTGCAGGAGGGGAACAGGCAGGTGAGATTGGGGCCGGTCCAGGAGCGGAAGTGCTCCCAGGTAAGATCTCGGTGCATGGTTCCCCCACAACCGGGGTGTCAGGAAGCCAGGTAGGTCTGCCTGAACCGGCGACTTGGTCAGGAACGGCGGAGGAGCAGGCACGACCCACGGTCGCAGCGGCTGTGGCCGCTGTCACCCGCAGTGGGAGTGCTGGAAGCCAAGGGGCCTCCCGGAGGTCCGATAGCTCTTCCCCTTCTGACCAAGTGGCAGCCGAGTCAGGTGGAGGCCAGGACACAGGTCCCGGGGTACTGACTGAAGATGTGACAGTCTCGTCGATTCTGGCCACATCTAGTCAGGGGTTTCAGGCAGCGTTAGAAGCTGACGACAGCCTGAAAGCTCTTAAGGAGCAGGCGGCACAGCCTCCCTCGGACTCGGACCCGGAGCGAGTGGTCTGGGACCAAGGACGGCTGTACCGGGCCACGGTCCAGCAGGGTTCACCAGAGGCGTGGCCCAGGGACCGACAGTTGGTGGTACCCTATCCGTTCCGGACGGAGTTGTTGCGGATCGCACATGAGATTCCGATGGCCGGACACCTAGGGATCGCTAAGACCAAGGCCAGGTTAAACCAGCATTTCTACTGGCCAAAAATGGGGGCCGATGTGGCTGCCTACTGCCGTTCGTGTGAAACCTGTCAGAGAGTGGGGAAGGCGGGGCCACACCCCAAAGCCCCACTAGTATCTCTGCCAATCATCGATGAGCCTTTCAGGAGGGTGGCTGTGGATCTGGTCGGCCCGCTGGCCATCCCCAGCAGCTCCGGGAAACGCTTCATACTGACGGTAGTGGACTATGCCACCCGGTACCCAGAAGCAGTGGCCTTGTCGTCCATTCGGGCTGACAAGGTGGCCACCGCATTGCTGGAGATTTTCTCCCGAGTGGGTTTTCCCCAGGAAATGCTCACTGACCGGGGGACCCAATTCATGTCCCAGCTGATGGAGGCCCTCTGTAAGCAAGTCCAGGTGCGACATCTGGTGGCCAGCCCGTACCATCCACAGACTAATGGCCTGTGCGAGCGGTTTAATGGCACCTTAAAGCAGATGCTTAAGATGTTGGTCGACTCCCATGGGCGTGACTGGGAGCGGTATCTCCCACACCTGTTATTTGCTTACCGGGAGGTTCCACAGGCCTCAACAGGATTCTCACCGTTTGAGCTCCTGTACGGGCGACGTGTGCGGGGCCCCCTGGCTCTGGTGAAAGAGGCTTGGGAAGGGGATTTGGCCACCCCTGGAGTGTCGGTTATCGAGTATGTCATGCGCTTCCGGGACAAAATGCAGGCCTTGACGCAACTGGTACACGACAATATGGCTCAAGCCCAGGCCGATCAGAAGCGTTGGTACGACCAGAACGCTTGTGAGAGGACCTACCAAGTGGGTCAAAAGGTGTGGGTACTGGTCCCCGTACCACAGGACAAGCTTCAGGCAGCCTGGGAAGGTCCATACCTCGTGTACCAGCAGCTCAACCCTGTGACGTACCTGGTCACCCTGGACCCTGCCCGTGGAAGGCGGAAGCCCTTCCATGTGAACATGATGAAGGCACATCATGAGCGGGAGGCATGTGCGCTCCCCGTGTGCAACCTGCCCGAGGAGGGAGAAGCGGAAACCCTCTTGGATATGCTAGCCCAGGTTAGGGCAGGCGGATCCATTGAGGATGTGGAGGTTGGCCACCAGCTCTTGGAGGACCAACGGTCCCAGCTGTGGGCCACCCTACACCCCTTCCGGGGGTTGTTTACCAACCAGCCCGGAAGGACTGACTTGGCTGTCCATCACGTGGACACTGGGGATCATCCCCCGATCCGGCGTTCAGCATATCGGGTCTCCCTGGAGGTGCAGCAACACATGCGCCAGGAGATTGACGAGATGCTGAAGCTGGGGGTGATCCAGGCATCCAACAGCGCTTGGGCCTCGCCTGTAGTCCTCGTCCCTAAGAAGGACCGAACCACTCGGTTCTGCGTGGACTACAGGGGGCTCAATGCTGTCACGGTCGCCGATGCGTACCCAATGCCACGCATCGATGACCTGCTCGATCAGTTGGCCGGGGCTCAGTACCTGACCATCATGGACCTGAGCCGGGGATATTGGCAGATCCCCCTGACTCGCAAGGCCAGGGAACGCTCTGCCTTTATTACCCCCTTTGGACTGTACGAGTCCACGGTGATGCCATTCGGGATGAGGAATGCCCCTGCCACTTTCCAGCGGATGGTCAACACCCTGCTCAAGGGACTTGAAGGGTACGCGGCCGCGTACCTGGATGACATTGCCGTCTTCAGTCCCACCTGGGAAGATCACCTAGAGCATCTAGCACAGGTGCTCAGGCGGGTCCACCGGGCAGGTTTGACCATCAAGCCGGGCAAGTGTCAGCTGGCCATGAGCGAGGTCCAGTACCTCGGTCACCGGGTAGGCGGGGGAACACTGAAGCCCGAGCCTGAGAAAGTGGAGGCCATCGCATCCTGGCCCACCCCCAGGACCAAGAAGCAGGTGATGTCCTTCTTGGGGACCGCTGGGTACTATAGGAGGTTTGTTCCATGCTATAGTAGCCTGGCAAAGCCCCTGACGGACCTCACCAAGAAGAAGCTGCCCTCTGCAGTCGATTGGACAATGGACTGCGAGACAGCCTTCCGGGCCCTAAAGGACGCCCTGTCCAGCCCGCCCGTGCTACAGGCAGCCGACTTCACGCGGCCGTTTGTAGTACAGACCGACGCCAGTGACTTCGGCCTCGGTGCGGTGCTCAGCCAGGTGGACTCTGCGAGCCAAGAGCACCCAGTCTTGTACCTGAGCAGGAAGCTGTTACCAAGGGAAGTTGCCTATTCCACGATGGAGAAGGAGTGCCTGGCCATAGTGTGGGCCCTGCAGCGTCTGCAACCCTATCTATACGGGCGCCACTTCATCGTGGAGACGGACCACAATCCCCTCAGCTGGTTGCACACCGTCTCTGGGACGAATGGGCGATTGTTGCGATGGAGCCTTGCGCTCCAGCAATACAACTTCACCATTCGCCACAAAAGGGGCCGTGACCACGGTAACGCAGACGGGCTGTCCCGACAAGGAGAGGTCGCGGACGGGCGCACGGGGGAACACCGGAGTGTGCTGCCCCCTAGCGCCCTCAAAAGGGGGGAGGTGTGAGGTAAATCCGGAGATATGACGATAAATCATGATATTCAAGTATGTCAGGAAGCCCTCTCCTGGTGTCACCCCCCCTTTCCTTCACACAACTGGTTTAGCAACAAATCCCATGGCCATCTCCTGTGATATGGAGATGAGGTGGTGTGGGAACAATGGACACAGGATGACTCCCTGCCGTCACCCTGTAACAAGAGTTGTATCTCATTAGCAAGGCTATGGAACTAGCTAGACAGAACGACTCCAGTAAAAAATGGTTCATATCTCGCAAGCCATATTTCCGATAAATACGGCAACCATAAAAATGGTGTCTCCGCATGCGGACGATGCCGGCACACCCTTTTTATGGGAGCAGGACATTGGGAAATGCCCCAGGCGTGATATCAGCCAATGGGGAACTGGCAGGCAGGTCATGAGTCCCCTCGTTCTGTAGCTAAATTCATAACTGTCACAATGAGAGCATTGGCGTCCGCCTACGACGCTCCCAGGCCAAGTTATGGCCATATTCCATGTTGTGGATTTTGTCCATAACTCCAGCCAGGGGTGGAGCAGTGCTCCCTCTGAGGTCACGAAGGTAGGAGGGGACCTGGATTTGTCCAGGTTGATAACCCTACTTCGGCCATTTTCCAGTGTTCTTTTCGCTGGGGGCACGTGTAGGAAACATCTGTGGGAAGGATCCTAGAAACCTGGGTACAGCGCCCCCCTGTGGCCAGACGCAACAAGGTAACTGCTGGAACTGTGTATGCCTGTTTGTAACCCATGCTTTGACTGTAACTGTACTCTGACATATGTATATTCTGTAGATGCCCTATTGTATATATTGTAGTTTCTAGTGTGCTTTAGGCTGATTAAATTATATAATTAATCTTGGGCTGTTCTGTTATCTCGATCTTGAATCCCACGTCTGTGTGTTCGGCTAATAGTTACCGTAAATCGGTTGGTGGCAGCGAATTGTGCCAAGGATTATTGTGGGGAGGCCAGTGAGATTCGGGGAGATTTTATATATTCCGCCGCGGAGGTCGGGGGAATATATACCTTACTCTCACCGGGGACCCTTCAATAATCGGCATAAGTAGTATAGCGGCCTCCTTGCTTATGGTCGGGCAATTCCATAATTGGCCTGACTATAAGAGGGGCGCTAGAGAGCGCGTCACGTGCTCTGTCTGTCGGTCGGGAGGTATAAAGGAGGGGTGACCCCCACTTGTTACCCCCCGATTGTGACGTACTGGTAGCCAGCGCGGGGGATTTCTGAGTGGCCCCCCCGGTGGTTTGTGACACCCTGATAAAGTTTTCATACCCCAGGAACTTTTCTACATTTTTTCATGTTACACCCTCAAACTTGAATTTTTTTTATTGGTATCTTAATGGGATATCCCAAAAATAAGTAGCAAGTATTTGTGAAGTGTAAAGAATATGATACAAGGCTTTCTAAATATTTTAAAAGTATAAGTCTGAAAATTATGAAGTGCATTTGTATTCAACCCCCTGTAGTCTGATACCACTAAATAAAATCTTGAGTGACTAATTGCCTCTAGAAGTCACTTCATTAGTAAATTGAGTCCTCCTGTGTGTAATTCTCATATAACTACAGCTGTTCTGTGAAGGCCTCAGAGGTGTGTTTGAGAACATTAGGGATCAAACTGCAACATGAAAAGCAAGGAACTCACCAGACAGGTCAGATATATAGAACGTTGTGTAGAAAAGTAAAGCAGGGTTAGGTTATAAAAATATATCCCAAGCTCTGAACATCTCACAGGACACTGTTCTATAAATCATTGAAATATGGAAGGGGTATGGCACAACTGAAAGTCTAACAAGACATGGCTCTCCATGACATGCAAAAAGAGCTTTAATTAGAGGGGTAGTCAAAAGGTCGTTGGTCGCTCTGAAGGTGCTCCAGAGATCCACAGTTCAGATGGGAGAATCCTCAGGGAAACTAGTAGGCTATGTGTCCACGGGACTCTGTACTCGCGTATATATCCGCAGGTACGGCCGCAAGTTTCCCGATGTTAATCCCAGGAATATGCAGCTATACATAGCTGCGGGATTTCAGCAAAATAGCTGCGGTAAACCTGCGGACATTCCTGCGATTTACCTGCGGAAGTCCCGGTCTCTATCTCCATAGTGAAGGGCCGGGAATTCCACAGGTATTTCCGCAGGAATATTTGACATGCAGTTATGTGCGGCTGCGGGACATCCGCAGCATATTCTGCAGCCGCACATACCACAGCATGGACACAGACACTCCTCATGTCCCATAGAATAACATGGGGAGTGTCTGTACTTGCTAAAACCTGCGGATTTATCTAGAAAATCCAGATAAATCCGCAGGTTTTCCGCAGCAAAATCCAGCGGGTACAGAATCCCGTGGGTACATAGCCATAGTCATACTCTAAAAATCTGGCTTTTTTGGAAAAGTAGCAAGAAGAAAGCCATAAGAAGTCCCATTTGCAGTTTGCAAAAGCTATGTAGGGGACACAGTTAGCATGTGGAATAAAGTGCTCTGGTCAAATGAGACCAAAGTAGAACGTTTGGCTAAATGCAAAACACTGTGTGGGTGTGGCAAAACACTAACACTGCACACCACCCTGAAACCTCATCCCCACCATCAAAAATGGTGGTGGCAGCATCATGCTGTGGGGAGGCTTTTTTTCAACTGAAACAGGAAAGCTGGTCAAAGTTGATGGGAAGATGGATGGTGCTAAATACAGGGAAATCCCCAAATCACTTGAGACTGGAGTGTAGATTCACCTTCCAGCAAGACAATGACTCTAAACATACTGGCAGAACTGCAAGGGAATGATTTAGATCAAAGCATATTCATGTGTGTGAATGGCCCAATCGCAGTCTAGACCTAAATCCCATTGAGAATCTTTGGTAAGACTTGAAAATTGCTCTTCACAGACGCCTCCATCCAATCTCAGTGAGCCAGAGATATTTTACAAAGAGGAATGGGCAAACATTTCAGCCTCTAGATGTCCAAATCTGATAGAGACATGCCCCAAAAGACTTGCAGTGAAAGGTTTGTCCTACAAAGTATTGACTCAGAGGGGGTGAATACAAATGCAAGTAACAATTTTCTGATTTATATTTTATAAATATTTTGAAAACTATGTATCATTTCCTTTACAAATGACAAATACTTTTTACTTAATGTTAGTATACCCCATAAAATCCCAATAAAATACATTTTGGTTTAGGTATGTAATATGAAAAAATGTGGAAAAGTTCATGGTGTATAAATACTTTTTCCAGGCATTGTATGTATGCATGTTCCCTACCAGTCTATGCCGTAGGGCAGTGTTCCCCAACTCCAGTCCTCATGAACCTCCAACAGGGCATGTTTTCAGGATTCCTTAGGGTCCCGTTACACGTAGCGAAGCACCAGCGATCTGACTTGGCAGGAATCACTGGAACGTTCCTACATGGTCGCTGGTGAGCTGTCAATCAGGCAGATCTCCACAGGGATCAGAGAGAGATCAGCCACCAGCGACCCATGTAACGACGGCTCCCTGCTGGCTACCAGAGGAATCTCCTGTAATGCGAGGCCTGGATTCAGTTACCTGCTTTGCACTCCGGAGCTCTCAGCTGCAGCCTGGTCTGATCTCAGAGTTTGCAGGACTGCACCGCGAGCGCCGAGTGATTGATTCCCCAGCGATTGCGGTTCAGTTCATAACAGCTGCGGACAGGACGGGGTGCAATCCGGAGCTCAGGTGAGAGCACCAGAGATCAGCCCGGCATGTCTTCAGCTGTCATGAACTGAACCGCAATCGCCAGGGAATCAAACACTCGGCACTCGCGGTGCAGTCTAGGCTGCACTCCGGAGCTCAGGTGAGAGCTCCGGAGTACAATGCAGGTAACTGAATCCAGGCCTGGCATTACTGGAGATTCCTCCAGTAGCTAATCCGACGCTGGATGCGCTCGTTGGTCTCCCACCGTCAAACACGCCGATGCGTGCTACACAGCGGGAGACCAACGAGCAAAAAATGGTCCTGATCGTTTTGTCACGATCAGCGTCCTCGAAGCAGGGGCCCGCTCGCTGCTGCTTTTCCCACACAGCGATATCGCTAGCGAGGTCGCTGATACGTCAAAAAACCTGTGACGTTTCAGCGATCTCGCTGTGTGTGACAGGGGCTTTAGTATTGCACAGGTGATGATGTCAATACCTGTGCAATACTAAGGAAATACAGAAAATATGCACTGTTGGTGGGTCTTGAGGACTGGAGTTGGGGAACACTGCCTTAGAGTATGTGCGCACGCTGAGTTTTTGGTGCAGAAATTTTCTGCACCAAAAAATGCACCTTATGGCAGAAAAACACACCAAAAAACACATGCTTTTTAGTGCATTTTTAGTGCGTTTTCATTGCATTTTTGTGCTATGAGATTTTTGTTTGTGAAATCAATGGCTGGAAGGGCTAACAAAAACCACATGAAAAAAAATGCACAAACAATTGACATGCTGCAGATTTTTTTTGCCTCCAAACCTGTCCTTGTGCGCACTAGACGGAATTTCCCACGGATTTCCCGTGGATTTGCTGCATGTTTCACTGCAGAAAATGTTCATAACATCTCTGCAGTGATTCACCAGCAAATCCTATGGGAAAAAAAAATGCTGTGCACACTAGGCGGATTTTGACAGCTGCATGTTTTGCTGCGGGATTCCCACAGCAAAAACAATTGTTTGTCTCTTCTTTTCCGCAGGTAGCTGCGGGATTTCACTCCATTGACTGTAATGTAATCGTGAAATCCCGCAGGGAAGTGATGCGATTATGACAGGAAGAGGAAGTGGAGCAGAGTAAACACACATATATCAGACACAGACATATAGAAAACACACAGATCACACTCACACACAGACACAGACATTTAAAATGCACATAGAAATCAAACGTACATGTAAAAAAAAAAACGTGTGCTCCGCCGAATTTTTACCGTCCAGCCGAGATAAACACACAGCGGCGGCCCGGTATTCTCAGGCTGGGGAGGGCGAGGGCCATGGTTAATGCCCCCCTCCTCCCGCAGCCGAGAATATCAGCCCGCAGCTGCCCCGGGACTGTCGCATAAATTATGAAACAGTCCCGGAGTGTCCCCGGCTCTCCCAGATTGCCATGATGCGGTGGCAATCCAGGTAATAAGGAGTTAAATGGCAGCGGATCGCTGCCACTAAGTCATAGCTTAATCATGGCAGCGTCTATGAGACAGCTTTCATGATTAACCCGTAAGTAAAGTGAATTAACACACACCGAAAAATCCTTTATTTTAAATAAAAAAGCAGAAAAGCCCCCTCTTTCGCCCCTTTATTAACCCCTCCCAACACACAGCTCCGGCGTAATCCACGCAGGTTCCACGACGATTGCAGACTGCTGCAGCCGTGTCTGACACAACGTACTTAATGCAGCCTCGTAACGAGACTGCAGAGGTAACCAGAGGTCATTTCTCACGGTCGGTAAGGTGAACACATTACCGCTTGTGAGAACTGCACTGTGTCCTCCCAGGGACTCTATCTATTGATTGATCTGTCCTCTATCGACTATCTATCCCTCTATCTATCTATCCATCCATCCATCCATCTATCCATCCATCCATCTATCCCTCTGTCTATCTAGCCATTATCTAGCTAGCAATCTATCTATTCATCTATCCATCTTTCTATCTATCTATCTATCTATCTCAAAAGGAAAATACCTTTTTTTTTTTTTTTCAATGTGCTTTATTGCATTGAATGCATTAAAACACATGTACTAACCCGCGGAAAAAACGCATCAAAACCACAACAAAACGCATGCGGATTTCGGTGTGGTGTTTTTGCGTTTTTGTTTCCGCGGGTGCGGAAATCTTTCAGAGCCTGCAGAATTTTCTTAAGAAAATTCCATTTTCTAGTGCGCACTGGGCAAGGAAAAAAGAAGCAATATGCACACAGAACTTCAGAATTCTTACTGACTTTGCTGACGTAAGGATAGATTTGCAGATTTGGGCAACAAACTGCACCAAAACGCATCAAAAACTGCATTGTGCGCACAAGGCCTTATTATGGATTTACCTATACATACAGATTTGCGTTAGTCTGCCCATGGAGAGCCAATGCAGCCATATAGACCTTTTGGGTATTGCTTCTAGGGAATATTACATTTCCATACATTTTACAGAATCTCAGCGTTTAGGTCTCACTGTGCAAGACAATAATTTTTTAATGCCAGTCCTTGCTCTTCAACAGTTTTTCATTTAGAACTAATGAATTCACATACATTTATTAATGAGTTTCAAAAGACTGACATGTCGGAATCACAGAGGGACAAATGTGCACTCTCATTGTAATTGATTGTCTTCACAATGCCGGTTTATCGCTATATCATTTCTTACTATACATATCTGGCGTTCTTTACTATTTCTACATCCATGTTCCTATTGCTTCTGTTTCTTTGGGAATTCTATTCTCCATGTTTCTTTCCTTTAATTTGCAGGAGGGGTATAGCCGCAGTATTATTATATAGTTTCAGCTTCTGGAGAATGCAGTTTGCTTCTCTTCTTTATTATATAATACCATTTGTAGGAAAAGCTCCATCAGCTCCTGGTGTTCGTCACCTGCATTACAGGTAGTGTGTTTATAAAAGAAGTCAGTTATGTAAGTAACATTTGGCTGACCAGCCTTGTTTTCACAGCAACTCCCTTTTCTTTCACACTGATTGTACATAATTATAGGGTTTAATGTGTTGTAAGCAAGTTTCCTGTGATTTATTGCATGTGCTGGATTCTACTATGCTGCTTTACTGCAGAACACTAGTGGCAGTATTAATAATTGATCAGTTTTCTGAACCTTTCACCTTTATGCGGTTTCAGGAGTTGTTAGTGGAAATGTAGTAGTTAAATGCCCTATAATTGATAGGGCCAAAGGTCATTTGACGAAGCAAACGAGAAAACCTGACATCATTATCTGATACCTTTTTACTTTCTTTTCCAAAAGAAATTAAACTTAAAGGGGTATTCTCAAGTTATTACATCTTTAGGCCCTGTGCGCTGGGGTTTTGGGTGCAGAATTGGTGCAGTTTGTGTTCATAAACTTCATACACTCCTTCCCCAGAAAAGTCTATTATAAATCCAAAATACTGTGAGCACATTGCTTCTTTTTTCCTTACAGGTTTTGCTGCAGATTTTCTGCAGCAAAAAGAAGCAGCATGTCACTTCTTTTCTGCGTTTTTCCCTGCGTTTTGCCATTGACAATGTTAAAAAAATGCAGGCAAAAATGCAGTAAAACTGCACCAAAAACGCACGAAAACGCTGTAAAAACACATGCGTTTTTGGTGCGATTTTTCGGCAGGGAGGTGCGTTTTTCTGCCAGTGGGTGCGTTTTTCGCTGGAGAAACAAATCTACAGTGTGCGCACATAGCCTTAATTAGTTAGACAGCATGAAAGTAAGTTTGCAGTTGACTTGCTTTTTCTATTTGCTGCGTTTTTCCTACAATGGTAGCTTTAATCTTACATAGTGTACAGCTGGTTTCCATGGAGCTCGGCCACTAACACCTGCCCAGACTCTGGCCGATTGTGCACAGTAGGTTCATTACAGGAGAGGAGTTAACTAACATACCAGTCACTTCTTTACAGCCCATTTATTTCTATACAACAGATAGCGGGCCACCAAACCCTTCTCTCTCAGCTCCTAAATGGGTTTTTATCAGGCCTGTGGAATCATAATCTTCCACCCCCTCACACCATGCATCCAGTATCATAGCATATTTAAATACAGTTATAACAGTGTAGTGTCCAGAACAAACCATTGACAACTGAATGTATTACAGCAAAACTTGTGACAAGCTTTATTTTTTCAGTAATATTATAGCTCTGCTAGTCACTGTCCGAACTGTCCATCGAGGAATGACGCCCAGCCAGAGACCAGAAAGTGAAAGATTGCAGAATTGTGAGCTGCTCAAGAAACAATTTGAGAATATCCCTCTAAAGGTCTTGTTCGGCCTCAGGCTACAAGTCTGCAGTCACTCTATATGACTGCACACTTGTAAGCAGAAACCTGAAGCAGTTACATGCTCAAAGCCTTGTTGGAGCGCTTTTTCAGGTGGGTTTTGGGGCGGATCTAGCTGAAAAAGACATTGTATGCATATACCTTTAAGAAGACATGCTATCATACATGACTGTTGTCTTTGACCTTTCCTCGCGCCTGCACATTACAGTACTTTGCTCTACCCTTAGCAGGGCACATCAAAGTGCGCCTGCACAGGACCGCAATGGAAGACTCTGTGTGGATAACATAGAATGCGTCTTCCATACAGGGCTGGGAAGGAGGACGGTGATTGCACAAGATAGAAGAGGCGCCGGACCCGGAGCATCGACACCCATCAGACCCGACCACCACCTAGGTGAGTATTATAAATGTCTTTTTTACGTTCTACAGAGCGGCCTGGGCTCTTATACAGTGGAACTTTAATTATCGAGAACAATCCGTTCTGGGAGTGTGCTTGTTAACCAAGTTACTCGTTCAGCAAAGCAATATTTCCCATAGAAAATCATTGCAATGCAGACAATTCGTTCCACAACTTGTTAAATGTCCCATCCTGGTCCCCTATTGTGCCATTCCACACACGTACAAACACGCACAAACACACACAAACACGCACGCACACACACACACACACACATTATGCTCACCTTACCTTCCGTTCCATTGCTGGCCTCATGGATCTTGCAGTTCGCCGGTACAGGATGTGTATTGGGTAACCATCACGCCGGATTCCGGAACTTCCGCTGTCAGAGCTCTGACGTCAAAGGCAGGAGCCACTTGCCTCTGATTGGTCAGCGTGCTGCCTTTGAGTAGCGGCTGACAGTGGAAGTTCCTCCCTCATCGTGATGGTTACCGATACACATCCTGTAGCGGCGAACTACAAGAACAGTGAGGCCGGCGATCGAATGGAAGGTAAGGTGAGCATAATATGTGTGTGTGCGTGCGTGTGTGTTTATGTGTGCGTGCGTGTTTGTGTGTGTTTGTGCAGACTGTAAGAGTGGGTCAGAGCGCGGTGGATGCACAGAACCGGAACGGAAGTGTGTGCGGTGAGTATTTTGCTCATACGGCAAAGCTTGCTCGTAAAGTGAGTTACAAATTTACAGAAACCTTTGCTTGTTAAGCGGAATACTCGCTAACTGGGTTACTCGTTAAGCGAGGTTCCACTGTATACAGTATTCTAGAATGCTGAATATAAGGGATCACTGGTGGTGGCCGCAGCTCATAACAGAAAAACCTGGCGACAAGGTCCCTTTAAGAGTCGGGAAAGCTGAGAAGTCTTTTTAAGTAGTTCAGTCAAAAAAAATCCCAATTTCCATACGAACATAATTATTAAGCTCTGTTTTGACTGTTATATTTGCTAAGTCATTTCCTTTTAAGACATTTTGCTATGTGGGCTTGACACTGAGTCACAGAGATTGCCGTGGGTTGCCTGAGATTGTTGTGGGTTACATGAGAACCTGTAGTGAGTTGTGAGAATATTCGTATGTTCCTGAAGTACACCAAAATCATGAACTATACCAAACACATAAGGAGACACTGTATTCCTGGCACTTTTATGCTATAGAAAAGTTATAAATTATGACACATGTCACATTTGAATTAAAATTTGCAAATTTGAGACTGGTAACCTTTTTTAAAATACACCAGAAAAATAGACATGGGTTAATGGGAAGGGGCAATAACGACGCAACTTTTTTTTAAGATGTACACTAGAAAATGGAACAAAATTTCAATGCAAATCTGTGCAACCGTAGAGGTCCCATAGGAATACCTTATATTGCTTCTACTGTAAATATGTCATTATGGCTTTCCAGATTGTCCATGAAAAATGTTTCTCTTATTTTTTAATAAGTTGTCCAAGAAAAGCAGAAAATAAAAATAGGTTGGCTGCAATTCAAAAGTATTGTTTTCCAATTGTCAGGAAAAAGCCCCTAACGGAGTGCTTAACAGGGAACAAAAGCTGGAGTGAATGCAAGCTAAAGCGTCTGCATGTGCTAGCTATACCATGGTTTTTAGGGCGGCACAGTGGCTCAGTGGTTAGCACTACAGCCTTGCAGCACTGGGGTCCTGGGTTCGAATACCACCGAGGATAATATCTGCAAGAAGTTTGTATATTCTCCTTGTGTTTGCATGGGTTTCCTCCCACACTATAAAAACATACTGATAGGGAATTTAGATTGTGAGCCCCAATGGGGACAGTGTTCCTGATGTATGTAAAGCGCTGTGGAATATGTTAGCGCTATATAAAAATAAAGATTTATTTATTTTAGAATATTCCACTAAAGACAAGAAATTCTATCTTGAAATGCTGGAAGATTAATTTATTTAAAAACCGTATCTATCAGCACAACCCAGCACCTCTGTGCAAAAATGAATCTTGATCCATCATGAACACTTGCAGCTGCACTGTTTCCTAAACTTTCTAAATGGGAGTAACCCTATTTGAAATATTCCTTATCTTCTACTGTAGAAATACAAAGAGCTAACTCCATACTTCACTTCAGCACTCTATAGCACACTCTAGTGGCGCTTAGTGGTATTGTAGCTATTAAAATACCCTTCTCTCTCTAGGTGACATTTGCATTCTATATAATGTAAATATATAGATACTGCATATATATATATATATATATATATAATATATATATATATATATATATATAATATATAAAGCTAAATCTGTGTGTGTGTATGTGTGTGTGTGTATGTATGTCCGGAATTGGCATCCGCACCGTCGCATCTACAGCCATAAAATTTTGCACACTCACACTTCTGGACCCCGAGAGCGTCATAGGCTATGTTTTGAGGGGAAATTTTAACCCCGCTCTTTACAGTTATTAACCAAAAAACCTGCCTCCATTTAAGCGAATGGAGCTGGGAGCCACACTGCAGCCAGAACTTCAGAAGAATGCGCAGTCACGCCCTTATATGGAATGTTGGCGTGTCACAATGCAGTCAGGGAAAGAGACAGACACAGACAGAGAAAGAGGCAGACGCAGACAGGGTAAAGGCCCCTTTACACACTGAGACTTTCTAGCGATCCCACCAGCGATCCCAACCTGGCCGGGATCGCTACAAAGTCTCTGGTGAGCTGTCAAACAGGCAGACCTGGCCAACGATGCAACAGCGATCCGGACCTGCAGAACGACCTAGCTATTCATTGGGGACGTTGTAAAGCAGCTTTTTGAAAGGGAAGTCGCTAACGAAGTTGCTGTAAAGCCCCCTTTACACACTGAGACTTTGCTACACAGCGGGAAACAAAGGACCAAAGAATGGTCGTGAACGATTTGTAGCGATCAGCAACTTCACAGCAGGGGCCAGGTCGCTGATGTGTTTCACACACTGCAATGTCGCTGGGGAGGTCGCTATAACGTCACAAAACCGGTGACGTTACAGCGATGTCGTTTGCGATGTTGCAGTGTGTAAAGCCACCTTAAGAAACAGACATAGACAGGGTAAGAGACAGACACAAAGAGACAGACACAGACAAAGAAACAGACTGACAGGGAAAGAGACAGACAGGGAAAGAGAGGGAAAGAGACAGATAGGGAAAGAGAGGGAAAGAGACAGAGAGGGAAAGAGACAGACAGGGAAAGAGACAGACAGGGTACGAGACAGACAGGGAAAGTGACAGAAATAGATAGACAGACAGGGAAAGAGATAGATAGACAGACAGACAAAGAGATAGAGAGAGAGAGAGACAGAGATATATACAGAGGGGGAGACAGACAGAGAATGGGAGAGAAACAGAGAGACAGTTACTATCCCGGGCAGCGCTGGGTGCTATGTTGTGAGGCGAAATTTTAACCCCGCGCGTTCCAATTTACCAATCAATTTTGCCCCTACCTACATAATGGTGAAAAAGTGAAACGAAAAGTGTTGGGGCAAATTGACAGCTGCTAGATGTCAACAAGGGGGACTTAAAGAATGAGAGTGATGGCGCCAAAGAGTATATACCGTACAGTTGCTAAGGTGGGGCCCCGACATGGGATACTCACCACACTCGGGGATATGAACACACACACAAAATGCGCCACACATTACCACGTGCTTGAGCACATATACCACCCTCAGCACACATTTCCCCAGACATACACTAACCTCGCCACATAATCGCCCTAAAACACACACAAGTCTGGTATTATCCTTCAAAAATAAAAATCTGATTAATAAGCAGCCAAACTACAAGAACAAGAAATGTACCATATAGGAAATACGGCTGCTGTCAGTCACATGACCTGTCTATTATGTGCATGTGTGAGCTACTATATACTGTCAGGGGGAGGGCTTTCTGTTGCCTGGAGATTTATCAGGCTGCCAATAGCAACAAATCACAGCTTAGCTTCTATTTTGCTACAGTTAATTTATCTGAGCTCTGATTGGTTAAAATAGGCAACAATTTAATAATTACATTTCTATCTATCTGTTTTGTGGTTTTTGTGTGCAGAATACATTATTGTTAATACATTCTATTTTGTTAACAGCAGTTATTAACCCGGGCGAAGCCGGGTAGTACAGCTAGTATATATATATATATATATATATATATATATACATACATACATACATACTAAAGTTTAAATACTAAACTTTACAAACAAAAGTTGCAGTTCAAACAATTATGCCCTAATTTATTTCAGTGGGTTTCAGAAAAATGGAAATAGAACAATCCCTAGAATTAGGACTTTGCTAGCACCGATAAACTTTGTGTTGCATTTGTCCGCACTGCCCTAATGTAAAACCTTTTATATGTCATGATAATCTGCTGAGCTATATAAGGGCAGCATATCATTGACAAGTCTATTTCACTAAAATCCCAAACAGTATAATTTACAGGAATAATACCAATATACAGTGACTAATAATAGTGCTATACAATGTTTAAATATAAAAAAATCAAAAATTCTGTTAAGATTCACACTGCTGACAAGCCTTGCACTTCAGACCTTGGGATGGCTGATGTCAGAAATGTACGTCCACACAGGTGTGACTGCATATGGGGGGGTCTTAGGAGCTGAGCCCATAACACATGCGGTATATTATATAGATGGCATATGTCGCTAACAGCCATGGCTGGAGCTGAGATTGTCCGGCAGCTATTCACTAACTAGATACCGCTGTCAATCTTTGACAGCAGGATTCATATGACATCAAAGCCTAAAAAACAAAAAAACAAAACAAAACACCAGAGTTTCGATTATTTGGTCACCACTTCTCCATAAAAAAAATCATAAAAAGCAATCAAAATGTCTTATGTACTCCAAAATGGTATAATTGAAAAGGTCAGTCCGCCATACAAGAAAAAAGCCCTCACACAGCTCTGTTGATGGAAAAGGAAAAAACTGTTACGGGTCTTGAAAAATGGTGGCACAAACCCCCAATTTAATTTAATTTTTTTTTCTACAAACTTCTTAATTTTTTTTCACCACTTAAATAAACAAAAAATGCAAGTTTGCTATCACCATCATTGTACTAATCTGAAAAAAATAGGTTTCCAAGTAATTTTTAAAACACTATAAAACCAAAAATAATAAAACCGGAATTTCATGGTTTTCACCATGAACTATTTTTTTCCTGTTATTCAGTACATGATATAGTAGAATGAATAGTGTCCTTCAAAAGTACAATTCGCCCTTCAAAAAACAAGCCCTGATATGGCAATATCGACAAAAAAATCTAGAAAGTTATGGCTTTTAGAAGAAGAGGAAGAAATAAAAAAGCACAAAAACTAAAACTTTTCTTGTCCAGAAGAGCTTAAAAAACAAAGTGCCTTGAAAAAGTATTCATACCCTGAGAACTTTTCCACATTTTTTCATGTTACATCCACAAACTTAAATGTATTTTATTGAGATTTTATATGATATACCAACACAAAGTAGCAAATATTTGTGACGTGTAAAGGAAATGATACATGGTTTGCTAAATATTTTAAGACTATAAATCTGAAAATTGTGATGTGCATTTATTTTCAGCATCCCTGGGTCAACACTTTGACAAATTTTTGCTGCAAGTACTGTTGCATGTCTTTTGAGGTATGTCTCTAACAGCTTTGCACATAGAGAAACTGACATTTTTGCCCATTCTTCTTTGTAAAATAGCTCTATCTCAGTGAAATTGGATGGAAGCGTCTGTGAACAGCAATTTTCAAGTCTTGCCACAGATTGTCAGTGAGATTTAGGTCTGGACTGTGACTGGGCCATTCAGACACATGAATATGATTTGGTCTAAAGCATCCATTGTAATTCTGGCAGTATGCTTAGGGTTGTTCTGCTACTGGAATGTAAGCCTATGCAGCAGATAATACGTTTTTCTCCAGGATTTGCCTGAATTTAGCTCCAACCATCATCTTTTCATCTTAAACCAGCTTCCCTGTTCCTGCTGAAGAAAAGCATCCCCACAGCAACCATGTTTGACAGTGGGGATGGTATTTTCAGATATGTCTGCAGTCTTAAGCCTGAAACACACATCCGTGAAACACGTGCGTGTTTGGTCCATTTCCGTGTATACTGGAGACACGGCCAAACGTGCACCAATGTTATTGTATGATAAAAGCTCCACGTGCGTTTTTGATGCATGTCCGTTTGTCCGTGATCCGTACCTGTGTGCGTTTTGCACGGCAGCATGTCCGTTTTCTGCACGCAACACGCAGCATGGACCCAATGAAAGTCAATGGGTCTGTGCGCACGTCCGAGTGACACGGACGCATCTCTGTTTGCTCCCTGTACGTTTTGTGCTTTTTTCATGTGATGTCGGTCTTTTTTCTTTTTCTGTTTCGTTCTCTCCCTCAGTCCGTCGGTCCGTCTCTATGTCTGTCGGTCGGTCTCTCTGTCTTAACAAATAGGAATAACGTTTGGAACACCATTCTAAGTCCGAACTGGGTGCAAAAACCTAAAAAAACATCACTATGGGGAGATAAGGTATGCACACCAGTGACTATGTAAGGGGAATACATGAAATAGCAGAAACTGCTGTGTGAATACTGACTTGAAAAATCCAATAGCTATATGCAAGAGTGAATATGTGAAAAATGGAATCTGCATTACTGCCATGAACATATGAATCAAGAGAAATTTAGCTACTGAATTGATCAATGCAATAGAGCCCCAACACTACGCCAAAGTATTTCTCTACGTTGGGGTCCCTAGCTTGTGTGTGTCCTCTCATGCAGTTAAAAAACCTACCGTGTATGGGAAGCTGAGACCCAGGCTATTTATGCGTATGATATGGATTGGCAATAGGTGTGGTTGGGGAGGGTTCACAAACGAATACATAGTCACTGGTGTGCATACCTTATCTCCCCATAGTGATGTTTTTTTAGGTTTTTGCACCCAGTTTGGACTTAGAATGGTGTTCCAAACGTTATTCCTATTTGTTCGTATTTTTTCGTTTGTGAACCCTCCCCAACCACACCTATTGCCAATCCATATCATACGCATAAATAGCCTGGGTCTCAGCTTCCCATACACGGTAGGTTTTTTAACTGCATGAGAGGACACACACAAGCTAGGGACCACAACGTAGAGAAATACTTTGGCGTAGTGTTGGGGCTCTATTGCATTGATCAATTCAGTAGCTAAATTTCTCTTGATTCATATGTTCATGGCAGTAATGCAGATTCCATTTTTCACATATTCACTCTTACATATAGCTATTGGATTTTTCAAGTCAGTATTCACACAGCAGTTTCTGCTATTTCATGTATTCCCCTTACATAGTCACTGGTGTGCATACCTTATCTTCCCATAGGTCTCTCTGTCTTATCTGTCCCTCTAGCTGTCTGTCGGTCAGTTCCCCCCCCCTCTCTCATACTTACCGTTCCCCGATCTCCGGCGCGGCGCTGCACGGCTGTTATAAAAACTTCGGCGGCTTTTACTATTTTGAAAAAGCCGGCCGCCCATTAATCAATCTCGTATTCCCTGCTTTCTCCCCCCACCGGCGCCTGTGATTGGTTGCAGTCACACGCGCCCACCACGCTGAGTGACAGCTGTTTCACTGCACCCAATCACAGCAGCTGGTGGGCGTGTCTATACTGTGCAGTGATATAAATAAATAATTAAAAAAAACGGCGTGCGGTCCCCCCCTATTTTAATACCAGCCAGATAAAGCTATACGGCTGAAGGCTGGTATTCTCAGGATGGGGAGCCCCACGTTATGGGGAGCCCCCCAGCCTAACAATATCAGTCAGCAGCCGCCCAGAATTGCCGCATACATTATATGCGACAGTTCTGGGACTGTACCCGGCTCTTCCCGATTTGCCCTGGTGCGTTGGCAAATCGGGGTAATAAGGAGTTATTGGCAGCCCATAGCTGCCACTAAGTCCAAGATTAATCATGTCAGGTGTCTCCCCGAGATTCCTTCCATGATTAATCTGTAAGTGACAGTTAAAAAACACACACACGAAAAAATCATTTATTAGAAATAAAAAACACTAACAAAGTCCCTCATCACCAATTTATTAACCCCGACAAAGCCCTCCATGTCCGGCGTAATCCACGGACCTCCAGCGTCGCTTCCAGCTCAGCTGCATGCAGGTGACAGGAGCAGCAGAATACACCGCCGCTCCTGTCACCTCCACACAGCAACTGAGGTGAGTAGCGCGATCAGCTGCTGTCAGTCAGGTAACTCGCGGCCACCGCTGGATCCAGCATCAGTGAGTTTCCAGGACCTGCAGGATGAGCACATGGCCGGAAGCACATGGTATCTCCGGATGTTGTGAGTGTGTGTGTGTGATTGTACAGGTATGTGTGATATCGTGAGTGTGTGTGAGTGTATGCGATCGGATGTGTGAATGTATGCTGTTTAATATATGAGTGTGTGTTCTGATGTATGAGTGTCGGTAAGAGGCAGAGGAGGACGGTGTGCAGCACAACTGCCTGGAGCGCCCACTGGAGATCACAGGGAGGAATGATGTGAAATCTGATGTGTGCGTGTGTGTGTGGTCTGATGTATGTGTGTCAGTCAGATGCAGGGGAGGACAGCGTGCTGCACAGTGATCACAGGTAGGAATGATATGGAATCTGGTGTGTGTGTATGTGTGTGTGTGTATGTGTATGTGTGTGTGTGTGTGTGTATGTGTGTGTGTGTATGTGTGTGTGTGTGTGTGTGTGTGTGTGTATGTGTGTGTGTGTATGTGTATGTGTGTGTGTGTGTGTGTGTGTGTGTGTGTGCTATCTGATGTGTGAGTGTGTGATCTGAAGTATATGTGTCGGCCAGACGCAGGGGAGGCGTGCAGCACACCTGTTGAGAGATCACAGAGAGATCTGGAGCCACACAGACGCCCGAGGCTGGTAAGTATGATGATCCTGGGGAGGGGGTCTGCTTTTTGTGCGGGGTAAACTTAATTCCAACCATGTCTCCTCGACAATAAGACACCCCCTGAAAATAAAACCTAGTGCTTTTTTCAGGGAAAAAAAAGATAAGACAGTGTCTTATTTTCGGGGAAACGGTAGCATTTGACTTTCAGCAAAAAAGTTCTACTTTGCTCTTATTTGAACAGAGCTCCTTCTTCCACATGCTAGCTGTCTCCCCCACTTTATGAAAACTGCAAACTGGACTTCTTATGGCTTGTTTTCAAAAATGGCTTTCTTCTTGCCACTCTTCCATAGGCCAGATTTGTGGAGCAAACGACTAAGGGGTACTTTGCACGCTGCGACATCGCATCGATAGCGATGTGTGCTGCCACAGGAACGAGGAACTACATCGTACCTGTCGCTGCATCGGCATTATGGAAATGTCGTACCCTACACCGATGATACGATAACGACGCTTTTGCGCTCGTTAATCGTATCAAAAAGGATTTGCATACTACGATATCGACTACGACGCCGGATGCGCGTCACTTTCGATTTGACCCCACCGACATCGCACCTGCAATGTCGTGTGCAAAGCCCCCCTAAGGCTATGTGCCCACGGGGACAGTGTCCTGCGGTTATATCCGCAAGACATTCCGCAGGTGCTCCCAGAAATCCGCAACAGAACTTTCTCTGCTTCAATGCTGCGGATATACAGCGGAATGTCGTGCGAATATGGTGCGGGCATTCTGCATTGAGGATACAGTACCATGGCTTCGGCACTGCATCCTCAATGCAGAACAAGTGCTGCAGTGATCGGGGTGCTCATACTTACCTCCATCATGCAGCACCTCGCTTTCCGGCGGCCGGGTCACTGTCAGACAGCGTCTGGTTCACTGTGCTGGTGGTGGGCGGGCCTGAACTAGCTCCGGCTGTCACATGACCGGAGCTCATGCAGGCCCCGCCCACCTCTTCCTTCCTGTGCCTGGCTGGATCCACCGCGCTGCTGTACACCGGACGGAGAAAGTGACTCGGATCTCTATCAAGGCAGGTAAGTATATGGGACCCTGTGGAGAAATCCGCAACAATAATTGACATGCTGCAGATTTTTCCGCACGAAAATCCGCATGATTTCCGCTGCGGAAAAATCCGCAGCGTGGGCACAGCATTTCCCAAATGCCATAGAAATGGCTGGGGAGTAGCTGTGCTGCAGATTTCTGGAAAATCCGCGGCTTTTCCGCGAGAAATCCGCGGCAAAATCTGCGCATTCTCCCACTTGAGCTGTGGATCTGGGCAGCGCCTCCAAAGTGACTATGGGTCTCTTGGCTGCTTCTCTCATTAAATACCCAAACGAAAAAAACTAAGATTTATGAAATAATCATGTTTAATTAAACAAACATTATTAAAAGATATTAGAATGTGTAGGGAAGATCAGGGTAAACACAAAACGTGCAGCAGGGCCTGGAAATTTCATATTAATAGATTAATTATTTAGAAAATGACTTGGAGAGGAAAAAAATTGTTTTCAAAATATACAGAGAAAAATAATACAGAAAAATTCAAAAATTTGATATAAACTTATGATAAAGGTTCAGTGACCATACAAAATAGAGCAATAAAGTGTCAAGTGCACATAGTAAAATAGGAATTCATGTAAGCATAGAAAAGTCTGGAGTACAAAAATAGTAAAGTGTCAAGTGCATGAGTAAATCAAAACAATGTACATAAAAAGTTAATACATTCATATAAACAGAAGACTTCTCAAAAGTGCACAAACAAAATCACAGTAACGGTTTCCTTCTTATAAATGTCTAGTGACCATTCTTATAAAACATTTTAAATCAGAGAGTATTAAAGTGTCAAGTGCATATGAGCAAATCAGACCACTATGCCATAGCCATAGCCATAGCCATAGCGAATCGTACGTCGGGGACTTCAGTGTATGCAGTGGCTATATCACTATCAGTAATTATGCTTAGCTCTACAAGCTGTTTTAGATTTTTCATGCGACTTTTGCACATTTTTTGCCTCTGAAAGGAAATATTTTTCTTACATGGATGCACCTATTTTATATGCATAGCGGTCTGATCTCCTCACATGCACTTGGCACTTTAATGAATAGTGCCGTATATATTTGCTCATCACTACTAATAATCTTAAACAAACTTCTTGCCGTGCAGGGGACAGGAGGACCCCTCAGCGAGTGACGCAACATGCACACCATGGAAACAATACAACGGATGGCCCTGGCACAAGGGAGAGGGGAGCAGGGTCACTTTCTAACACTCAGCTGAGGCTGATCCCTGCAGTCCCTAGATGGGTCCTTTTCCCATGCAGTGTCACGTGCCTAGGCCCTCGCTGGCCCTGAAGTCACCCTGACTAGTGTGAAGGCCAGCGAGATACTAGTCTTGCCACTGCAATAAAACAAAACAATGAAGGTAAGACAAACAGGAGAAAGACACAACAAATAGTTCTCCAGAGCTACTCAAGCAGGAAGCTTCCCAGCTGCAACAGAAACAACACCTCAACTTCTCCACCATAGCCAGAATCCTTCAAAGTGGTTAGTTATAAAGTGAGCTATAGCCGGCATAGGAGAGAGTGAAGATTGAGTTTATATATTGGAAGGCTGTGGCTGGAGCTGAGATTAACAGCTACAAGTCAATCTCTGTAGGATAGAAAAAAGACCTTAACTCCTTCAGCACCAAATTAACTAAATACGCTCCTACTCAGGATAAGCCACGAGTGGATTCTAAAATGGATCTGTGATCAACGAAAAGCTGAGACCTTCTGATCCCTGATCCCCTGAGATCTCAGCAGGGCACGACACACTCGCTATACTACTGCGCCCTTCATAGACAGCTATAGTTATATTGAGAATTAATTACACACAAGTGGACTCAATTTACTAATTAGGTGACTTCTGGAGGCAATTGGTCTCTCAGGATTTTTAGGGGATGAATACAAATGCATGTTACAATTTTCAGTTTTATATTTTTAAAATATGTAGAAGACCATGTATCATTTCCTTTACACTTAACAAATACTTATCACTTAAAAATCCAATAAATCATATTTAAGTTGGTAGGGGTAACGTGAAAAAATGTGGAAAGTTAATGGGGTATGAATACTTTTTCAAGGCACTGTATTTCAGTTAGATAGATAATTGCATCTTAAAATAAAGTTTGCTGATATAAAACTATGTAGAGCAGAGGTTATGACAACGGTCCAAGTTTTTGTCCTCTATAAGCACATTAGTGACAAGTAAATTATATCAAACCATTATCCTCTGGAAGGTGTGAAATTCCTAGTACACATTTTATTACCGGTACTAACTCATTATACAGAACTGTAAATATTATTAACTATATTTATCCTGTCATCACAAGAAATGTAGGTGCTTTACTTATTCTATTAGTTCAGGGGTAGGAACAACAGTGCTTGGGCCGCCCGCCCTTTAATTGTCCCTTAGACTGCAAGCACGCACACACAGCATTTACTACTGAATGCTGTTGCACAGGCAATGCTAGATTATGTCCTGATGCTAGCCAGTGCCAGTATCAGGATGTTCTTGGTGGGTGGAGTTAGCACACTCCCATCTTGCTTGCAGTGTTTCCTATGTGATGTTTCTCCAGCAGTAGTGTATCCTATATGATGTATATACACTAGTCCCAGTGTATTCTATGTAATGTATATACACCAGTTGTAGTGTCTCCTATGTGATGTACAGTGGAGAAAATAAATACAGTGCCTACAAGTAGTATTCAACCCCCTGCAGATTTAGCAGGTTTACACATTCGGAATTAACTTGGCATTGTGACATTTGGACTGTAGATCAGCCTGGAAGTGTGAAATGCACTGCAGCAAAAAAGAATGTTATTTCTTTTTTTTTTTTTTTTTTTAAATTGAGAAAAGTTTATTCAGAGGGTCATTTATTATTCAACCCCTCAAACCACCAGAATTCTGTTTGGTTCCCCTAAAGTATTAAGAAGTATTTCAGGCACAAAGAACAATGAGCTTCACATGTTTGGATTAATTATCTATTTTTCCAGCCTTTTCTAATTAAGACCCTCCCCAAACTTGTGAACAGCACTCATACATAGTCAACATGGGAAAGACAAAGGAGCATTCCAAGGCCATCAGAGACAAGATCGTGGAGGGTCACAAGGCTGGCAAGGGGTACAAAACCCTTTCCAAGGAGTTGGGCCTACCTGTCTCCACTGTTGGGAGCATCATCCGGAAGTGGAAGGCTTATGGAACTACTGTTAGCCTTCCACAGCCTGGACAGCCTTTGAAAGTTTCCACCCGTGCCGAGGCCAGGCTTGTCCGAAGAGTCAAGGCTAGCCCAAGGACAACAAGGAAGGAGCTCCGAGAAGATCTCATGGCAGTGGGGACATTGGTTTCAGTCAATACAATAAGTAACGTACTCCACCGCAATGGTCTCCGTTCCAGATGAGCCCGTAAGGTACCTTTACTTTCAAAGCGTCATGTCAAGGCTCGTCTACAGTTTGCTCATGATCACTTGGAGGACTCTGAGACAGACTGGTTCAAGGTTCTCTGGTCTGATGAGACCAAGATCGAGATCTTTGGTGCCAACCACACACGTGACGTTTGGAGACTGGATGGCACTGCATACGACCCCAAGAATACCATCCCTACAGTCAAGCATGGTGGTGGCAGCATCATGCTGTGGGGCTGTTTCTCAGCCAAGGGGCCTGGCCATCTGGTCCGCATCCTTGGGAAGATGGATAGCACGGCCTACCTGGAGATTTTGGCCAAGAACCTCCGCTCCTCCATCAAGGATCTTAAGATGGGTCGTCATTTCATCTTCCAACAAGACAATGACCCAAAGCACACAGCCAAGAAAAACAAGGCCTGGTTCAAGAGGGAAAAAATCAAGGTGTTGCAGTTGCCTAGTCAGTCTCCTGACCTTAACCCAATTGAAAACTTGTGGAAGGAGCTCAAGATTAAAGTCCACATGAGACACCCAAAGAACCTAGATAACTTGGAGAAGATCTGCATGGAGAGTGGGCCAAGATAACTCCAGAGACCTGTGGCAGCCTGATCAGGTCTTATAAAAGACGATTATTAGCTGTAATTGCAAACAAGGGTTATTCCACAAATTATTAAACCTAGGGGTTGAATAATAATTGACCCACACTTTTATGTTGAAAATTTATTAAAATTTAACTGAGCAACATAACTTGTTGGTTTGTAAGATTTATGCATCTGTTAATAAATCCTGCTCTTGTTTGAAGTTTGCAGGCTCTAACTTATTTGCATCTTATCAAACCTGCTAAATCTGCAGGGGGTTGAATACTACTTGTAGGCACTGTATATGATAGACTGCCGATTTTGCAAGTGTGCCCACCTACAAAGAATGGAGAGGTTTATAATTTTTATTATAGGTACACTTCAACTGTGACAGACAGAATAAAAAAAATGCAGAAAATCACATTGTATGATTTTTAAATAATTTAATTTGCGTGCATTTTGTTGCATTAAATAAGTATTTAATGACCTACCAACCAGCAAAAATTCTGGCTCTCACATACCTGTTATTTTTTCTTTAAGAAGCCCTCCAACGTTGCACTCATTATCTGTAATAATTATACCTGTTTGAACTCACCTGTCCACACATTCAATCAATCACACTTCAACCTCTCCACCATGGCCAAGATTAAAGAGCTCTCTAATTACAGCAGGGACAAAATTGTAGACCTGCACAAGGCAGGGATGGGCTACAGTACAAAAGGCAAGCAGCTTGGTGAGAAGGCAACAACTGTTGATGCAATTGTTAGTATTCTGTCTCTTCCTGGTAGCAATGAATCCAACCGCTCTAATTATCAGTCCCTTAGATAACTGTATGATTTTACTCACTCTACCGGCTTCCACAGATAGTGTTAACTCAGCCCAACGATGACTTGTAGGAAGACAAGGAGAAACGCTGTAGTTTTCTTCTAAAATCTTGTATTAAGTACAAAGTAAAGGCAGTTGAAAAGGAATAATCTGTACAGGGTTTTAGACATGTCTCTTCAGCAATGGTTCCTCTAGACTAAACTGAAGGAGAAGGGAGGAGCTTTCTATAGAGAAGCCAACTAAGGGAGGTACATAGGGACAAACTTCATACAGTCTAATCTACCTAGTAACAATAAGGGAATTTCCTGATAGGAGGAAAAATATGCAATGCAAGAATTATATACAACAGGTTGTTCCCATTCATGGGACACAACACTCCCCATCTAAAATCATATGATTTCACAAGTCCTTCTACGACGTAAGGAGTCGATCCTGTCCCTCGATGTCACGAAACCTGTAGCGAGAAGAGAGACAAACACAAAAAATGCAACAGTAATGCACTGAATTCAAGTCCATGCTTGGTTGATGACGCATTGTCCTTGCGTAAAAATAGAAAAATGTAAAAAATGAATCCAAGTTCAACAAACCCATCTTCAGATTAGGGAAGCCGCAAACATGCCAACTCTTCCTCCAACCCAATAATCCAACGGTAAAGTTTTAATCCAAAGGAAAAGTTCAAGGTTCATTGGACACGGACAGTTGTGTCTCCGTACAGCAGGGGTAAGGAAAGGTATGCTCCCCGCCGTGGCAGTGTCCAATGACAAAGGTAGTTCATGTAACGTCCTCCTTTGGTAAAAGTAGCACGAGTTCGGTGACTGGACGAATCACACACATGTGCCAGCCGTGGCATGTTGAAGACTTGTAGTCGGTGAAACAGTGAGCAATGTGAATAAGACAAGCTACGGCTCGTACCTCAGATGACCGACTTGAGAAGCGCTCGAAGCGATGAGGTCTCAACTTCTGTTTTGATGTCACTGAAGTGTAGCGAGCGGAGACGATTGGTCTAATTTCCTTGTCGAATTCTGGTTCCACCAGCTCGTACATGTTGCCGACGTAGTTATCGCAGGTCTCCTTGTATAAGATACTTGGAGGTGTCAGCCACATGTTGTCGCCGAGTTTGGACGCAGCAGTGAGTCTCATTTCTTGGTCAGTTGGGTTGTGTTCGGTGGGAATGTGGTGCCACTGTTCGGCATGATCTCTGTCGAGGATATTGCGCGTAAACTCGACAAAGTGTTTCTCCATCTCTGGTTGTCTTTTCAAGGTGCATTTTAGAGTCGAGAACCTTGCAGTTGCTTGCTGGGAGTTGTTTGGCAACCTTGGCCTTGGAGACCGAAAGGGTAATGGGGCTACCCAACTGTTAGAGTCATTTTGAGAGAACTCTTTATCCATAATCTTTATGAATTCTTTGTCTTCTCTCATCAGAGCCAATTTGTTGTCTTCGTTTGTAGACTCGAACGCTGTTGACCCGAAGTCGTCATCCCAGAGATGATATGCGTCCGAGCAGTCGGGAGGCTGCTGTCGCCACCTGGTGTCGCTTAGCCTCTCTTTCACCCCGTAGTGATGCGGACATGGTTGAAAGTGAGCGCCGCGACCGTTTGGGACGATGTGCGTCTTGTAGGAGGAGATCGCGTCGGGACTCTTCATTTTGCCTACGCAGACGTTTCCTATGATCACCGAGCCTAAGTCATAGCGCTGAGCGAATGGTGCATCGTGTGGCCCGTTGATGTGTTAGCGTACTTTCTGTAGCCGGAGGATGTCCCTTCCAATCAGAATTAGGATTTTTGCACTATGATCAAGAGGTGGGATCTTGCTGGCGATAGTTCTCAGGTGAGGGTGGTGAAGAGCTGCCTCTGGTGTTGGAATCTCTTCCCGGTTAGCCGGTATCTGGTTGCACTCGACGAGTGTCGGTAGAGGTATCTCTACGGTATTTTCAAGAGATGTTACCACGAGACCACTGGCTCTTCTTCCGCAAGCTTCTGAGATGCCGCTGCAAGTACCTAGTGTGTAAGGGTAGGCATTTCCTTTTAAGCCGAACAAGTCGAAGAGTTCAGACCTGGCGAGTGACCTGTTACTCTGGTCGTCCAGGATGCTGTACACCTTCATGGCCCTTTCTGGGTGACCTTTGGGATATACCCTTACTAGGCATATTTTCGCACAAGACTTGTCCCAGAGATCTTCTCCGCAGACTGCGGTGCACGAGGAGGATACTGTAAGGTGGTTTGCAGCTTGGCCTGTACTCTCCCCGCCATGACTTGTGGTAGGAGAAGGTGTAGGTGCAGGATCAGGCTGAGATGGGTGCAGCGCTTGTACGTGATCTGTGCTGTCACACTCCATGCACTTAATTGTAACCTTACAGTCCTTGGCAAGGTTTTCTGTAGAGGCACAACACCTGAAACATACCCCAAACCTTTTCAACAGTTCCTTTCGTTCTTGAAGGGGTTTCTTCCTGAAGCCAATGCACTTCTTCAGGGGGTGTGGCAGTTTGTGAATAGGACACTGGCGGTTCGGATTTTCTGCCTTCTCGCCTTCATTGCCCTTGTCTGGTGCTGACGTTGGTGTAGGTGGTAGAACGTCGGTCTTCTTGACTGATACTGGGTCCCTACGTCTTCTGTCATTTTGATTAGGGCTCTCATATCTGGGAGCTGGTGAAGTGGAGTCGGTGGGTTCTCCACAGGTGAAGCTGGAGTCTGCCTTACGTTCCGCGATGCCGTTGATGAACTCGCAGAAGTAGGAGAATGGAGGGAAGGAGACTTGGTGCTCTTTTTTATAGTTTGTTCCTACCGTGGTCCACCTTTCCTGCAAGTTGTAAGGTAACTTGGCGACTGTGGGTTTCACCCCACGAGCGGTGTCCAGGTAGCTGAGGCCAGGTAGGTGTGTGTCTGTTTTGGCCAGCTGGAGCTCGGACAGCAGGTCGCTGAGTTCCTGGTACTTTGAAGCATCCTTGCCAGATATTTTGGGAAGATCGTATAGTTGTTTCAGCAATGCATCTTCAATTGCTTCAGGACTGCCGAAGCCTTTCTCTAGTCTGTCCCATGCGGTTGCGGATGTAGACGGATCTGAGTCTCTTGATTCTCTCAGTAGACCGTGGCCCTAGCCACCTGATTAGCAAGTCCAGCTCTTCAGCAGCTGTAATGCCGAGGTCACGCGTTGCGGTTTTGAAGGCACACTTCCACCCTCTGTAGTTTTCAGGCTGGTCATCATACTTTGTGAGACCGGTGTTGGTGAGTTCTCGGCGGATCATGTACCTCGCAAAGTCGGACATGTCTGATCTTTCCGACATTGGGGGCACATTTGCTGACTGCGTGGTGCTGGTTGCGTGATTCGTAGCTTCGTGGTTCGGGAACATGGGAAAGTACGGAGTGGCGTGGGCGTTTAGACCAGTGATCGGTTTGGTGTGTACAATCTCTGTTGTATACGGGGCTGGAACTACATAGTTGTTGGGAGTGTAGCACCTTGCCGGCATGTTAGGTTGCATGTAGACATGGGCATACGGAGGTTGCTGATGCGCAGGGTGTGGCTGTGCATTGGAATATGAAGCAGGTTCAGGTTTGAAAGTCTGAGGTGCATTGGACTGACCTGGAAGGCTGGAAGCTGTAGGTGGATCAGTGTCTTGAGGCTCTGGAGAAGTGTTAGCACTGACGGGAATGTTGATGGTCGTTGGCAGTTCGTCGGCTTGGCTCAGCACGTAATCTCTTGTACGGTTAAGTGAGTCTTCTGTGTCGAGATCACACAAACTGGCGCTGCCTTCTTGGCTCCCACCCAGAGCTTGCTCAAAGACTTTTAGCCTTGCCATGGCCGCCACATGTTCACATTCCTTCTGAAGGGCTTCAATTTCTGCTTCCTTGCGTGCAGATTCTGCTTTCATCTCTGCTTCCTTGCATGCAGATTCTGCTTTCATCTCTGCTTCCTTGCATGCAGATTATGATTTCATCTCTGCTTCCTTGCGTGCAGATTCTGCTTTCATCTCCGCTTCCTTGCGTGCAGATTCTGCTTTCATCTCCGCTTCCTTGCGTGCAGATTCTGCTTTCATCTCTGCTTCTCTCTGGGCGAAGATGGCGTGTACTTTTGTTGTTTCTGCTTCAGCGCGCGCCTTTATGAGCTGCTCGCTGAGGGTTGAGTACCTTGATGAGCCTGATTTGAGTGAGTGCCTTGAGCTCTTAGTGGACCTGGATTTGTAAGATGCCGCTCCTGACATTTGCGCAATTTTTGCTTAAGTCTCGCTCACAATGTCGCGCACGGTGCGGTCTCGTTCAGCATTAAGCTGTTGAAAGTCCTGTAGTTCTTTTTGAGACTCGGACGTATTTGCTCTCAGCAGGGTAGAGGAATATTTTTTACAAATCTCTTTGTAAGACCGGTATGTTGAGTACAGTTGTTCAAGGGCTCCCTCTGGTGGTAGCTCATGAGCACCGGGCGCAGATAAAACAGTCACTTGTTTTTGCACTCTTTGCCACAATAATGCTGTCTGGGTAAACAGTTCACTTCTGGCTGTTTCTAGGTTCTCTTTAACCTTCCATGTTGGTTTGGTTAACCGCTTAGGCTACTTTCACACATCCGGCTTGAGCCCTGCGGCTCAATCCGGCTGTGGAAGCTATGCAACGGATGCGGTGAAAACACCGCATCCTTTGCATAAGTTTTTCCCATGCGGCCCGCCCGTTTTTTGCCGCTTGCGGCATGCTACTGAGCATGCGCAGTGTCAAAAACCGCATGCGGCGGCCGGATGCGGTATTTGCCGGATCGCGCCGCATCCGGCCGCCATAGGCATGCATTGAGAGATGCGCCGCATCGGCCGAATGCGGCGCGATGCGTTTTTTTTTTGCCGCACGAAAAAACGTGCCAGGCAACGTTCCATCCGGCCGCCGCATCGGCTAAATCTGCCGCATGCGGCAAAAACCGGATGGAACGCAAGGCCATGCGGCACAATGCGGCACTAATTAAAGTCTATGCAGGAAAATCGCAACCGGCAGCAAAAAAAAAACGGTTGCGATTTTCCTGCAAAGTGCCGGATTGTGCCGCAGAAGAAAAACCGGAGGTGTGAAAGTACCCTTAGATCTTATCCTGTAATTTAAGTGTGAGCCCATGTCTTCCTCTTGTTGCTTTAGAGCAGGTAGTGAGAGAGCTCTCTTTGCCTCCATCAGGAAGGGTGAATGCTGCTCTGCAGTGGTTGTCAGGGAAACCTATACAATGTTGCAATCTCTGCAGCCAGCAGTCTGTGTTTTGCAGGATGTATTTGCAGAGTCTCTGGCTGCAATTTACAATTAGCTTATGGGTGATTCTAGGTTTATAGCTGCACACAGTTCTGATAACAGGTTAATACTTTACAGGGCACTTTGTCTAAAGGTCCAGTCACACTAAGCAACTTACCAGCGATCCCAACAACGATAGGGATCGCTGGTAAGTTGCTAGGAGGTTGCTGGTGAGATGTCACACTGCGACGCTTAATTAACCCGATGTGTCCTGCAGCTACATGTGCACAGAGCAGGAGCCGGCACTGACAGCGAGAGCGGCGGAGGCTGGTAACAAAGGTAAATATCGGGTAACCAAGGACAGGGCTTCTTGGTTACCCGATGTTTACTGTGGTTACCAGCCTCCGCAGAAGCCGGCTCCTGCTGCCTGCACATTTAGTTGTTGCTGTCTCGCTGTCACACACAGCGATCTGTGCTTCACAGCGGGACAGCAACAACTAAAAAATGGCCCAGGACATTCAGCAACAACCAACGACCTCACAGCAGGGGCCAGGTTGTTGCTGGATGTCACACACAGCAACATCGCTAGCAACGTCACAAAAGTTGTTCGTTAGCAGCGATGTTGCTAGCGATGTTGCTTAGTGTGACGGGGCCTTAAAGCTGCTATAAAGTTTTATGCTGTGGCTTGTTATCAGCTCCTTGGGGTAATCCTTTCTCTGGATTGTATGCAGTATAGCACTCCTGGAAACAGGTTATTTACTGATATATGAATACTAATCCCGGTCACAGCTAGTCCTTTTCACTATTCTGTCTCTTCCTGGTAGCAATGAATCCAACCGCTCTAATTATCAGTCCCTTAGATAACTGTATGATTTTACTCACTCTACCGGCTTCCACAGATAGTGTTAACTCAGCCCAACGATGACTTGTAGGAAGACAAGGAGAAACGCTGTAGTTTTCTTCTAAAATCTTGTATTAAGTACAAAGTAAAGGCAGTTGAAAAGGAATAATCTGTACAGGGTTGCAGACATGTCTCTTCAGCAATGGTTCCTCTAGACTAAACTGAAGGAGAAGGGAGGAGCTTTCTATACAGAAGCCAACTAAGGGAGGTACATAGGGACAAACTTCATACAGTCTAATCTACCTAGTAACAATAAGGGAATTTCCTGATAGGAGGAAAAATATGCAATGCAAGAATTATATACAACAGGTTGTTCCCATTCATGGGACACAACAGTTAGAAAATGGAAGAAACACAAGATGTCAATCTTATTCAGTCTGGGGCTCCATGCAGGATCTCGCCTAATGGAGTAAGGATGATTCTGAGAAAGTTGAGGAATCAGCCCAGAACTAAATGAGAGTACCTGGTGTGAGACTGTGACCGGGGTTGTCTATGACGGCCGGTACGTCTCGCCCCGGTTGTGCTCCCTCCATGTATAGAAAGCAACTCCACTCCAGGGTTTATTGCTGTTTCCCTGCAGGCTGAAAGGAGGGTTAAAAGGAAACAGGAACCGGGGTGTGGGGCCTAGTGTGTGAGGGAGTGAATACAACTCCCTAAGCTTCTGCCGAAGAAGCACATGTGAGCCATTTCTGGAATCTGGCTTGTTGGTTCTGGAGGAGGATATTCCGGAACACGTGTTGTGTGCTGTTTTGGATTTTTGTTTGGACAATAAACCGCGTGCTGTGACCATTGGTGCCTGGATCCCGTGTCTTCTGCCGCGCAGCCGACCACGCTACCCCACATATGGTGGAGAATACGGGCAGTCCAGCCCGGTGAGGTGTAGCATCCATCCCTGGTGACCCAGTAGCGCATGTCCTGGATTCGAGCGGCTACACTACAGCCCAAACCCGGCGGCACCATGGAGGACATACTAAAGCTGCTGGCTCAGGCTAATGCACAGCAACAACAGACCAATGCACACCTGCTCCGGTCATTGGATCGTCAGCAGCAACAGCACCAGCACTCCTTGCAATTGCAGGAACAAAGGCACCAAGAACAGATGGTCCTCCTGACCAAGTCGATCCGTGCCGGACCGGCAGCCACAACCCCGGGACCGGGTGACGACAGCAGCGTCCGGAAGGCGGTAAGACAGGCGTTGCAAAAGATGACCCCGGGGGATGATGTGGAAGCGTTCCTGGCTGTGTTTGAGCGGGTGGCCGAGCGGGAGAAGCTGCCGACTCCCCAGTGGGCTGAGGTATTGTCGCCCTATCTGACGGGGGAGCCCCAAAAAGCATACCTGGACCTCTGTACCGAGGACGCCATAGAATATGGGACCCTGAAAGCCGAAATACTTGCTCGATTGGGGGTGAATACTTATGTACGCGCTCAGCGGGTAAATCAGTGGTTCTATGAGGAAGTCAAACCCGTACGCTCCCAGGCCTATGACTTGTTGCATCTGGTAAAGAAGTGGTTGCAGCCTGACACTCTGAGCCCTGCGCAAATGGTGGAGAGGGTAGTGGTTGATCGTTTTGTGCGCACTTTACCCGTCACCATTCAACGGTGGGTAGGACAGGGCGACCCAAGTACCCTGGACCAATTAGTGTGCCTGGTGGAGCGGCATGTGGCTACGCAGGACTTGATACGGGACACTAAGACTTTGCGTGCTGCCCGTCGGTCCGGCCCCTCCAAGCCTCGGGCCAAGGACCCACCGCTGACACCGGTGCGGGAGTCCGCTACCATCCCGCCTGAGGCCGCGCCCACCGTCCCTGAGGTCCGGAAGACTATGTACCCTAAACGACAAATCGTCAAGGGGGTTTCCTTCCCTATTAGATGTTGGCGGTGCCAGCGGGTGGGACATATGGAAGCCCAGTGTCCACTCACCACGGAGCCCATGGATTGTGGGGTTACCCGGCGGGGTTCAATGTATGCTCAGGCGGTGTGTACCGCGGACCTTGTCTCCCAGGAGACTGAGCCCCACTTGTGCTAAATACAGGTGAATGGACGTCCGGTTACAGGCTTGTTGGATTCCGGAAGCTTAGTGACCCTTGTGCGATCAACCCTAATGGCTGAAGTAAAGGCCACAGGACGTACAGTGGGGGTGGTTTGCATACATGGGGACCGCCGAGACTATCCCACGGGGGTTGTCACCATCACAGCACCCTGCGGTCAGGTGCAACATTAGGTGGGACTTATGAACACTCTTCCCTATGACATGATCCTAGGAAGAGATCTGCCAAATTTCTGGACTCTATGGAAGGGGCCTTCTAAGTCCCCTCAGGTAATGGACAGTCCGGGGCCTGAGCCCGACAATCCCGAATCCGGGACGCCCGCCGTAGGGGTCCCCATGATAGGGACAGAATGTGAACCCAATAGGTCACCCCTAGAGGTATTGGCAGGAGAGGCTGAGATGGTCGAGCCAATCCCGGAGTTGGGGGCGTCCCCGGATACGTTTGGGACAGCCCAACTCCAGGACCCTACATTAATACATGCCCGGAGTCGGGTGACAGTGGTTGACGGGGTGGCACAGGTGCCGGGTGCCCAGGTAAGGTACCCCCATTTCGCTCTTAAGCAGGACTTGCTCTACCGGGTAGATGAAATACGGGGCTGGGTGGTAGAGCAGTTGGTGGTGCCCCAGCCATATCGCCGGCGGGTCCTCGACTTGGCTCATAAACACCTGATGAGTGGCCACCTAGGGGCCAAGAAAACGCAGGAGCGAATATTGCAAAGGTTCTATTGGCCCGGGGTCTTTGGGGAGGTAAAACGGTTCTGCGAAACCTGCCCGGAGTGTCAGCTTACCGCACCCCTGGCCCACTTTCGCAGTCCGTTGGTACCGTTACCCATTATAGAAGTCCCTTTTGAACGGATAGGCATGGATCTGGTGGGGCCCCTCGTAAAGTCCGCTCGAGGGCACCAACACATCCTAGTGATCGTTGATTATGCCACCCGGTATCCAGAGGCGATACCTCTCAGACATACTGCAGCAAAGCTTATAGCTCGGGAGTTGTTTGCTGTGTTCTGCCGGGTGGGGTTGCCCAAGGAGATCCTTATGGATCAGGGGACCCCATTCATGTCTAAAGTGACCAAAGAGCTATGCCGGCTACTCCAGATCAAGCAGTTGCGTACGTCTGTGTATCATCCTCAAACGGACGGTTTAGTGGAGCGATTCAATAAAACCCTGAAAACCATGCTCAAAAGGGTGATTTCAAAAGACGGGAAAGACTGGGATATGATGCTTCCCTATTTGATGTTTGCCATCCGAGAGGTGCCACAGGCATCCACGGGGTTTTCGCCTTTTGAGTTGTTATACGGGCGACATCCCCGGGGATTGTTGGACCTGGCAAAGGAAACATGGGAGCAGGAGTCCACCCCCCATAAATGTGTGATTGAACACATTTTGGGAATGCAGAACCGCATAAGCGCGGTCATGCCAATTGTGAAGGAGCATTTACAGGAGGCTCAGGCTGCGCAGAGCGGCCGGTACAATAGACAAGCCACCATGCGGACCTTTACACCCGGGGATCGGGTGTTGGTCCCCACGGCAGAGAGTAAATTCCTGGCTCAGTGGCAAGGCCCCTACGAGATAAAGGAAAGAATCGGGGTGGTCAACTATAAGGTATTGCAGCCCGGTAGGCGGAAACCTGAATAAATATACCATGTCAACCTGTTAAAACCTTGGCAGGAACGGGAAAGCCTGATGGTTGATTTTCCCCATCTCTCTCCTCTTCGGGTCGTTCAAACCCGGCTCCGGCGACCTCCGGAGAGGACGAACCGGAAGTAAGGTTTGGAGAAGCCCTCACCAAGCAACAGAGGTGAGAGGCCAGAAGGCTGGTTCAGCAGAACCCCGATGTCTTCTCCGAACTGCCTGGTAGGACCAGTCTGATACGACATGACATTGTCACCGAGCCTCACCTGAAGGTACGCCTGAAGCCATACCGGGTGCCGGAGGCTCGAAGACAAGCCATATCAGAGGAAGTGAAGACAATGCTATGCCTGGGGGTCATCGAAAAATCACGGAGTGAATGGGCTAGTCCCATTGTCCTAATACCAAAACCCGATGGCTCCTTAAGGTTCTGCAACGACTTTAGGAGATTGAACGAAATATCCAAGTTCGATCTCTACCCCATGCCCCGGGTGGATGAGCTGATTGATAGGTTGGGACAAGCGCGATATTTCACCACGCTCGACCTGACCAAGGGGTACTGGCAGGTGCCACTGACGGAGTCCGCCAAGGAGAAAAACGCTTTTGTTACGCCGGAGGGTCTCTTCCACTATGTTGTCTTGCCTTTTGGGTTACATGGCGCTCCGGCCACGTTCCAGAGGTTGATGGACCTAGTGCTGGAACCCCACCAGGCGTATGCATCAGCGTACCTTGATGACATCATTATTTACAGCTCCGAATGGCAGACCCACTTGGAACAGGTACAAGCGGTGGTGAACGCGCTCCGAACAGCCGGATTGACAGCTAATCCCAAGAAGTGTGCGTTGGGGCTCACGGAAGCCCGCTACTTGGGCTACGTAATAGGCCAAGGAGTGATTAAGCCCCAAATTAACAAAATTGAGGCGACCCAGAAGTGGCCTAGACCCCTGACCACGAATCAGGTTAGGGCCTTCCTGGGTATCGTGGGGTACTACAGGAGGTTTGTTCAAAATTTTGTGGGACTATCAGCCCCCTTGATGGACCTTCTCAAAGGCAAGAAGTCCGTCATGGTGCGCTGGACTCCGCAGGCCGAGGACTCCTTCTGGGCCCTGAAGGGGGTCCTGTGCGGACAGCCCGTTCTTGTCAACCCTGATTTCCGGAAGGAGTTCGTAGTACAGACTGACGCCTCTGAGGTCGGCCTGGGCGCAGTGCTGTCTCAGGTGGTTCAGGGGGAGGAACACCCCGTCACCTCCTTAAGTAGGAAGCTCACCCCTCCCGAGCGGAATTATAGCGTAGTGGAGAAGGAGTGCCTGGCGATCAAGTGGGCCTTGGAGTCCCTACGCTATTACCTGCTGGGACGGCAGTTTCGCTTGGTGACTGATCACTCTCCGCTGGTCTGGATGAGGTCCGCCAAGGAACGGAATGCCCGGGTTACACGGTGGTTCCTTTCTCTACAGAACTTCTGGTTTAGGGTTGAACACCGGGCCGGAAGGTTGCAGGGCAACGCGGATGCCTTGTCCCGTGGCCCGTGTTTGATGGCGGTAGTTCAACCCCGCACGCTTGAACTGAGGTGGGGGGTATGTGAGACTGTGACCGGGGTTGTCTATGACGGCCGGTACGTCTCGCCCCGGTTGTGCTCCCTCCATGTATAGAAAGCAACTCCACTCCAGGGTTTATTGCTGTTTCCCTGCAGGCTGAAAGGAGGGTTAAAAGGAAACAGGAACCGGGGTGTGGGGCCTAGTGTGTGAGGGAGTGAATACAACTCCCTAAGCTTCTGCCGAAGAAGCACATGTGAGCCATTTCTGGAATCTGGCTTGTTGGTTCTGGAGGAGGATATTCCGGAACATGTGTTGTGTGCTGTTTTGGATTTTTGTTTGGACAATAAACCGCGTGCTGTGACCATTGGTGCCTGGATCCCGTGTTTTCTGCCGCGCAGCCGACCACGCTACCTCACACTGGTCAATGACCTGAGGAGAGCTGGGACCACAGTCTCAAAGATTACCACTAGTAACACACTACGCTATCACTGATTTAAATCCTGCAGGGCATGCAGGTCCCCTTGCTCACGTCAGCACATGTCCAGGCTCGTTTGAACTTCACCAATGACTATATGGATGATCCAGAGGAGGCATGGGAGAAGGTCATGTGGTCAGATGAGACCAAAATAGAACTTTTTGGTATCAACTCATCTCGCCTTGTTTGGAGGAAGAACAAGAATGAGTACAACCCCAAGAACACTGTCCAACTGTGAAGTATGGGGGTGGAAGCATGGCCGGCTTTAGGCATGTGCGACTTGTGCGATCGCACAGGGCGCCGACGGCGATGCTTCGGGGGAGGCGCAGCAGAGAGGTAAGAAGTCGTAAATTTCCTGGCTCCTCCGGTCCCAGCACTGCGTTTTTACTGTAACTGCCGCTGGTTAATTACTTAGCTTTATGTAGCCCCTGCCAGCCGGGCCCACCATGTTCACCGAGCCCTAGTCACAGCTGCAACAGAGGGGCCAGGCTGTGTTGCTCCAGACACAACTGCAGTCTGCACATGACTAAGGTGTGTGCGAAGTACTTCTAGGGCATCGCATGCAAATTAGCCATGTGGTGGGAGAGGCACTGTGAATGGAGCAGAGCAGAGGTGGCGCGTCATGCCGCAGCCCAATGTGATGAGGTCATCACTCTGCACCTCATCACAGTGTTGCGAGCAACGCGGATGGCGAGCGCGCAGCATCTGACAGGGAGAGGTAGGTGCTCTATGAGCTGAAGATTGCCGGGGGTGGTGGGGGACCCGCTGACTCCAGCCGCGGGGGGCGGGGGGGACGCTGACTACAGCTGCGGGGAGTGGGGGGGGCACTGCCTGCAGCCCCTGGCTTGCTTTAGATGGATGTGTGGAGGGCACACATCCAGCCTAAATGCATCGCTGCTCAGAGAGGATGCTGCAGGACGTGGGAGTCGGAGAGGGTGAGTAAAATGGGTTTTTTTTGCAGTAGACAAATATACTAGGAGAGACCCAGGAAAGGCACATATACACAAGAAGGAGGAGATATATACCAGGAAGGGGACAAAAACCAGGATGGGGACATATATACCAGAATGTGCCCAGGAGGGGAATATATATACATCAGGAGGAGCCTAGAATGGGGATATATATGCTGGGAAAGGGACAAATAAACTATGATAAGAACATATATACCAGGAGGAGGACATATATACCAAGAAGGGGACAGAAACCAGGATGGGGACATATATACCAGAATGTGCCCAGGAGTGGGATATACATACCAGGTGCCCAGGATTGGACATATATACCAGGATAGGGACAAATAAACTGGGATGGGGACATGCATACCAGGAGGGTCCCTGGATGAGGACATATATACTTGGAAGAGGACATTTATGCTAGGAAGGGAACAACAAACCAGGATGGGGACATGCATACCAGGAAGGGCCCAGGATGCAGACATATATACCAGGATTTGGACATATATACCAGGAGGATATTATACAGAGAGACAATGTGTGTGGGGGGATAGTATACAAAGGGGTAGTGTGTGTGGGGTGATATACAGAGGAGCATTTTGTGTCTGAGGATATATATAAAGAGGGGCAGCTTGTGTGGGGGATAGTGTACAAAGGGGCAGCGTACATGAGGGATATTACACAGAGGGTCATTGTGTGTGTGTATATTATACAGAGTTGCAGTGTGTGGAGGATATATAGAGGGGCAGTGTGTGTAGGATGCTACACAGAGGAGCAGTTTGGGGGATATTATACAAATGGGCAGTGTGTGTTGGTATTTACAGAGGAGCAGTGTACGTGTGGGGGCATTATACAGAGGAGCAGTGTGTGGAGGGGGACATATTGAGCAGTGTTTGTAGGGAGATATTATACAGAAGAGCAGTGTGTGGGAGGATATTATACAGAGGAGCTGTGTGTTGGAGGATATTATACAGAGGAGCAGTGGGTGTGGGAGGATATTATACAGAGGAGCAGTGTGTGGGAGGATATTATACAGAGGAGCAGTGGGTGTGGGAGGATATTATACAGAGGAGCAGTGTGTGGGGGAGGATATTATACTGAGTAACAGTGTGTGTGTGGGATATTATATTGATAAACAGTGTGTGTGGCGGATACTAAACAGAGGAGCACAGTGTGGGGGGATATTATACAGAAGACCAGTGTGTGGGGGGTATTATGCAGAGGGGCATTGTGTGTGGAGGATATTATACAGAGAAGCAGTGTGTGGGGGATATTATACTGAGGAGCAGTGTGTTTGGGGGGATATTATACAGAGGAGAAGTGTGGGGGGATATTATACAGAGGTGCAGTGTGTGAGGGATATTACACTGAGGAGCAGTGTGTTTGGGGGGATATTATACAGAGGAGCAGTGTGTGTGTGAATATTATACACAGGGGCATTGTGTGAGTATATTCTACTGAGGGGCAGTGTTTGTGGGGGATATTATACATGGGGCAGTGTGTGTGGGAGAGATATTATACAGAGGAGCAGTATGTGTGTGTATGTGGGATATCTTACAGAGGGGCAGTGTGTGGGGATATTATACACAGGGATATCCTGTGGGGGTACACTGAGGGGCAGTGTGTGGGGGAATATTATAAATAGGGGCAGTGTGGGAGAGAGATTATGGAAAGGATCGTTGTAAAGAATATATTATGGAGAGGGGAAGTGTAGGGGGTGTATTATTAATTTTCTAAGGGAAATGCTTTATTTTCTGGAACAACTTCAAAGGTGCTAACACTTTTGGCCATGACTGTGTGTGTGAGTGTGTATATATACAGTGCTGGCCAAAAGTATTGGCACCCCTGCAATTCTGTCAGATAATACTCAGTTTCTTCTTGAAAATGATTGCAATCACAAATTCTTTGGTATTATTATCTTCATTTAATTTGTCTTCAATGAAAAACAAAAAAAAAATGTCATAAAGCCAAACTGGATATAATTCCACACCAAACATAAAAAAGGGGGTGGACAAAAGTATTGGCACTGTTTGAAAAATCATGTGATGCTTCTCTAATTTGTGTAATTAACAGCACCTGTAACTTACCTGTGGCAACTAACAGGTGTTGGCAATAACTAAATCACACTTGCAGCCAGTTGACATGGATTAAAGTTGACTCAACCTCTGTCCTGTGTCCTTGTGTGTACCACATTGAGTATGGAGAAAAGAAAGAAGACCAAAGAACTGTTGAAGGACTTGAGAATCCAAATTGTGAGGAAGCATGAGCAATCTCAAGGCTACAAGTCCATCTCCAAAGACCTGAAAGTTCCTGTGTCTACGGTGCTCAGTGTCATCAAGAAGTTTAAAGCCCATGGCACTGTGGATAACCTCCCTAGATGTGGAAGGAAAAGAAAAATTGACGAGAGATTTCAACGCAAGATTGTGCGGATTGTGGATAAAGAACCTCGACTAACATCCAAACAAGTTTAAGCTGCCCTGCAGTCCGAGGGTACAACAGTGTCAACCCGTACTATCCGTCGGCATCTGAATGAAAAGGGACTGTATGGTAGGATACCCAGGAGGACCCCACTTCTTACCCCGAGACATAAAAAAGCCAGGCTGGAGTTTGACAAAACTTACCTGAAAAAGCCTAAAACGTTTTGGAAGAATGTTCTCTGGTTAGATGAGGCAAAAGTAGAGCTTTTTTGGAAAAGCCATCAACATAGAGTTTACAGGAAAAAAAAAAAGAGGCATTCAAAGAAAAGAACATGGTCCCTACAGTCAAACATGGCAGAGGTTCCCTGATGTTTTGGGGTTGCTTTGCTGCCTCTGGCACTGGACTGCTTGACCGTGTGTACATGGCATTATGAAGTCTGAAGACTACCAACAAATTTTGCAGCATAATGTAGGGCCCAGTGTGAGAAAGCTGGGTCTCCCTCAGAGGTCATGGGTCTTCCAGCAGGACAATGACCCAAAACACACTTCAAAAAGAACTAGAAAATGGTTTGATAGAAAGCACTGGAGACTACTAAAGTGGCCAGCAATAAGTCCAGACCTGAATCCCATAGAACACCTGTGGAGAGATCTCAAAATGGCAGTTTGGAGAAGGCACCCTTCAAATCTCAGGGACCTGGAGCAGTTTGCCAAAGAAGAATGGTCTAAAATTCCAGGAGAGCATTGTAAGAAACTCATTGATGGTTACCGGAAGCGGTTGTTCGCAGTTATTTTGGCTAAAGGTTGTGCAACCAAGTATTAGGCTAAGGGTGCCAATACTTTTGTCTGGCCCATTTTTGGAGTTTTGTGTGAAATGATCAATGATTTGATTTTTGTTTCATTCTCTTCTGTGTTTTTCATTGCAAGCAAAATAAATAAAGATAATAATACCAAAGAATTTGTGATTGAAAACATTTTCAAGAAGAAACTGAGTATTATCTGACAGAATTGCAGGGGTGCTAATACTTTTGGCCAGCACATATATATATATATATATACACACACATACGTTTTTTGCAAGAATGGTGGTGAGTGTGGAGGGCTTGAGGGGTGGAGTTGGAGCTAGGGTGGGGTGTAATATCCATGGATACAGCATAAATGGTTGAAATCGGAAGACCTCTAAAAAAACGAGATCAGACGTGGTGGATTTGAGGTGCAGATTCTTCAGCACAAATTTGTAATTAATTGTACATTTGAAGAGATCAATTTTCTTAGGATATAAAAAAAATTGCCTCCTGTCCTCGTTTGTTTCCTGGGAAACTGGGTAAAAAATCAGTAGGGGGGGCGTGTCCTAGACATGGTGGCGTGAGGAAGCTTACCTCCAGAGCTCCTGCGCCCACGGCTTTATTATACAGATTTCCGCGGCCCCCTCTCATCCAGGATGCCCCCCAAGAAAAGATCGGGCGGTGCTCCCGCCTCCGCATCCCCCGGGGCGGGCCAGAAGTCCCAGGGGAGCCTCTCCAGATTCCTGGCGGTGCCGGGCTGGGAGCTCCCGCCGGCGGCCCAGGACAAGATGGCGCCGGCGTCTCAGCAGCGTTCCCCGGCTGGGGATTTCCCTGGTGCGACCCGACGCCCGCCCACAGCCTCTGCAGCAGCACGGGTGTCTGGTGAAGGGGAGAAACGGGCGAACGCCACAGCGGGGAGACCAGCGGCGGCAGATCCAGGTACAGAATCATGGAGGAGGGACGGACCCACAGGCCCGGCCACACAGCATGATACTGGGGAGGCAGAGGAGGCCTCAGCATCCGGGGGATCGCCCGAGCTGGGAGTCCCTGTGTTCCTCTGCACCCCAGGGACCCCTCCTCCTCTGGGGCAAGCAGAATGCCCCTTGATGGCAGGCGACCAGCCCCCTGGCCCCCTCGGGATGACCTGCAGGCTCTGAGAGAGCTTATCTTGGCCCTCCCCAGCAAAAAAGATCTGAAGGATGTGGTGGCCAGAATAGAATCCTCCCAGCAGATGGCGCTGGCTACCCTGAGGGAGGAAATGGTGGTGCTGGAAGATAGAATAGAGGCAACAGAGCAAGCACAGGAGTCCCTGGAGGGTAGAATGGAGAGGATTGAACGGGACTGTGAGACTTCTAATGCCCGCATTAGGGAGCTTGCTCTGCTATTGGACGATCAAGAAAACAGGGGCAGGAGAAACAATATAAGGCTGAAGGTTATCCCGGAGGACTGGCCCCAAGATCTGCTGTGCACCAAAGTCTTATCCATATTCAATCAAGTCACTGATCGCCCCCTGAGGCCACCTATCTCTTTGACAGAATTCATAGGGTCGCAAGGCCTGGCCCCAGATCTGCTTCCTTCCCCAGAGACGTATTATGTCGCTTGCATTATTATGGGGACAGAGAGAGGATTCTTCAGGGAGCCTGGTCGCATGGCTCTGTGGAAGTAGATGGGGCTGTGGTGAAGCTATTCCCGGATGTCTCCAGCCGCACACTATACATGAGACGGCTGCTTCACCCCCTCCTGCTCAAAATCAAAGAGGCGAGTGCCTCGTACAGATGGGGCCACCCCTTTCATTTGATTGTCCGCAAGGGGGACTCCGTGTTCCCATGGAGGAGGCACTCGGAGCTTTCAAAATTGTATGACTTTCTTGGAATACCAGACTGCTCAATCCCGGACTGGATGGAGTGGGAACCTCAGGCCCCAACGGGACGGCGAAGGAGGAGGGATGGCATCCAATCCTCCCAATGTGATGATCTTTGAGGGACATGAAATCTCTCGGGTGTTGATAGGTCGGGGAAGCGACCAAAGTGGTGGCTGAATGGTCGGGAGAGGAGTATGGTAGGGGGTTGCCTGGGGGTGTGCTCTGACCTCCTCGTTCCGATGGCAAGAGTCCTGGCCGTACGACTGGCCCAACAGACCACAGCGTACTGACTTACATTCATGGCAACTTTAATCTGTTGACGTTGGGTTGTTTGGGGGGGCGGGCGGGGGAGGGGGGGTCTTGCATTTCCGTCTTGGGTGGGGGGGTCCGCGGGAGGTTAATTTGACAGACCCTCCCCGGTTGTTTGGGGTCTGGGTCATCAAGCATATATAAGTGAGGCGCGGGTTGGAGCTCTAGCCACATGTCAGTTCTTGTCCCTAACTATCCCTAAGCAGTTTCTGGGCTGGTCCCTGGTACTGCGAGCGGCAGAACAGCTGCTTTTCCACTCTCTGCCTTTCCACTTTCTGCTCTTTCTTCTACATCTTTCTCTTTCTCCTGCTAAAGGGTCTCTGCTCTCGTTTGCCTACACCCTCTCCACCCCCCCTCTTCCACTCATCCGTTTCCCCCCCCCCTTCCTCCCCCCCTCTTATTTCCCCTTTTTTTTTTGTAATTTGTTGTTCGTCCCTCCAGAGGTCAGTGACGGAGTATGACGAAGCAGAGACAGGCCGAGCTTCGGGTGGGCTCACTGAATGTTAAGGGTCTTCACAGCCCGGAGAAATGGTCTATTCTCCTGAACCTACTATGTTAAAACCGAATTCAGGTCGCTTTCCTCCAATAAACACACTACTGTGAGGCAAAACCATACAAACTAGCCGATAGAAGGTTTCCTGTAGTGCATCATTCACCCTCCCCTGACTCTAGATCCAGGGGCACGAGCATCTTAGTGTCCAGTACGCTCCCATGGGAACTGTTGGACTCTCGATCGGATGATCAGGGAAGGCTTCTGATGCTCAAGGGACGCATTGCTACTCAGACTTTCACTTTCGTGGCGGTCTACTTGCCAAATTCGGGTCAATGCCCCACATTGCTGCGTTACCTTGAGCAAATAGAGGAATTCTCTGAGGGTACTCTGGTCCTCGGGGGTGACTTTAATGTTGTGTTGGAGCCGCCGAGGGATAGCTCCAAAGGGGTGTCCAGTTTGCCACATATGGCACTACGTCGCTTGCGACGGGGATTACATGACCATCAACTAATAGACACATGGCGATTGATGCACCCATCAGACAAAGATTTCTCATTTTACTCGGCAGTGCATGACTGCTACTCCAGGTTAGACCTCTTTTTCCTTAAACATGGGGATCTACATTCTCTGGTGGCTTCCTCAATCAAGTGCATATCATTCTCTGATCACGCCCTGATCACAATAACTCTATCCCTCGGTTGCCCCATCGGGAAGCAGAGTCAGTGGACCCTGAACACTTCACTGCTTGACGATCCGGTGACAATGCAGGAAATAAGGGAGGCCTTGAGGGAATATTTCAGCAGTAGCGGGGAGGGGGGAGGTGTCCCCGGGCATAGTCTGGGAGGCGCACAAATGTGTGGTGAGGGGACTGTTCATCAAACATGGGGCTCGCCTGAAGAGAGAAAGAGAAGCTAAGGTTACATCCCTTCTGGCAGACATTAGAGAGCTGGAGGCAATCCACAAGGGGTCTCTGGGAGGGGACGTGGGGGCCACTTTGGTCAAGAAGAGGGAGGAGCTGCGGTCCCTGCTATATTATAAAGCTAGGGGAACATTGGCTAGGTGTAGACGGCATTTCTATGAATTTGGCAATAAGAGTGGCAGGGCCCTGGCTAGAGCTCTGAGGACTCAGAGAGCGAGAGGATATGTCTCTAAGGTGCACACCGCGGGAGACAGGTGGGCTACTTTGCCGAAAGACATTCCCTCCGCTTTTAAAGATTTCTATTCCACCCTCTATGCAATTGATGAGGGGCGGTCTGAGAGGGTGTTAGGGCCAGGTGGACGGGCAGACCCAGGAGGTGGATCCACTGGGCTGAACACCTAACCGAGGGCAAGGTGCCCGGTAGCTGGAGCACTAGCAGGACAGTCCGTTCAGAGGAGTGGAGTGAAGAAGTCCCTGGGACCACGGGGTCTCTGATGGTAGTCCGGGTGACGGAGCTCAGGTTCGGAGGCCGAGATAACGTCAGGCAGAGTCCGGAACCAATGGAGCGAGAAGGCGGGTCACCACATGGATCGGAGATGGTAGGAACTGACGGGATGGCAGGCCGTCACCGTTCGGGGTTCGGGTATCGTCAGGACCGGTTGGCGAGGCAGGAGCGGCTCTACGAGAGAGATAGGTGAGTATATCACAAGACACAAGGAGACCTGACTCCTAGCTTAGAAAACACGAAGAACAGGCCCCGCCCACTTGGAAAGGATCCCTCTATATACCCAGTACCTGATCCTTCAATATCCTGTTGGAGGACACTGGCCCTTTAAGAAAGGGTCAATGACCGCGCGCGCGCCCTAATGCGCATGCGCGAGGCCCGGGTGTCAGAAGCCAGGGCAGGGAGCAGTGAACAGGAGGCAGGAGAGCCGGGCTGGAGCAAAGCTGCCGACGGGCACCGGGAGCGGGGACCGGGCCGCCTGGGGACCGCAGGTGATGGGGCCTGGAGGCTGTGGAGCGGGGGATGCCTGACAGAGGAGCCGGGGAGCGAGGCAGGGAAGCCGGGGAGCGAGGCAGGGGAGCCGGAGAGCGTGGCAGGGGAGCCGGGGAGCGAGGCAGGGGACCCAGGGAGCGTGACAGAGGGCCAGGACGGAATTGCGTAGCCGTATACGGATGTACATCGCGGACTCCGGCTTGAGACATCTCAAACCGGAGGCTGCGGCCGATCTAGAAAGGCCCATCTCGGATGAGGAATACCGGTCCGCACTTAAAAAATCTCCCACAGGTAAGGCCCCTGGCCCGGATGGTTTCCCTCTGCTCTATTACAAAAAGCTGGATTCCATTTTGATTTCCCCATTTCTCTCAGCATTCAACCATGGCCCACATTCTGAAGCTGCCCCCTTGCCAAGGGATACCCTAGCTGCTAATATAGTAGTCATCCCTAAAGAGGGCAAAGACCCTACTTCGTGCTCTAGTTACCGACCCATTTCCCTCCTCAACACAGATCTGAAGCTCTTCACTAGGATTCTTTCGGATAGACTTTCTCCATTGCTTGGGGAGATTGTTCACCCAGACCAGGCTGGGTTCATGACGGGTAGGGAAGCAAGGGACAACACGACTAAGGCTCTGAACTTAATACACAAGGCTAAATCCGATGGGCCTTTGATGCTTCTGTCGACCGACGCAGAAAAAGCGTTCGACAGAGTTAACTGGATTTTCATGGAGGAGGTTCTGCGGGCAGTGGGGTTGGGGAGCATGATGCTTGCTTGGATTTGTTCCTTGTACAGCATCCCTTCGGCAGCAGTCAGAGTGAACGGTCTCCTTTCAGAGAGATTCCCCATTCGCAATGGAACAAGACAGGGCTGTCCTCTCTCGCCCTTGATTTTCATATTGACTCTGGAACCCCTGCTCAGTCGGATCAGAGGCAACATTAACATATCGGGCCCTAACGTCTCAGGTTCTACTTATAAAATCGCGGCATATGCGGACGACTTGCTTTTTTTTATTACTGACCCTCGGGTTTCCCTCCCTAATCTTCTGAGAGAGTTGGAAACATACTCCTCTCTATCCAACTTTAGAATTAATATGTCAAAATCGGAGGCCCTAAATATATCTCTCCCCCTTGAGCAAGTCACATCGCTACAATCCGCGTTCGAGTTTAGGTGGGCTAGCCAGTCTTTGAAGTATTTGGGCGTTCAGTTGACTGCGGACTCTAGCCAAATTTATAAGTTGAATTATCTCCCGCTCCTGCAATCTATTAGAAAAGATTGCGCTAACTGGGGGAAGGGCTACTTCACATGGTTCGGGAGATGTGCAATATTGAAGATGAATATCCTGCCACGTCTCTTATACCTCTTTCAATCCTTGCCGATTAGGATCCCTAGCTCTTTCTTCAAGGAACTGGCCTCTCTACATATCAAATTTATCTGGGCCAACAAACCTGCGAGACTTTCCCGGTCTCTCTTGTGCAGACCTAAGAGTAGGGGAGGCCTGGGTATCCCAGACCTTAAAAAGTACTATTTGGCCACGCACATGGTTAGGGTATTGGACTGGTTCCGCCATTACAGCACAAAGCCGTGGGTGGCCCTAGAACAGAGTTTCTCGGAAATACATCTCCCGGCCACCCCCGGCTTTTGAACCTCTCCCTGCCTGCTCTGAGATCCCATCCTACCATTGGCGCCACTCTTGAATGCTGTTCGAGAGGGGAGGTCAGACGTCTCCTCTTGCCAGTGCCTTCCCCCATGTCACCCATACTAGGTGACCCGGAATTCCGTCCTGGTCTCTCGGACCCGGTCTTTAGAAATTGGGTTCAGGGGGGCAAATTCAGAGCTTGCCATCTGGGTAGAGAGGGGGAATGGCCTTCACTAGCGGATATCCGGGGCCTTTTGCCTTCGGGTCCCCTGGGGGAATGGAGGGCTATGCAGTTAAGGCACTTCATGCACTCCCTCCCTCGCTTCAGTCGATATGCCGGACCTCCTACGGGATTCGAAAAGTTGTGCCTGGGAGAGGGAGTCTTACGGCACTCACTATCCCTGGTATACAACATGCTATCAGATCCGGGGGATTTGCCCCCCCGGCCTACCTGCTGCAGTGGGAGAGGGACCTGGGGATTAGTTTATCCGACTCACAAAGAAACAACATCCTCCAGCTGGCACATAGAACTTCGATCAGTTCCAGACTGTTGGAAGCTAATTACAAACTGTTGGCTAGGTGGTACAGGGTCCCGACCAGACTCCATAGAATGTTTCCCTCAGTTGACCCTGTTTGTTGGAGATGCGGTCTGGGGGAGGGTGATTTTGTGCACATTTTTTGGTCTTGCCCTTCTCTGCAGCGGTTTTGGTCAGAGGTGGGGGAGGTAATCAGACGGGTGACCGGTACCACTGAGACAATGGGTCCGGAGCTATTTATTCTACAGCTATCCGAACTCCCGGTCTCTAAATATAGGAGATCATTGCTTAGATTTCTGGTCATGTCTGCCAGGTCTTGCATCCCGCTTGGCTGGAAGTCTACTACCCCCCCCCCACGCTGACACAGTGGGTTTCGCGGATTAACGATCTGATGCATATGGAGGATTTGACATCCTCTATTAACGACCGCCAGGAAGACTTTTATAGGACATGGTTTCCATGGTTGGAGTTCACCTACTCGGCGGAGTACGCGGACTTGTTCTCTGAACCTCAGGAGTCATGATCCACCTTTTTTTTCTCCCCCTCTCTCTCTCCCTCGCCCCCCCCTTCCTTGTTTCCTACACTACTCCCTGACCCTCCCCCCTGCTTTCTCCTCCCACCCCTTCCTTTTCATCTCTCTTTCTCTACAGGCCTTCAATCTTCTTCAGGCTTTGATTTCTTTTTCTTCGCTGTTCTCCCTACTTACATTAAGTTGGGTTGGCTTATAAAAGGTGTAAACTGGGCCAGACTTGAGTAGTAGTGGGGATGGGAATTGTATATGTGTGCTGACTGTTTGTATATATATTACCGTCATTTCTGTAATAATACCTGCGTCCCAGTGGGGAGCAGGGGATGTAATGTTTAGTTACGAGTTTGGCTTTAAAATAAAGAATTTAAAAAACAAATCAGTAGGGGGGGCACCAAAGGGCAGTTTTGCACAGGGCGCCATTCAGGCTAAGGCCGGCCCTGGGTGGAAGCATCATACTTTGGGGTGCTTTTCTGTACAAAGGACAGGACTACTGCACTGTATTGAAGGGAGGATGGATGGAGTCATGTATCGTGAGATTTTGACCAACAACCTCCTTCCCTCAGTAAGAGCATTGCAGATGGGCCTTGGCTGGGTCTTCCAGCATTACAATGACCAGAAACACACAGCCAGGGCAACTAAGGAGTGGCTCCATAAGAAGCATTTCAAGGTCCTGGAGTGGCCTAGCCAGTCACCAGACCTGAACCTAATAGAAAATATTTGGATGGAGCTGAAACTCAATTTTGCCCAGTGACAGCCCTAAACCAGAAAGATCTGGAGAAGATCTATATGGAGGATTGGGGCAAAATCCCTGCTGCAGTGGGTGCAAACTTGGTCAAAACCTACAGGAAACGTCTGACCTCTGTAATTGCAATCAAAGGTTTCTGTACCAAATATTAAGTTATTTTTATATCTTTCGTTTCAAATACTTATTTCATGCAAGAAAATGCAAATTAATTTTTTAAAAATCATACAATGTGATTTTCTTGATTTTTTTTTAATTCTGTCTGTTACAGTGGAAGTGTACTCTTGATAGAAAATTACAGACCTCTTCCATTCTTTGTAGGTGGGAAAACTTGCAAAATCGGCAGTCGCAGTATATCCTATATGATTTACCGTATATACACAAGTCGCATTGTATCCTATGTGATATATAGACAGTCTTCTATATGATATATATACAGCAGTTTGAGTATTTCCTATGTGATATATATACATAGTTGTCTTAGTGTTTCCTATGTGATGAATATACAGCGGTTCCACTGTACCCTATATGATTTATATACCCCAGTCATATTGTATCCTATGTGATGTACAGTCTCCTATAGAATGTATTTACAGCATTCTCAGTGTCTCCTATGTGATGTATATATAGAAGCCTCTGTGTCTCTTATGTGATCTATATACAGAAGTCTCACAGTATCCTTTGTGATACATACACAGCCACCGCGGTGTCTCCTATGTGGTGTATATACATCATTCTCATTATATCCTATGTGATGATTATATACCAATCTCAGTGTCTCCTATGTGATGTATGTACAAGAGCCTCATTATGTCCTTTGTGATATATACAGCAGTCTCAGTGTCTCTTAAGTGATGTATATTAGCGGTCTCGGAGTCTACTATGTTATGTATAGTACATAGAGGTGATATACAGATGTATACACTAATATAGGATGATCATTTTAAGTTGATAATTTTGTATGGCCCCAAATGAGATTATAAATGTCCTGATGGACCTAGGTAGAGAAAAAGGTTCTCTGCTCCTGTGTTAGTTGGACAATTTATTTTTGTTTACCGTTAGTAACAAAGGAGTCTGTCCTTTTTTCTGTTACCCACTGTTCTGACTCTGCATGATACTCCTGTCAGATTCTCCTAAAGAGGATCTTGGATCTTTCACATTTTTTTTAGTAATTATTAGTAATTATATAAATTTATTTTTAAAAGCATTTAATATTAACTGGAGTAAAATTATTTTTTTCATTATTTTTTTCTCTTCCACTGGGGGCTGCCATTTTTATTTGTTGGTGTGTAAGTGTCAGAGCATGAGACACAGCAAATATTGCAGACACAGGCCATAATAGACTGCGGTTGGTGACGGACCCTATCTCTTATGCTGTTGATGAATCCGTCGTGAACTGTGCATGCTACCTGTCATGCACAGTTCCCAGCAGTAGGTGGAGCCAGGCGCCATTTTATTTTTGCCCACCACTACATGCTAAGCTGCAATTTACACTTATCAACACTCACCACCATTTAGTGTTCAGTGGTGAGTGGTGACAGCAGGTCAAGCAATAGGGCGGTGGGGGTAACTTTTTCCAGAAGTGACGTCACTCAGAAGAGGAACGGAACGGCGCTGGCTGTGGGAGAAAACGACAATAGGTGTGTATATCATCACACTGACACTGCAGTACATACACATATACACAAGTTTAGGGAAAACAAGATCATGTGAGGGCTTCTTTAAAGTGAATCTTGCACAAGGTTTTTTCTATGTAGTTTGAGAGCATCATAATGTAGAAGCAGAGACCATGATTACAAGGATGTGTCACTTACTATGCTGTGTTTTTTTGTTTCAATACATTCAGTGTTTTATCAGCAGGAGATTATCACTACAGGACAACTGGCCTAATGCCTCCTACTTCAACCATATTCCCACCATTGATTAGAAGCTTTCTGTCACTACACAATATACATAGAAAGTTGTGGTGTGGGCGGGTTATACACCGCTCAACATCTGAACTCTGCTAGATCTGCAGCAGAGAAAACTGTGATCCTATCATAACTGCTTCACCCAGTAAACTAAGTGATACATCGCTGAAATCAGTGTCTCTGTCCCAACCTCATGCAAAAACCTGCTGACATACTGTTTTTAAGTATTATATGAACAAATATGTAATCCATTCTAAACACCATACAGTATTTCTGATATATTTACGTCATGTTGTAAAAGTCCCTAAGGACTACGGCATTGACTGACTGCAATGTTGTGTAAATGATATGTATTCACATGTCCTTTCTCCCTTTTGACAGACCTATGAAGGGATTTCTAGGAAACAAATGACATATGATGGTTAGAATTTATACTTAGATATATGGACACGGAGCAGTTTTCCAGCTGTGGTGGAATATCAGTTTCTATCACTATGTGCCAAACTCCACAGAGCAAATCGGTACTTACAGTTGTATGGCAGCGACGTAGCCTTAAGCACATTATGTCTACAGCTATATACTGTATATATGTACGGTTAATTCATATTTAGATATTTTTTATTTTTTTTTTCGTAAAGACTGGACGCTGGCCAGTGCCCTAAGAATAGAATCCAGCTTGCCAAGTAAGGCTATACTAAATTCCTACTGGGAGTTGTTATAAAGATCTGCACCTGCTCCAGGTCATAATTAATAGAGCAGATGTCAAGGCAAAAGTGTAATACGACCACATGTACTACAAAACAAAGTGTTCCATTAAAATGAAAGACTTCAAGCAGGAAGAACATATCTGTGATGGCAAATTTGCAGTATAATTTATTACTCATTGGTGCCCTGTTGTTTAGATGCAATCAGCAAAACCTCCTGGTATCTCAAAATGTAGAGTCTATGCTCCCTCTATGTATTATTATTATTATTAGTAGTAGTAGTATCGCGCTATTTATTCCATGGCGCTTTACATGTGAAAAGGGGTATACATAATAGGAACAAGTACAATAATCATAAACAATACAAGGCACAGACTGGTCTAGGAGGAGAGAGGCCCCTGCCCGCGTGGGCTCACAGTCTACAGGAAAGGGTTGAGGATACAGTAGGTGAGGGTAGGGCTGGTTGTGAGGCGCTATAGCGGACTGAGGGTTACGGCAGGTTGTAGGCTTGTCAGAAGAGGTGGGTCATTTATATATTGTATATATACGAGGGGCGATCCAAAGGTAATGATAATCGGTTATTTCTATTGCACACAGAAATTAAAATAAAATGTTTTCTTCTCTCTTAGGTACCCACTAGTCCAGGAAAAAAATCACTTAAATAGGCCACAATTCCCGGGAGCTACATTCATTTGAATATGAACTGCCGAGAAGTAAACATCAAAATGGAAAAAAACGAGCTCAGAGTTGTCATCAAATACCTCTGCTTGAAAAAAATGACTACCAAAGACATAGCGACTTGGTGGAAACATTGGGGGACTCTTCTCCTCCATATTCCACAGTTGCACGCTGGGCCAAGGAATTTAAGCTGGGAAGAACATCGACGGAAGATGAACATCGTGAAGGACGCCCATCCACGTCCCTCAATGAAGAAAACGTGAAAAAAGTTGAAGAAGTTGTATTGGCAGATCGAAGAGTGACTATCAGGCATGTAGGTGAGGTCACAGGGATCTCATATGGCAGTATGCAGAGAATCCTTGCAAAAGAATTGCATATGAGAAAGGTCTCCGCGCGTTGGGTGCCAAAAATGTTAACCGACGAGCAAAAGAAAAAACGAGTTGACATTTCAATAGCAAATCTCGAAAAGTTCCAAGCAGACAAGGAGAATTTTTTGTCACGTTTTTTGACCATGGACAAGACCTGGATCCACCACTTTGATACTGAAACTAAACAACAATCGATGACATGGAAACGAGCCAACGAACCGACGCCGAAGAAATTCAAAGTGTCAAGCTCAGCAGGGAAGGTTATGGCGTCCGTTTTTTGGGACGCTGAAGGACTTATTATGGTGGACTATTTGGAGAAGGGAGCCACTATTAGGGGCTCCTACTACGCAGAACAAATAAGAAGATTGCGGGAGGCTATCAAGGAGAAAAGGCGTGGCAAACTGCGGGCTGGAGTGCTGTTTCACCAAGATAACGCGCCGGCTCACAAAGATGCAGTTGCCATGGCAACCATTCAAGAAGCGGGCTTTGAACTGGTGGAACACCCCCCCTATTCACCAGATCTAGCCCCCAGTGATTTCTTTCTCTTTCCTCACCTCAAGGAACACCTCCGGGGCAAGAAATTTGACAATAGCGACGTGATAACCGGTGTTAGGGATTTTTTTGAGGGTCAAGATCAAGAATTTTTTTTGAAGGGAATTCTAAGTTTAGAAAAGAGATGGACTAAATGTATAGACTTGTTAGGAGACTATGTAGAAAAATATATATTTTTTTTAATATATTCATTGTGTTTATTATTGATTATCATTACTTTTGGATCGCCCCTCGTATTTGTATAATATACTATATATAGTCAGTGTCAGACTGGCCCACTGGAGCACCGGGGAATCTTCCAGTGGGCCCCGGGTCCCCAGTGGGCTCCCGGTTTCAGTGGGCCCCCATGCTTTATAATGTGCAAGGTACAGCGGGCTTGTTACTGCAGGCTGGGCAGGGGTGTTTCTCAGTGCCAGCATTAGAGCAGGCAGACTGGGCCACCATGCTCTTAGGGGCCCCCAGCCTTTCCAAAATAAACTGCTTGGTGTTCGTAATCTCTCTTATCTCTTAAGAATTTTTCTCTTTTTTTATTTTTGATATCTGTTTGCACAACCATCAATCTTTTGTCCAATTTCTGGATAAATGACAACCAGTAGTTATCTGTTACTCTGGACCGAGTATCATTTTTGAGAATGTCCAATACCATATTCAAAGCAGCATAATCCTCTTCATTCTTTTTTAACACCAGCTGCAGCAATTTCATTGACCATTGTTGAGTAAAAGTCAAATCCTCTTGGAAATGAGAAAGTGTCTTAATGATACGTAGACCTCTAGGGACCCTGTTACAGTCCACATAAGATTGTAGCGATTTAATAGTCCAGAAGAGATGAATCTCTTTCTCAGAAAGATAATTAATTTTAAATTCAAGTGCTTTGACACCTAATACCTCTGAGTCTTTCTTGAGGTTGCATTCCTCGAAAAAGAAACCTGCATCCACCCGGCCTGCCTGCACACCTGTGATGTTAGGTGGAGGTTCATTGGAGCTGTCCATATTCTCCATGTAAGCAAATACATGTGTAACATAAACCGCATCAAAATTCAAGACGGTAAACCCTGACAGTGTGCTACTAGGGACTATAGAACAGACAGTCCAGAGCTACAGTGAAGAAAAAACGTCCCGCACCACTGGGTATTACCTTTCGGAATCACACGTTTGCTATGAGTTTGGCTCCAAAGTCAAATGTCCACCGGATGCGCGGTGCCCGTCCAGACAAGAAAGGATGAATCCAAATGTTCCAGAAATGAAAAAGACCGCACACGTCCGCTGTGCCGGAATCCTCTTTATTATAACACGTGCAGGTTAAAAAGCAGGAGGGGAACTGGGTGCAGGTTCCTCGCAAGGGACGATGGCCGTTTTGCCTGTAAATTAGGCTTCGACTGGTCCACATGTACGGACGGGAAGTGGCTCCTTATAAAGGAGTGCACCCAGCTCACGTCACCGCCATGTAAAAACAATCAAGGAAATGCATATATTCAAAATACAAAATACATAATTACAAACAGGTATCAATCCTTGTATAAATAAAATATAAAGAGAAAAAGGCTGGACTACAAAAATACAGAAAGATCATTCCTGTCATTAAGACCTAACTCACCTTGAGCTTTAAATTTTATTATAAGTCTTGATTCAGACTGCAATAACATTTTGTGTAGGTTACCTCCTCCTTGGGGAGGGAGGGTAACCTTTTTTAGACTACTGCTGACGCGATACTGCTGACAACGCGGCGGGCATAGAAGTCAGTGACAGCGCTGACGTCAGCAGTACAGGAGATGATCACAGCAGGTAATGATCTCATCTATCCTCCTGACAGCAGCACTCGTCATCCCCTGCAGTGACCTGGGCTATTGATGTTAGCTCAGGTCACTGCACTGCTCTCCCAGCCAATGGGGAATATTCTGTTCTTCATTGACTGGGACAGTGACTATGGTATGGACACCCCCCCCCTTTATTGGATTACGCCGGATGGGGAATTGATTGTTCTTTTCAATAAATTGGTGAAAGAGGGAATGTTTTGGGGAGTGTTTTTTGAAATAAAACTTTTTTTGTTGTCTATTTTTTATTTCTTACTGACTGGGTTGGTGATATCGGGTATCTGATAGACGCGTGACATCACTAACCCCAGGGCTTGATGCCAGGTGACATTACACATCTGGCATCAACCCCATATATTACCTCATTTGCCAACACACCAGGGCAATGGGATGAGTTGGGGCGAAGCGCCAGGACTGGCACGTCTAATGGATTCGCCACTTCTGGGGCGGCTGCGGCCTGCTATTTTTAGGCTGGGGAGTGTCCAATAACAGTGGACCTCCCTAGTCTGAGAATACCAGACCACAGCTGTCCGCTTTACCTTGGCTGGTGATCCTATTTGGGGGGGACCCCACGTTTTTTGTTTCAAATTATTTAATGTAAAATAACAGCGTGGGGTGACCTCTGTTTTGGATCACCAGCCAAGGTAAAGCTGCCAGCTGTGGTTTGCAGGCTGCAGCCGTCTGCTTTACCCTAGCTGGCTACAAAAGATGGGGGGGACCTCACGTCGTTTTTTTTTTAATTATTTATTTATTTTATGGCTAAATACAAGGCTAGGCACCCTTTAGTGCCACATGAAAGTCACTAAACGGTGCCAGCTTAGAAAATGCAGGGAGGTAGGACATTATATATGTCTTTCTCATCTATCTATCTCTCTATCTTTCTATCTATTCATCTATCCATCTTTCCCTCTATCCATTAACTGTCTGTCTATGGATTATCTATCTATTATCTATATTATTTATTGCAGTTACAGCATAAAAAACTGCAGGGACCAACCTGCGGAAAAACCGCGGCAAAACCGCGGGGAAAACGCATGAGTTTTTCCCGCGGTTTTGGTGCGGTTTTTTACCGCAGGTACTGTAATCTTCAACTCCCAGAAGTTTCTCAAGAAATTTTCTTGAGAAAAATCACTGTTCTAGTGCGCACATAGCCTTAAAGGGTGGGCCGAAACAAATTTTTATTTTATTCCTAAATCTTTATCTAATGTCATAATCTAATCTTTTTTTTCTAATATGCTATAATTAAAAATTCCTTTCCCTTTCCTCACTACTCTAACTGCTTTATTTTGTTTTTACTTTCCTAATTGATGACACTTAGCATGAGAATCCCTCTGCATCCTGGGATGCTCAAACAAGTTGTCATTAAGGCGCAAAGGCAGTGAAGAAGCTTAGTGAACACTACACACAGTCCAGAGCTACAGTGAAGAAAAAACGTCCCGCACCACTGGGTATTACCTTTCGGAATCACACGTTTGCTATGAGTTTGGCTCCAAAGTCAAATGTCCACCGGATGCGCGGTGCCCGTCCAGACAAGAAAGGATGAATCCAAATGTTCCAGAAATGAAAAAGACCGCACACGTCCGCTGTGCTGGAATCCTCTTTATTATAACACGTGCAGGTTAAAAGGCAGGAGGGGAACTGGGTGCAGGTTCCTCGCAAGGGACGACTACCGTTTCGCCTGTAAATTAGGCTTCGACTTGTCCACATGTAGGGACGGGAAGTGGCTCCTTATAAAGGAGTGCACCCAGCTCATGTCACCGCCATGTAAAAACAATCAAGGAAATGCATATATTCAAAATACAAAATACATAATTACAAACAGGTATCAATCCTTGTATAAATAAAATATAAACAGAAAAAGGCTGGACTACAAAAATACAGAAAGATCATTCCTGTCATTAAGACCTAACTCACCTTGAGCTTTAAATTTTATTATAAGTCTTGATTCAGACTGCAATAACATTTTGTGTAGGTTACCTCCTTGGGGAGGGAGGGTAACCTTTTTTAGACCGGCAAAACGTAAGGTCTCTGGTTTTCCCTCATGCTGCTCATGGACGTGCTCAATCAACCGAGGAGAGCCTTTACTGGTAAGGATGGAGTTAAAGTGCCCGTACAGACACCTTATTGTTTTGCCGATATAAAACCTTCCGCAAGGACAATAGACAATATAAATGACAAATTTCGTTTTACAAGAAATGAATTGTTTGACACAATGAAATTCAGGACCAATCTGAAGGGGATCGTTTTTTGAAAGCAAGTATGTTTTCGCTGGTACTAATCCATACCTAAAGTATATCAAACACTACCTAAGGTATGTGGACGATATATTTATCGTGTCGGATGGCTCGGAGGATAATTTCTCTGATTTTGTCTCCCATTTGAATAACATCAACACGATGGATATGACTTTCACTTCCTTATTTGGTGGGAGTTCAATAAGTTTTTTAGATGTAGAAGTTACAGTGAGAAATGGAAGCATTTTTACTAAAGTTTATAGGAAGCCACCGCATCAAATTCTCTCCTACATTACCAAAGTGCCCATTCTGTCCACACTAAAACTGCTTTACCTTTTGGCCAGTTTTTGAGGCTACGTAGGGTTAATAATGATGATGAGACTTTTGTTCAACAGGCCTCTAATTTAAAATTAAGATTGCGAGAAAGGGGTTACCGAGATCTCGTTATTAATTCTGCCTATGAGAAAGCGATGTCCAGAAATCTGCAACCAATCCATGAGAAACAAAAAATTGAGAAGCAGTCCCCCAATAGATTTATTTTTAATTTTAAATTTGACCCCCTGGAGGATGTAATAAGAAAAGCTTTACATAAGAATTGGCATATTCTGGAAAGAGACCCTGATTTAAAAGATATGACCTGTAAAAAACCTCTGGTTACCTATAGGAGATGTAACAATCTGAAGGACTTGCTGGTGAGGAACAGATTAAACAGTCCAACAACATGGTTAGATAGATATTGTCATACAGGCAATTACCGTTGCGGTAATTGTAGGTTTTGTGATCTGCACCTCACCAACGATCCCCTTCAGATTGGTCCTGAATTTCATTGTGTCAAACAATTCATTTCTTGTAAAACGAAATTTGTCGTTTATATTGTCTATTGTCCTTGCGGAAGGTTTTATATCGGTAAAACAGTAAGGTGTCTGTACGTGCGGTTCAGGGAGCACTTTAACTCCATCCTTACCGGTAAAGGCTCTCCTCGGTTGATTGAGCATATTCGTGAGCAGCATGAGGGAAAACCAGAGACCTTACGTTTTGCCGGTCTAAAAAAGGTTACCCTCCCTCCCCAAGGAGGTAACCTACACAAAATGTTATTGCAGTCTGAATCAAGACTTATGCGGGCTTTACATGGTACGATCTATCGTGCGATTGCACGAGCGATCGTACCCGCCCCCGTCGTTTGTGCGTAACGGGCAAATCGCTGCCCGTGTCGTACAAAGTCGTTAAACCGCCGTCACACGTAATTAACTGCTGAGCGACCTCGCTGTGGGCAGCAAACATCCTCTTCCTGAAGGGGGAGGGACGTTCGGCGTCACAACAACGTCACACAGCGGCTGCCCAATAGAAGCGGAAAACATCCCGCCCACCTCTTTCCTTCCGCATAGCCGGCGGGTGCCACGGGACGCAGGTAAGCTGTGTTCATCGTCCCCGGGGTGTCACACGGAGGAATGTGTGCTACCCTGGGTACGATGAACAACTGGCGCCATGTTAAATAAACAATTTTTTAAAACTTAGCGATGAGTACACGACTCACAATTTGTGAGCGATTCTGCGTCGCTCAGAGGTGTCACACGAGACGATGTCGTGAACGATGCCGGATGTGCGTCACGAAAACCGTGACCCCGAAGATGCATCGCATGATAGCTCGTCTTGTGTAAAGCCCGCATTATAATGAAATTTAAAGCTCAAGGTGAGTTAGGTCTTAATGCCAGGAATGATCTTTCTGTATTTTTGTAGTCCAGCCTTTTTCTGTTTATATTTTATTTATACAAGGATTGATACCTGTTTGTAATTATGTATTTTGTATTTTGAATATATGCATTTCCTTGATTGTTTTGAAATGGCGGTGACATGAGCTGGGTGCACTCCTTTATAAGGAGCCACTTCCCGTCCCTACATGTGGACAAATTGAAGCCTAATTTACAGGCGAAACGGCCGTCGTCCCTTGCGAGGAACCTGCACCCAGTTCCCCTCCTGCCTTTTAACCTGCACGTGTTATAATAAAGAGGATTCCAGCACAGCGGACGTGTGCAGTCTTTTTCATTTCTGGACCATTTGGATTCATCCTTTCTTGTCTGGACGGGCACCGCGCATCCGGTGGACATTTGACTTTGGAGCCAAACTCATAGCAAACGTGTGATTCCGCAAGGTAATACCCAGTGGTGCGTGACGTTTTTTCTTCACTGCAGCTCTGGACTGTGTGTAGTGTTCACTAAGCTTCTTCACTGCCTTTGCGCCTTAATGACAACTTGTTTGAGCATCCCAGGATGCAGAGGGATTCTCATGCTAAGTGTCATCAATTAGGAAAGTAAAAACAAAATAAAGCAGTTAGAGTAGTGAGGATAGGGAAAGGAATTTTTAATTATAGCATATTAGAAAAAAAAGATTAGATTATGACATTAGATAAAGATTTAGGAATAAAATAAAAATTTGTTTCGGCCCACCCTTTAAGGCTATGTGCGCACTAGAAAAGTGATTTTTCTCAAGAAAATTTCTTGAGAAACTTCTGGGAGTTGAAGATTACCGTACCTGCGGTAAAAAAACGCACCAAAACTGTGGGAAAAACGCTTACGTTTTCCCCGCGGTTTTTCCGCAGGTTGGTCCCTGCAGTTTTTTATGCTGTAACTGCAATAAATAATATAGATAATAGATAGATAATCGATAGACAGACAGTTAATGGATAGAGGGAAAGATGGATAGATGAATAGATAGAAAGATAGAGAGATAGATAGTTGAGAAAGACATATATAATGTCCTACCTCCCTGCATTTTCTAAGCTGGCACCGTTTAGTGACTTTCATGTGGCACTAAAGGGTGCCTAGCCTTGTATTTAGCCATAAGATAAATAAATATCTGGAGGTTCTCAGATGTTACTGGATAACAATAGCTCCATATTTCTTTAGTGGCTGCAGCTGGGTACTACGGATCCTCTTCTATTCAATTGAACACAGGATGCATCTTCAGTACCTGGCTGCATCCACTATAGTTTTGACAGAGATGTTGTGTTCCAGCAGCTCCAAGAGCTTCCAGCCTGTGCCTGTCATGAGTCTCTCACACTCGGGGAAATCCCTGAGTGAATCTGGTGTCAGAAGGTCACAGCGCCTTGCCACTGGCAGGTTCACTACTGTTATTTTATAACATCTCCTTGCTTGTGGTGCTGTAAGAGATAAGCACCCTTTACTGCCTGGCTGCTGGATGTAGCCTGCAATCTCAGGTGTGGCTCTTTGTGATCACTCCCCTTCTCTCTTTAAGTCATGTGATCTGATCACATGACGCCTGTGATAGAAACTGAATCCTCATTTCTATGTGGTCAACTTTGGAAGGAGTCTGCTCTGGAAGAAGTCTGTTATGTTGTGTGCAGCGGTGGTGTTTGCTTCACTGAAGCCGCCTGGAGTGTTTTTTCCTTACATGTCTATTTCCCCTGTTTGTATTCCTTCCCTTGTGTTTCTGTATTGTAGTGGCGAGTCTAGCAATCTTGTTGGCCTACACACTAGTCAGGGTGAGTGGAGGGCTAGCTAAGGGCCTAAGGTATCTGGCTCAGTGACAGTTGCAAGATCCTGTAAAGGGATGCTTGGGAGCTCATGAGTCAGCTTGAGGTGAGTTCAGGAGGTGCCTCCTCACTCCCCTCTCTCTAGTAGCAGGGACCTCTGATGTAACGTGACCATGTGTTCCCCGTGAGTTGTAACATCTGTGGGGTTTACAGGTACTAAGTAAACCCTGCTAGTCACGTGTGTGACACTGCCACACTAATCTGTTGTTCAGTGGTGATACCAGGTGTCACCACCCCATTGATCAGATATTGATGGCCTATGCTAATTATAAGCTATCAAGAAAAAAGTAGTGGCCAAACCTTTTCATGAACTTCAAGCCCCAATAAAAATTGCTGTGTACATGAGCTATATAATACCAAACACAACCTAATGAAAAGAGTGGTGCCATTTCCCAGACTAAAAAAAAATAATAAAAAAACACTTGTCTGATTATGACTTACATAAAAAAGGAATTTCTTCTTTCCACATACAGACCATGAATACATTTATCCAAAGTAATATGTTGAAATTCATCACAAAGCTCACACAGCACATATTGGAATAATTTATATGATGTTTTAAGCTTGTTCTGTGTGTTTTTGCTTCGGCAGAGTATTTTCACATCTTTCTGGTAAGATGGAACAATTTGTCTCAGACTAAACACAAAATGCCTCTAGACAATTGTACCCGGCAGCAGAGGTGTAATGTAATTCCATAGCAAACAAGCACAGATGAGATGTAACAGGTGAAATCTGGGCACATGTTTGTTTGCTCAGTGAAACAATCTTGAATTTCTTTTTCCAAGAAATTGTGCAATGTAAGACATATTTTGTGCGTATTCAAAAAGCCACATGTTTTATATGCTAATATATCACTGGTCAGAATAGAAGATAAATGTAGGCTGTGATCTGAAATCATTATTTTATATACCAACTTACACCGTGTGCAGAATTATTAAGCAAGTTGTATTTTAGAGGATTTTTTTTATTATTATTATTGATCAATAACTATGTTCTCAATCAACCCAAAAGACTTATAAATATCAACGCTTAATATTTTTGGAAGTTGGAGTGGTTTTTTTTTTAGATTTGGCTATCTTAGGAAGATATCTGTTTGTGCAGGTAACTATTACTGTGAAGAATTATTAGGCAACTTAATAAAAACCAAATATATTCCCATCTCACTTGTTTATTTTCACCAGGTAAACCAATATAACTGCACAAACCTTAGAAATAAACATTTCTGACAAGCAAGAACAAAACCCAAAAAAATTAGTGACTAATATAGCCAACTTTCTTTATGATGGCACTCAACAGCCTACCATCCATAGATTCTGTCAGTTGCTTGATCTGTTTACGATCATCATTGCATGCAGTAGCCACCACAGCCTCCCAGACACTGTTTCGAGAGATGTACTGTTTTCCCTCCCTGTAGATCTCACATTTTATGAGGGACCACAGGTTCTCTATGGGGTTCAGATCAGGTAAACAAGGGGGCATTATTTTTTCATCTTTTAGACCTTTACTGGCCAGCCGTGCTGTGGAGCAGTTGGATGCGTATGATGGAGCATTGTCCTGCATGAAAATCGTGGGTTTTTTTAACGATACTGACTTCTTCCTGTACCACTGCTTGAAGAAGTTGTCTTCCAGTTTCTGGCAGTAGGTCTGGGAGTTGAGCTTCACTCCATCCTCAACCCGAAAAGGTCCCACAAGTTCATCTTAGATGATACCAGCCCATACCAGTACCCCACCTCCACCTTGCTGGCATCTGAGTCAGAGTGGAGCTCTCTGTCCTTTACTGATCCAGCCTCTGGCCCATCCATCTGGCCCATCAAGAGTCACTCTCATTCCATAAAACCTTTGAAAAATCCGTCTTAAGATATTTCTTGGCCCAATCTTGATGTTTTATCTTATGTTTCTTGTTCAAAGGTGGTCGTTTTTCAGCCTTCTTTACCTTGGCCATGTCCCTGAGTATGGCACACCTTGTGCTTTTTGATACTCCAGTAACATTGCAGCTCTGAAATATGGCCAAACTGGTGGCAAATGGCATCTTGGCACCTTCCTAATTTTCCTCAATTCATGGGCAGTTATTTTGCGTCTTTTTTGCCCAACACGCTTCTTGCGACCCTATTGGCTATTTGCCATAAAACGCTTGATTGTTCAGTGATCACGCTTCAAAAGTTTAGCAATTTCAAGACTGCTGCATCCCTCTGCAAGACATATAACAATTTTGGACTTTTCAGAGCCCGTCAAATCTCTCTTCTGACCCATTTTGCCAAAGGAAAGGAAGTTCCCTAATAATTAAGCACACCTTATATACGGTGTTGATGTCATTACACCCCACCCCTCCTCATTAGAGATGCACATCACCTGATTTACTTAATTGGTAGTTGGCTCTCAAGCCTATACAGCTTGGAGTAGGACAACATGTATGAAAAGTATCATGTGATCAAAATACTCATTTGCCTAATAATTCTGCACATAGTGTATAGCCCACTTAGACCCAATAATTTTACCCTTTTGAACAGCCCAATACCATATGTAATATATTTTACAATGTGTCTATAATATGCAAGGTAACACAAATATATTTCAAATTGGGGAGGGGGGCTGGCAAAGAAATGCTGAAGTTTTTAAGACTTTCTATGTAAAGCTATATGACAAAAAATAATTGGACTATATGACACAGCTATCTGGCAGGGGTAATTGCCTGCCTTGAGCTCTCCTGATAGAGAGACTTTGGAAGAACCATTACACTGGTATACACAGTGATTTTGCTATCTTGAGTTTATGGTGCTGATTAAGAATATGAGATACATCTAATGGTGATGATGTCTGGGCCGCCTTCCTTACCCTGCTCCTTAGTAGCCCTGATCTAATACCCCACCTCTCCATCACACCAGGGGAGGGCTGGGACAGGAATGGTAGAACCAGAGATAAGGACAAACCAGGGAAACCAAAAGTCGATCACACAGCACACTCATACAGAGGTATTAGACAACAAGAGATAAGGAGGAAAATAGTAGCAGGGAGTTGACAACGAGATGACAAAAGAACTCAACAAAAAGACCACGCATAAAGCAATACAATCACCAGCAAGACTGGCACACAACAGCACATGGACCGGTGTAGCTGAAGCTATAGTCGGCATAGGAAGACAGGCTCCTCCATCTTAAAAAAGCAGGGAGTAATTGTGATAGGTCTCCCACAACATGTGATCCAAAGATAACCAGCAGGCTAGCAGAAACTCTTACAAGCCCAATCACTAATGAGAACACAGCTAGTTCACACCTGAGTCTTTCTATGTAACTCAGGAGCACCAAAGGAGGCATAGTGTTGAGTGTCAGACTCTGCAGTGTGAAATGTCAGATGCCGCCATGACACTCAATGAGTTTAGAATCAAACACTGTTGGATAATTAACGCCCAAATTTCTGAAGTTAGCAAGCATATTTTGCATCAATTCTTCATAACTCTTTGCTCTGTGATTACCCAAGTAGTTCTTTCCAACAGAGACAAATCTCTTTCAGGCTAAAGCCTCAGTGTCATTCATGCAAATGGTAAAATTGGAATTGTTTATGAGTTTGCAAATATGAGGATCATTGAAGATTCCAGCTTTTTTCCATGCTCAGTCCAGGGAATGATCTACAAATGTACTCGAAGCAATTACCCGATTTGTCCAAAGACCTTAATATGAAGCAGTGGGAGAATGATTTTGTTCTTGTCCACCAGCGGCTTTTTGATATTTGCCGCACCAACATTCATTTTTTCCTTTGTAGGCCATGACACTTTTGTTCAATGATCTTGCTCTGCCCTGCTATGCCAGAGGCACATGAAGTTTGGGTATTTTGTGTGTCCAGATTGCTGTCCAAGCAAAATGTTTACCATCTTCAGATCAACACAAATCGACCACTGATGTTCATGATAAAGGGTTTTCTGTAATTCGATTTTTACATTTTCATGTTCATCTTTAAGTTTTATTGAGTGGGCAATGGGAAGAGACGCATAACAGTTACCATTGTGCAAAAGAACACATCTCATGCTTCTGATGGAGCTGTCTATAAAAAGCCGCCAGTTTTATGGTCGATATTCCATTTGAAGTAGAATTCCTGGGATATCATCTAATATATAAAGCTGAGTGTATGTGTGTATGTATGTGTGTGTATGTACAGTACAGACCAAAAGTTTGGACACACCTTATCTCTAGAACAACTGTTAAGAGGAGACTTTGTGCAGCAGGCCTTCATGGTAAAATAGCTGCTAGGAAACCACTGCTAAGGACAGTCAACAAGCAGAAGAGACTTGTTTGGGCTAAAGAACACAAGGAATGGACATTAGACCAGTGGAAATCTGTGCTTTGGTCTAATGAGTCCAAATTTGAGATCTTTGGATCCAACCACCGTGTCTTTGTAGAAAAGGTGAACGGATGGACTCTACATGGCTGGTTCCCACCGTGAAGCATGGAGGAGGAGGTGTGATGGTGTGGGGTGCTTTGCTGGTGACACTTTTGGGGATTTATTCAAAATTGAAGGCATACTAAACCAGTATGGCTACCACAGCATCTTGCAGCGGCGTGCTATTCCATCCGGTTTGCATTTAGTAGGACCATCATTTATTTTTCAACAGGACAATGACCCCAAACACACCTCCAGGCTGTGTAAGGGCTATTTGACTAAGAAGGAGAGTGATGAGGTGCTACGCCAGATGACCTCGTCTCCACAGTCACCAGACCTGAACCCAATCAAGATGGTTTGGGGTGAGTTGGACCGCAGAGTGAAGGCAAAAGGGCCAACAAGTGCTAAGCATCTCTGGGAACTCCTTCAAGACTGTTGGAAGACCATTTCCGGTGACTACCTCTTGAAGCTCATCAAGAGAATGCCAAGAGTGTGCAAAGTAGTAATGAAAGCAAAAGGTGGCTACTTTGAAGAACCTAGAATATAAGACATATTTTCAGTTGTTTCACACTTTTTTAAGTATTTCATTCCACATGTTTTAATTCATAGTTTTGATGCCTTCAATGTGAATCTACAAGTTTTAGAGTCCTGAAAATAAAGAAAACTCTTTGAATGAGAAGGTGTGTTCAAACTTTTGGTCTGTACTGTATGTCTGCTAAAGGAATCTGCACCGTCGCATTTACAATCACGAAATTTTACACAGACACCCAATGTGACTCAGGGAACTGTAAAAATGGCGGTAAAAGGGATAGGGGGATTAAAGCAAGTTCTTTATATTTACCGGTATCCGTGCGGCTGTAATTCTGCTTCCAGGCCACTCACTCTACTTCCGGGGTTGCTTATTATCTTCATGCATATGCAATGCTTCCCGCGCTCTCCGGCAGTCCCAATGTCTCTGATTGGTTGCAGTCAGACATCGCCCCCAGCCTGTGTAATAGCGTGTCAGACTGCAAACAATCAGAGGTGCTGTGTGTGTCTCAATTGCTGTAAAAATAAATATATAAATTAAAAAATTGGATTAGGTTCCCCCCCGTATTATGATACCCAGTCCTGATAAAGCATATGGCTACAGGCTGCAGCTCCCAGCTGTGTGCTTATCTTGGTTGTGTATCAAAACAAGAGGAACTGTATGCGGCTTTTTTTTTAAATTATTTAAATAAATAATTTTAAAAAGTGGCATGTGTTCCCCCCCATTTTGATACCCAACCATGATAAAGCCAACAGCTGGGAGCTGGTGTTCTCAGGCTGGGGAAGCTCATGGTTCTTGGGGCCCCTCAGCCTAAAAATAGCAGCTTGCAGCCACCCAGGATTGTCACGTTAAATGTGACATTCCCAGAGCTTTACCCGGCTCATCCTGATTGCCCTGGTGCGGTGACAATCGGGGCAATAAAGGGTTACTAACAGTTCACAGCTGCCACTAAGCCCTAGATTAGTTGTGGGAAGTGTCTATGAGACCCCTCATTACTAATCTGTAAGTTAAAAGAAATAAACACAAACACCAAAAAAAATTATTTTAAATAAAATACAAAAAAAAAGTCTTTCAACCTTTTATTAACACACAGGTTCGATGTAATCCACACGTGGTCCCACAATGGTTCCAGCTCCGCTACATCTGAAGTGACAGCGTGCAGGCATAGAACATGACCTCCCGCTGTGAGCTTCAGGCAGAGAATGAACCGCAGCAATAAGCGGTGATGTCACTTAGCTGTGAACTGTTATTTACCTCTTATTACCCTGATTGCCATTGCATCAGGGCAATCGGGATGAGCCGGGTAAAGTTCTGGGTATCAAAATTGGGGGGACCGCACACCAATTTTAAAATTATTTTTTAAAATAATTAAAAAAAAAGCTGCATGCAGTTCTTCTTGTTTTGTTACATAGCCAAGATAAGGGCATGGCTGGGGTCAGCAGCCTGTAGCCGTATGCTTTATCATGGCTGGGTATCATAAAATGGGGAGACCATACACCAATTTTTTAAATTTATTTATTTTTGCATATATCTAGATGCACACACAGCGCCTCTGACTGGTTGCAGTCAGACACGCTATCACACTACGTGGGGGCGCTGTTTGACTGCAACCAGAGAGGCCAGGACTACTGGTGGGTGGGGGAAGCAGTGCATATGCATGAAGATAATGAGTGGCTCCAAAAGTAGAATGAGCGGCCTGTAAGCAAAGTTACAGCTGTGCTGGGACCAGTAAGTATAAAGTGCTTGCTTTATTCTTTTTTTCTTTGATTTTCTTTTATTACCCAGGTGGCTGGACCCGTATTGTTACTTGGAGTTCCCTGGGGGTCAGTGCTCGGGTTCTTTTGAACTAACGTGGATCCGGACTTTTCCAGTCCGGTTCTGCCCATCACTAGTCACATATAATAAAGAAAAAGAAGGTTATGGAACAATGGACAAACTTAGAAGTGGACGACCATGGAAAACTTCCTCCAAAATTGATCACATTATTAAGAAAAATTCTGTATCTAATGTCCATAAAAGTGCTGTGGAGATTTTGCATGAAATGAACTAAAAATATGGGGTAAAAGTGAGTTGCCAAACTGGTGCAATGGCTAAAAGCAGTTCCAGTCAAGAAGCCTTTAATCTCTTTCAAAGAACTGGCGGAAGTTCTGACTTGAGTTGGCCAAAGAACAGAGCCAATAAAAAGAGACAGATTGGTCTAAAGCCAGCTTTACACGCTACAAGATATCTTACGATGTGTCGGCGGGGTCACGTCGTAAGTGACGCACATCCGGCATCGTAAGGTATGTTGTAGCGTGTGACAGCGACGTGCAACTGCGATTGAACGAAAAACCGTTCATCGCATGCATGTCGTTCATTCCTGACGAATTGAACGTCAGATTGTTCATCGTACCCGGGGTAGCGCACATCGCAGTGTGTGACACCCCGGGAACGATGAACAGATCTCACCTGCCTCCTGCGGCTCCCGGCCCACAATGCGGAAGGAAGGAGGTGGGCAGGATGTTTACATTCCGCTTAGCTCCGCCCCTCCGCTTCTATTGGCTGGCTGCCGCGTGACGTCGATGTGACGCCAAACGTCCCTCCCACTCCAGGAAGTGGACGTTCGCCGCCCACAGCGAGGTCATATGGAAGGTAAGTATGTGTGACGGGGGTTAATCGTTTGTGCGGCACGTTCAACAAATTGAACGTGCTGCACATACGATGGGGGCGTTGCAAATCGCATACGATATCGTATGCGAAACTGCAACGTGTAAAGCAGGCTTAAGGTGTTGTGGTCTGATGAATCCAAGTTCAATCTGTTTGGTAGTGATGACAGCACTAAATACACTCCCCAATTGGAATCCATAATGATGGAAGATACCAAACACATATGTGAAGCCCCGCAAGTGCTGTGTCGGTGCATTACCTTCAGGGACTCCACTCGGCTGGATCTTGTCACAGGTAGGAAATCTTCTATTTGTCGTGACGCCACTCTCAGAATTGCGGCCAGTGGGGACCGCCACTGCAGGTTAAGGGATGCCTGGGGCTGATGGTGGGTGCAGTCGGTTGTAATAGCCTCCTGAGAGTGAGGCAAGCCCCAGGGCCCTATGTAGGTGTGTAGAACCACAAGGCGCAGAATAACTCCACACAATCAGAATGTCTTTCAGGGGTTTTACTCACAGTTGATGGCAGGGTGAGTAACCCGGGCGTAGCTGGGATGAACCAGGCTGGAACCAGGTATCCTTCCGGCTGACTAATGATGGTGACTACCGACTCGCCTTCCTTAGCCCTTGGTGGTTTGGGGTAACCCCGACTTTTAGTCCCTATGGGGGTCACCCAGGGAAGTTGCTGAAGCCTCTCTCCCCTTCGTTTGGTTGCCGTTTGCTTGTCGCCTGGACCAGATCACTCCAGCTGCTTGCCTCCTGTGAACTATGGGCCCTAACTGTGGCTACATGGCTGCGGCTTTTGGGTGTTGTGGTGTGGGCTTTGAGGGCCCCACACCGGCAGGTTTAGCGAGGAAAGGTAGATCTATCCCCGCTCCGGGATCTGCCGCCTGTTTGGGCCTGGTACTCCCTAGCAGTCTCCTTACTTCCCACTCCGTGCTCTCTCTTTAGCTGAAGATGGATTTCGGGTAGCACTCCTAGGTGACCGTTCTCCCCCGTCGGTAGCCACTGCGCGGGCGCTGTTAGACTGCAACAGCCCCAGGGGTCTGCTCTCCTCGGAGCTCCCTGGACTCTGCACTAAACCGGCTCACTGCTCCTCCTCTCCTGTTCTTGCCTACGCCACCTAGCAACCAGGCTCTCTTACCACACCCCTTGAGTGGAGATGGAGGCTTTTGGCCCCCTCCACTATTCCAGTGGAGGTGAAGGCTTTGCCCCCTCCTGGGATCCCCAGGGGTCCTCTCAAAGGTACATGTGTGAGACCTGATCACTATGCGCCTGTGTAGTCACACCTCGGTCAGCCTTCTGGATTACCTGTTTGTACTGTCCCCAGCATGGGTGCAGTACTCAGTGGTGCCTGACCAGGTCAGGGGCGCCACATTCCCCCTTAGTTATCACCAGCACGTCCTCGGGCTGCAAGACAACATTTTAACATGCATAAAACAGTAAAACATGGTAAAACATTTTAAAACCACCAGGTACCATACATCACCACCCTCCACCCACAAGTCCGTTAACCCACCTAAACCCTTTCAGGAGGCAGGTCACCGGTCCTTTTGGTAACCAGGTCTGGGCCATCCACTTCCCCAGACCTTTCCTCCAATCTGCCTCTCCCGTTGGCCGCGCCTTCAGCCACTTCTGGCAGGATGTAGAGGCGGCTTTCATGGGCTGGTGGTTTTCAGGGCATACCTGGCCTAGTGAAGCCGCGCCTTCAGCCACTTCTGGCAGGATCCAGAGGCGGCCTTCACAGTTGGTGCTGACCAGGTACCCTCTTCGTGGTGGAGAGCCAGGCCCCATAAACAGGCATGCTCTCTGGTCGCAGGTGAGCCAAGGCCCTATATACGGACGTGCTCCCTGGTTGCAGACGAGCCAAGCCCCTAAACAGGCTGGCTCTGGTGGTGGTGGTGCCCTCTGGTGTAACTATTTACACTGCGAGAGTTTGTGGCTATAGCCAGTTCATAGCCTTAAGGTTCATTTCTCACATTAGTTTATGTGGGCACATCTCTTAAACAGTAACGTTGCAAACTTTCAAACTGGTCAAAACAGTAACTTGTTGTACTTCTTACTTTACTTTCCTCTACTCCTCCATACCAGGGCTTGGGCCTGTAGGGCTGCGGCACCTGCTGCTTTCTTGGTCTTTTTCATCGTCCGTGGTGGTCTCATCGGTGGGTTCTTTGTCTGTTCTTTCTCTATCTTTCCTTTCTTCCTCTGTGTCTGTTTCTTTTTCTTTAGGACATGGCGTAACATCTAGCGCATACCAGCCTCTTTCTCCTTGATGCATGGTAAACTGCACTGTGTCTCCCATCCTTAGGTTCCTTCCAGGATGTCCTCTGGGCAAATGAGCTCTCACGTCCCTTCTATTGACAAAGATGCCTTCTTTCATACCAGGTGCAACTATAAAGCCGTATCCTGATTTTAGGCTGAAATCTTCTACTACTCCTCGACAAAGGGGTCCTCTGACCTGGGCTTTGGCTCTTCTCAGGAACCGTTTCTCCTCTAGGTCTCTGGCCGTTATTTCATCTCTCTGCTCTGGGGACTGCGGTGCAGGGAAAGACTGGGTTCTGTTACGGCGCCGTGTCTTGCGGGCTGGATTCTGCGAGGTACAGCTTACAAGCTCCCAGGTGAGGCTTTTGGGCAGATCTTCTTCAGCAGAGGGTATCGGGTCTTCTTCGTCCCAGCGGGAGTATGGCAACATCTCTGGCTCGGGGTATGAATCCACTGCTGATGGCTCCGGAGTCAGCTCCTCAGCCTTCTGGCCTCCCCTCCCCCTTAGTTCTTCGGGACACTCCTGTCGTGGCAGTGCTGGGGATGGACTTTCATCAGCAGGCCCGGGCGGGGGACTCTTTGGCGTGGTTGCTGCAGGAGTCGGCTTGGGGGTGTGCGGAGGGAGCAGATACCGGTCCACCATCTCCTGTGGGAACTTGTCCTCCAGGTCAGCCTTCAGTCTCCAGTATTCGGGGTCCGCACCTATCAGGGACTTCCTAGCAGGGACTTCTTTAGACTGGGGAGCGGTGTCTGCTCTGGCCTTGCAGGCCGGGGTAAACAATGGTACGTCTGTCTTGTCTTGGCGGGCCGCGCCCTGTATGGCGGCGGCCTGGTCTTGGCGGGCCGCGCCTGGCATGGCGGCGGCCTGGATCAGCGTCGCTGTTGCAGCTGGCGTCTTAGCGGGCATCGCTACTATGGCCGGTTCTTGGCGGGCCGGGCAGGGCATCGCTGCGGCGGCCTGGGCTTGGCGGGCCGCACCTGGCGTGGCTGCGGCCTGGTTCAGCACCTCACTTGCGGCGCGGACGAGCGTTGCTGCTGCGGTGGGGTCTCGGCGGGCCGGGCCTAGCATGGCGGCGGCCTGGGTCAGCGTCACACCTGCGGCGCGGATGAGGGTCGCGGTGGCAGCCGGTTCTCTACGGGCCGAGCAGGGCATCGCTGCGGCGGCCTGGGCTTGGCGGGCCGCACCTGGCGTGGCTGCGGCCTGGTTCGGCGTCGCCGCGCCGGGCGCCTCTTCAGGGACCGCGGGCGTGGCAGCAGGGATCGGGGCACTCGCGCTGGCAGGGGCAACACTGGACTCACCCATCGTTGGCAGCATCGGGGTCTGAGTCGTCACCGTCCGGTCTGGCACTCGGCGCGCGGCTCTCCCCTCATAGGCCTGAACCGCCGCGGTCATTTCCAGAAACTCCGCACGTCCCTCTCTGATCTGCCTTCCGACCCTGGCCTCCAGTTGATCGCAGAACTCGGCAAGCTCCCGACTCCACCAGGCAGTGGAGCCTGGCTCTGGGTCTCGGTGTTCAGACGCCATTTCCTCTAGCAGCAGACTTCTGGCTCCCTTTCTGTCCCGACGTCTCTGAACGCCTCCGCTCTCTTCACTTGCGAGGTCAGGACTCTGCAGGGGATCTCTGGGTAGCCACACCTCTTCGTGGGCGGTAACTTCTCCCAGCGCGGGCTGCTGTTGTTTTTCAGCGCGCTTTTCATGGTGGCAATATGGCGGCGCTTCCAATTTTCCAAGCGGACCGCCCAGGCACATGGTCACCTGTCTGAACAGGTCTAGTCCTTATCCTGTTCGTGACGCCAGATGTGAAGCCCCGCAAGTGCTGTGTCGGTGCATTACCTTCAGGGACTCCACTCGGCTGGATCTTGTCACAGGTAGGAAATCTTCTATTTGTCGTGACGCCACTCTCAGAATTGCGGCCAGTGGGGACCGCTACTGCAGGTTAAGGGATGCCTGGGGCTGATGGTGGGTGCAGTCGGTTGTAATAGCCTCCTGAGAGTGAGGCAAGCCCCAGGGCCCTATGTAGGTGTGTAAGAACCACAAGGCGCAGAATAACTCCACACAATCAGAATGTCTTTCAGGGGTTTTACTCACAGTTGATGGCAGGGTGAGTAACCCGGGCGTAGCTGGGATGAACCAGGCTGGAACCAGGTATCCTTCCGGCTGACTAATGATGGTGACTACCGACTCGCCTTCCTTAGCCCTTGGTGGTTTGGGGTAACCCCGACTTTTAGTCCCTATGGGGGTCACCCAGGGAAGTTGCTGAAGCCTCTCTCCCCTTCGTTTGGTTGCCGTTTGCTTGTCGCCTGGACCAGATCACTCCAGCTGCTTGCCTCCTGTGAACTATGGGCCCTAACTGTGGCTACGTGGCTGCGGCTTTTGGGTGTTGTGGTGTGGGCTTTGAGGGCCCCACACCGGCAGGTTTAGCGAGGAAAGGTAGATCTATCCCCGCTCCGGGATCTGCCGCCCGTTTGGGCCTGGTACTCCCTAGCAGTCTCCTTACTTCCCACTCCGTGCTCTCTCTTTAGCTGAAGATGGATTTCGGGTAGCACTCCTAGGTGACCGTTCTCCCCCGTCGGTAGCCACTGCGCGGGCGCTGTTAGACTGCAACAGCCCCAGGGGTCTGCTCTCCTCGGAGCTCCCTGGACTCTGCACTAAACCGGCTCACTGCTCCTCCTCTCCTGTTCTTGCCTACGCCACCTAGCAACCAGGCTCTCTTACCACACCCCTTGAGTGGAGATGGAGGCTTTTGGCCCCCTCCACTATTCCAGTGGAGGTGAAGGCTTTGCCCCCTCCTGGGATCCCCAGGGGTCCTCTCAAAGGTACATGTGTGAGACCTGATCACTATGCGCCTGTGTAGTCACACCTCGGTCAGCCTTCTGGATTACCTGTTTGTACTGTCCCCAGCATGGGTGCAGTACTCAGTGGTGCCTGACCAGGTCAGGGGCGCCACACATACAGTGAAACATGGTGGTGGCAATGTCATGGTTTGGAGCTGCTTTTCTGCATAGAATTGATGGAAATATGAATGCTACCATGTAGAAGGATATACTGGAGAATGTAATGCTGCCACAAGGTAAAACCAAAAAAGGCAGGGACTGGAAATTCAGCAAGACAATGATCCTAAGCACACATCTACTTTAGTCAAAAACTGGTTAGCAAACTAACAAAAATGTTCACCTGTTGCAATGGCCAAGAAATCACCTGATTTACACTCTATAGAGCACCGTTGTGATGAGTTAGGGCGACGAGTTCGGGCTTGTACCCATAGTAATAAAGATGAATTATTTGCAGATTTGCAAATGCAATGGAGCAAGATCCCTCAAGATGTCTTGAATACCCCAGTGGCTTCAATGTCCCATCAGTGTGGTGCAGTAATTAACCTCTTCACGACACATGATGTACTGGGTATGTCATGGATTATGTCAGGTTAATCCGTGCCTGCTGCCGCGTGCAGCCGGCAGCGATCGCTGCACATGTCAGCTGATTTGAACAGCTCACATGTGCGGCTATCAGACACGAGTGGATTCGCTACCCACTCGTGCCTGTTAACCCCTTACAGCGCGTTGTGAAAATGTCACAGTGTGATGTAACAGCGGGCTGCGGTAAGCATTCACTGACCCGGCTCCATCGGAAGTCATGTGATGTGATCATGTGGATCCGATAGTTGCCATGTTAGCACAGGGTCATATGATGACTCCTGTAGCTATCATGAGTCAGTTCCTCTCACAGCCGGCAGAGGGCCGTGTGTGAGAGGAGAGCAGCTTTGGTGCAGAAAGAATGAGTGATTAGACTGTTGATCATTATAGTCCCCTAGGGAGACTAATAAAATGAAATAAAAAAAAAAGTTAAAAAAGTGTTAGAAAAGGAAAAAAAAATAAGAAAAACCTAAAAGTTCAAATCATCCCCCAATCGCCCCATTGAAAATTAAAGAGTGAAGAAAATAAAAAATATATATATTTGGTATCGCCGCATTCAGAAATGCCCGATCAAAATATAAAATCAATCTGATCGGTAAAAGGCGTAGCGACAAAAAATTCCAAATGCCAAAATTACGTTGTTTGGTTGCCGCAAATTTTGCGCAAAATGCGATAACAGGCGATCAAAATGCCACTTCTATGCAAAAATGGTACAGTTAAAAACTGAAATTACCAAAAGGAGACCATACAGAGAGCCATAAAATATAATTTTTATTAATTTAAGAATAAAAACAAGGTATAGACAAGAGTGATTGAAAGAAACACCAACATAAACAGCAGGGGAGAAATGAGTAAAATAATTGTGCCGGTACAAAGCTATGCATACACAGCACTGCTTATACTGTCAGAGAAGTTTTTAGTAATAATGGAACAATTATATGCATAAGCAGGCAGGGTCATAGATAATAGAGGGTACAAGTGACAATCAGAAATATACCATCACATTAAATCCACAGCGATCAGAGTGATATCTTCAAAATGATCCATAGCAATTACCTAATGGCATCTCCTCCTGCTGGTGCTGGCGTCCGTCCCTACACGTGTTTCAGCATAAAGCCTTCATCACCCCTGATGAAGGCTTTATGCTGAAACACGTATAGGGACAGACGCCAGCACCAGCAGGAGGAGATGCCATTAGGTAATTGCTATGGATCATTTTGAAGATATCACTCTGATCGCTGTGGATTTAATGTGATGGTATATTTCTGATTGTCACTTGTACCCTCTATTATCTATGACCCTGCCTGCTTATGCATATAATTGTTCCATTATTACTAAAAACTTCTCTGACAGTATAAGCAGTGCTGTGTATGCATAGCTTTGTACCGGCACAATTATTTTACTCATTTCTCCCCTGCTGTTTATGTTGGTGTTTCTTTCAATCACTCTTGTCTATACCTTGTTTTTATTCTTAAATTAATAAAAATTATATTTTATGGCTCTCTGTATGGTCTCCTTTTGGTAATTTCAGTTTTGTTTGTACATACAGCCTGGGCATCTATGCCCATAATATTACATGCATGGAACCTTTTGATATTTTGGTATTTACCTTTTATTATTTCCTATAACACTATTTGGGTTATTATTTTTGTTCCAGTGTATTTGGCACCCTTAGTCATTTACAGTTAAAAACTGCAGCGCAAGATGCAAAAAATAAGTCATCACTGAGCCTTAGATCCCAAAAACACTATGGATCATGAAAAATGGCGCAAAAAGTGCGCCTTTTTTTTGGACAAACTTCTGAATTTTTTTTAATTCCTTAGGAAAAAGTAAACCTATATATGTTTAGTATCTACAAACTCATACTGACCTGAGGCATCATACTGACACATCAGTTTTAACATATAGTGTGAGGTAAATCCGGAGATATGACGATAAATCATGACATTCAAGTCATGTCAGGAAGCCCTCTCCTGGTGTCACTACCCCCTTCCCTTCACACAACTGGTTTAGCAACAAATCCATGGCCATGTCCTGTGATATGGAAATTAGGTGGCTTTAGGACAATGGACGCAGGATGACTCCCTGCCGTCACCCTGTAGTAGGAGCTGCTAGCTAATTAGCAAGGCTATGGAAATAGCCAGACAGAACGACTCCAGTAAAAAATGGTTCATATCTCGCAAGCCATATTTCCGATAAATATGGCAACCATAAAAATGGTGTCTCCGCATGTGGACGATGCCGGCACCCCCTTTTTATGGGAACAGGACATTGGGAAATGCCCCAGGCGTGATATCAGCCAATGGGGAACTGGCAGACAGGTCATGAGTCCCCTCGTTCTGTAGCTAAATTCATAACTGTCACAATGAGAGCATTGGCGTCTGCCTACGACGCTCCCAGGCAAAGTTATAGCCAAAATCCCCTTTGCTGGATAATTCTGATCCATGCAGGGGGAGTGGCAGTGCTTCCCTGTGAGGTCACTAAGGTAGGAGGGGACCTGGATCTGCCCAGGTTGATAACCCTACTTCGGCCATTTTCCAGCGTTCTTCTGCTCGGGGGCCTGGTTGGGACAGACCTGTGAGAGAGTTCCTGGAAACCTGGTCTACAGCGCCCCCCTGTGGCCAGACGCACAAGGTAACTGATTGAATTGCATACCTGTTGTAACCCATGCTTTGATTGTAACTGTACTCTGACATAACTGTATATTCTGTAGATTCCCTATTGTATATATTGTAGTTTCTAGTGTGCTTTAGGCTGATTAAATTATATAATTAATCTTGGGCTGTTCTGTTATCTCGATCTTGAATCCCACGTCTGTGTGTTCGGCTAATAGTTACCGTGAAGCGGTTGGTGGCAGCGAGTTGTGCCAAGGATTATTGTGGGGAGGCCAGTGAGATTCGGGAAGATATTATATATTCCGCCCGCGGAGGTCGGGGGAATATATACCTTACTCTCACCGGGGACCCTTCAATAATCGGCATAAGTAGTATAGCGGCCTCCTTTCTTATTGTCGGGCAATTCCATAATTGGCCTGACTATAAGAGGGGCGCTAGAGAGCGCGTCACGTGCTCTGTCTGTCGGTCGGGAGGTATAAAGGAGGGGTGACCCCCACTTGTTACCCCCCGATTGTGACGTACTGGTAGCCAGCGCGGGGGATTTCTGAGTGACCCCCCGGTGGTTTGTGACATATTGGTGGCATAGCGGTGGGATCGAGATAATAGTGTGTGTGAGTGTGAGACCCATACTCCCAGACACTAAAGACTGCCTGCAGCAGCTGTGGCTGCTGGGGTCTTCAGACTAGCTCAACACTAGAGTGTCAGAGTGCAGATACTGTAAGGTGTGTGGAGGCATCAGGTGTCAGTTCTGTGTCAGTGACCAAAAGTCTGCAAGAATGGCTGATGGCACCAGGAGCAGAGCTATGCAACTGGCCAATGCTAAGGCAGGAGCCGAAGAGAGGGAGGACGGTGCTGTGGACAGCAATGAGGAGGTTGCCCACGAGTCCTCCAGGAGCTCGACGCCAGAAAACCGTTCTGCCGAGGACATTGCGCAACCTGGCACTGCTGGACAAGATGAGGAGGAGCTCGCCCAAGGGTCCTCAACGAGCCAGATGCCAGCCCTCCGCTCTGCAATGGACAGTGAATCACCAGGCTCCGCAGCGGGCCGCAGATCACCACGGGCCATTCCACCGAGCCTGGGAGGCTCGGATAGCCTTCTTCAAATGGCTATGGCCCTACGCCAGGCTGGAGACCGGGAGGGCTACAAGGAACTCATGGCCGAGCGTGAGCGGCAAGCAGCGCGTGAAGAGCGCCAGGCAGAGCGTAACTACCAGCTGCAGCTAGCTCAGCTCCGGCCCTCATCAGCCACACGTGACCTTCGAGACACCAAACTTCCAAAGGTCCGTGTTGAGGACTTCCCAGTGCTGGAGAAGGATGGAGACTTGGACTCTTTCTTGACTGCTTTTGAACGGACTTGCTTGCAGTACCATCTGGACAAGGACCAGTGGGCCAAATACCTGACCCCCCGTTTAAGGGGTAAGGCCCTGGATGTCCTTGGGGACTTGCCTGCTGAGGCAGATCAGGGCTACGACACCATCAAGCGGGCCCTGATCCAACAGTACAACCTCACCCCGGAGTCCTACCGCAAGAAGTTCCGGACGCTGCAGAAGGGACCAAAGGACTCCTGGGCTGACCACCGGCGGGCACTTGCCCGAGCTGCCGACCACTGGACCCAAGGCCTGCAGCTTTCCACCGGACCGGAGATCCTGGACTTGTTCATCACGGAGCAACTCTTGTGGAACTGCCCTGAGGATCTCCGCCAGTTCATCCGAGACCAGAAGCCAAAGGGATCCACGGCTACAGCTGCCCTGGCAGATGACTACACCAACAATCGGGCTCCTGAAGCCAGGAGAGCAGCCACCAGCAGCACCTGGAGAGGGGGTAAGATGAACTCTGCGACTGCCCCACCTGCCCCTAGACTGCAGGGGGTGTCCCCCTCAACTCCCCTCTCCAGGCCCGTGGCAGAACCAAGACGGTGCCACCAGTGCAACCTACCTGGACACTTCAAGGCCATGTGCCCTCAGCGTCCCAAGGCCCCGGCTCCGTCCCCGTCCCAAGGGCCGCCCAAGGTGTATTGTGTGGGTGGGGGTGGTGGTAGGTCCCTGGACAGCTTCCAACCTGTCACCGTCGGCCAGTCTGTGACCATAGGACTGCGAGACAGCGCCTCGGAGGTGACTCTGGTGCGGCCTGAGATGGTGTCCCCCCAAGACTTGATCCCTGGAAAAACCCTCGCTGTCTCCGGGATTGGAGGCATTGACCCGGCGCTGCCTGTTGCTGACATTTATGTGGACTGGGGAGCAGGGCGAGGGGTGAGGGAGGTGGGGGTAACTGATCGGATCCCTGCAAACGTGCTACTTGGGACAGATTTGGGGCAAATAACCTCCCAGTTTGGCCCCGCCCCAAAGGCTGAACCTTCAGCCAGTGCTGACGTGCCTCCGGACAATGTTAATGTGTTATCTATGAATGATGTAAGGGAGGAGGGAGTGAACTCTGATATTTCTGCTTGCATAGACACCATAGACACACACACAGCTGCAGCTGTGACAGGGGAGGGGGTCAGAGAAAGGTGTGACAATGCCTCTACAAGTAACCAGCCTGTGAGCTGGGATCTGCTGCCCTCTGCAGGGATAAGCAGAGAGCAGGGTGCTGCAGGGGGAGGACCAGTGTGTGGGGTGGGGGCTACCACAGCAAATGTGGGGTCCCCAGAGATTTCACAGCGGGGTTCTGTTGCTGCAGGAGGGGAACAGGCAGGTGAGATTGGGGCCGGTCCAGGAGCGGAAGTGCTCCCAGGTAAGATCTCGGTGCATGGTTCCCCCACAACCGGGGTGTCAGGAAGCCAGGTAGGTCTGCCTGAACCGGCGACTTGGTCAGGAACGGAGGAGGAGCAGGCACGACCCACGGTCGCAGCGGCTGTGGCCGCTGTCACCCGCAGTGGGAGTGCTGGAAGCCAAGGGGCCTCCCGGAGGTCCGATAGCTCTTCCCCTTCTGACCAAGTGGCAGCCGAGTCAGGTGGAGGCCAGGACACAGGTCCCGGGGTACTGACCGAAGATGTGACAGTCTCGTCGATTCTGGCCACATCTAGTCAGGGGTTTCAGGCAGCGTTAGAAGCTGACGACAGCCTGAAAGCTCTAAAGGAGCAGGCGGCACAGCCTCCCTCGGACTCGGACCCGGAGCGAGTGGTCTGGGACCAAGGACGGCTGTACCGGGCCACGGTCCAGCAGGGTTCACCGGAGGCGTGGCCCAGGGACCGACAGTTGGTGGTACCCTATCCGTTCCGGACGGAGTTGTTGCGGATCGCACATGAGATTCCGATGGCCGGACACCTAGGGATCGCTAAGACCAAGGCCAGGTTAAACCAGCATTTCTACTGGCCAAAAATGGGGGCCGATGTGGCTGCCTACTGCCGTTCGTGTGAAACCTGTCAGAGAGTGGGGAAGGCGGGGCCACGCCCCAAAGCCCCACTGGTATCTCTGCCAATCATCGATGAGCCTTTCAGGAGGGTGGCTGTGGATCTGGTCGGCCCGCTGGCCATCCCCAGCAGCTCCGGGAAACGCTTCATACTGACGGTAGTGGACTATGCCACCCGGTACCCAGAAGCAGTGGCCTTGTCGTCCATTCGGGCTGACAAGGTGGCCACCGCATTGCTGGAGATTTTCTCCCGAGTGGGTTTTCCCCAGGAAATGCTCACCGACCGGGGGACCCAATTCATGTCCCAGCTGATGGAGACCCTCTGTAAGCAAGTCCAGGTGCGACATCTGGTGGCCAGCCCGTACCATCCACAGACTAATGGCCTGTGCGAGCGGTTCAATGGCACCTTAAAGCAGATGCTTAAGATGTTGGTCGACTCCCATGGGCGTGACTGGGAGCGGTATCTCCCACACCTGTTATTTGCTTACCGGGAGGTTCCACAGGCCTCAACAGGATTCTCACCGTTTGAGCTCCTGTACGGGCGACGTGTGCGGGGCCCCCTGGCTCTGGTGAAAGAGGCTTGGGAAGGGGATTTGGCCACCCCTGGAGTGTCGGTTATCGAGTATGTCATGCGCTTCCGGGACAAAATGCAGGCCTTGACGCAACTGGTACACGACAATATGGCTCAAGCCCAGGCCGATCAGAAGCGTTGGTACGACCAGAACGCTTGTGAGAGGACCTACCAAGTGGGTCAAAAGGTGTGGGTACTGGTCCCCGTACCACAGGACAAGCTTCAGGCAGCCTGGGAAGGCCCATACCTCGTGTACCAGCAGCTCAACCCTGTGACGTACCTGGTCACCCTGGACCCTGCCCGTGGAAGGCGGAAGCCCTTCCATGTGAACATGATGAAGGCACATCATGAGCGGGAGGCATGTGCGCTCCCCGTGTGCAACCTGCCCGAGGAGGGAGAAGCGGAAACCCTCTTGGATATGCTAGCCCAGGTTAGGGCAGGCGGATCCATTGAGGATGTGGAGGTTGGCCACCAGCTCTTGGAGGACCAACGGTCCCAGCTGTGGGCCACCCTCCTCCCCTTCCGGGGGTTATTTACCAACCAGCCCGGAAGGACTGACTTGGCTGTCCATCACGTGGACACTGGGGATCATCCCCCGATCCGGCGTTCCGCATATCGGGTCTCCCTGGAGGTGCAGCAACACATGCGCCAGGAGATTGACGAGATGCTGGAGCTGGGGGTGATCCAGGCATCCAACAGCGCTTGGGCCTCGCCTGTAGTCCTCGTCCCTAAGAAGGACCGAACCACTCGGTTCTGCGTGGACTACAGGGGGCTCAATGCTGTCACGGTCGCCGATGCGTACCCAATGCCACGCATCGATGACCTGCTCGATCAGTTGGCCGGGGCTCAGTACCTGACCATCATGGATCTGAGCCGGGGATATTGGCAGATCCCCCTGACTCGCAAGGCCAGGGAACGCTCTGCCTTTATTACCCCATTTGGACTGTACGAGTCCACGGTGATGCCATTCGGGATGAGGAATGCCCCTGCCACTTTCCAGCGGATGGTCAACACCCTGCTCAAGGGACTTGAAGGGTACGCGGCCGCGTACCTGGATGACATTGCCGTCTTCAGTCCCACCTGGGAGGACCACCTAGAGCATCTAGCACAGGTGCTCAGGCGGATCCACCGGGCAGGTTTGACCATCAAGCCGGGAAAGTGTCAGCTGGCCATGAGCGAGGTCCAGTACCTCGGTCACCGGGTAGGTGGGGGAACGCTGAAGCCCGAGCCTGAGAAAGTGGAGGCCATCGCATCCTGGCCCACCCCCAGGACCAAGAAGCAGGTGATGTCCTTCTTGGGGACCGCTGGGTACTATAGGAGGTTTGTTCCATGCTATAGTAGCCTGGCAAAGCCCTTGACGGACCTCACCAAGAAGAAGCTGCCCTCTGCAGTCGATTGGACAATGGACTGCGAGACAGCCTTCCGGGCCCTAAAGGACGCCCTGTCCAGCCCGCCCGTGCTACAGGCAGCCGACTTCACGCGGCCGTTTGTAGTACAGACCGACGCCAGTGACTTCGGCCTCGGTGCGGTGCTCAGCCAGGTGGACTCTGCGAGCCAAGAGCACCCAGTCTTGTACCTGAGCAGGAAGCTGTTACCAAGGGAAGTTGCCTATTCCACGATGGAGAAGGAGTGCCTGGCCATAGTGTGGGCCCTGCAGCGTCTGCAACCCTATCTATACGGGCGCCACTTCATCGTGGAGACGGACCACAATCCCCTCAGCTGGTTGCACACCGTCTCTGGGACGAATGGGCGATTGTTGCGATGGAGCCTTGCGCTCCAGCAATACAACTTCACCATTCGCCACAAAAGGGGCCGTGACCACGGTAACGCAGACGGGCTGTCCCGACAAGGAGAGGTCGCGGACGGGCGCACGGGGGAACACCGGAGTGTGCTGCCCCCTAGCGCCCTCAAAAGGGGGGAGGTGTGAGGTAAATCCGGAGATATGACGATAAATCATGACATTCAAGTCATGTCAGGAAGCCCTCTCCTGGTGTCACTACCCCCTTCCCTTCACACAACTGGTTTAGCAACAAATCCATGGCCATGTCCTGTGATATGGAAATTAGGTGGCTTTAGGACAATGGACGCAGGATGACTCCCTGCCGTCACCCTGTAGTAGGAGCTGCTAGCTAATTAGCAAGGCTATGGAAATAGCCAGACAGAACGACTCCAGTAAAAAATGGTTCATATCTCGCAAGCCATATTTCCGATAAATATGGCAACCATAAAAATGGTGTCTCCGCATGTGGACGATGCCGGCACCCCCTTTTTATGGGAACAGGACATTGGGAAATGCCCCAGGCGTGATATCAGCCAATGGGGAACTGGCAGACAGGTCATGAGTCCCCTCGTTCTGTAGCTAAATTCATAACTGTCACAATGAGAGCATTGGCGTCTGCCTACGACGCTCCCAGGCAAAGTTATAGCCAAAATCCCCTTTGCTGGATAATTCTGATCCATGCAGGGGGAGTGGCAGTGCTTCCCTGTGAGGTCACTAAGGTAGGAGGGGACCTGGATCTGCCCAGGTTGATAACCCTACTTCGGCCATTTTCCAGCGTTCTTCTGCTCGGGGGCCTGGTTGGGACAGACCTGTGAGAGAGTTCCTGGAAACCTGGTCTACAGCGCCCCCCTGTGGCCAGACGCACAAGGTAACTGATTGAATTGCATACCTGTTGTAACCCATGCTTTGATTGTAACTGTACTCTGACATAACTGTATATTCTGTAGATTCCCTATTGTATATATTGTAGTTTCTAGTGTGCTTTAGGCTGATTAAATTATATAATTAATCTTGGGCTGTTCTGTTATCTCGATCTTGAATCCCACGTCTGTGTGTTCGGCTAATAGTTACCGTGAAGCGGTTGGTGGCAGCGAGTTGTGCCAAGGATTATTGTGGGGAGGCCAGTGAGATTCGGGAAGATATTATATATTCCGCCCGCGGAGGTCGGGGGAATATATACCTTACTCTCACCGGGGACCCTTCAATAATCGGCATAAGTAGTATAGCGGCCTCCTTTCTTATTGTCGGGCAATTCCATAATTGGCCTGACTATAAGAGGGGCGCTAGAGAGCGCGTCACGTGCTCTGTCTGTCGGTCGGGAGGTATAAAGGAGGGGTGACCCCCACTTGTTACCCCCCGATTGTGACGTACTGGTAGCCAGCGCGGGGGATTTCTGAGTGACCCCCCGGTGGTTTGTGACATATAGTGAACACTGTGAATAAACTATCCCAAAAACAATCATGCAATCACACTTTTTTGCAATTTTTTTGCACTTGGAATTTTTTTGCCATTTTCCAGTACACTATATGGTAAAACTTATGGTTTAATTTAAAAGTAGAACTCGTCCTGCAAAAAATAAGCCCTCATATGGCAAGATTTTCAGAAAAATAAAAAAGTTATGGCTCTCAGAAGATGGGAAGCAAAAAAAACAAAAAATGGAAAAATGGAAAATTAAAGCAAGAGGTTATGCTACAAAATACTAAGTTATGGCTTTGTAAACAATTAATTATCCTCTATGTTGTCATCAATAGTTAGTATATGCAAAACTTTTGCCAATCAGTTTTCTTTAATTAAATTACCATACCTATATTCAAAAGTATCTTGGCTAAAATTGAGGTCTTGCATGATGACAACTTCATGCACTTTTAGTTCATCACCAGGAAAATGGCATCACAACAACCAGACAGAAGTAATCACACTTTATTTAAAAAGAAAAAAAAAGGTAGTGAAACTCGGGAGGGGACATGGCTTTCCGCGTCCCCGCACACACCCACCACAACTCCACTATGCGCAGCTACCTCAGATTGAAATGGGTTACCTGCATGTGTGAAAATGTGCCGCCCTGTGCCAGCAGCCGGGCTGCTTGGATCCGGATCCGCGGTGACTATTTACAGGGGGTTGTGTGTAGAGTTCATGACGCCACCCGTGGTGTGTGGTAAGTGGAGTACCACCACTGCAGTTGGGAGTACCCGGGGGCGATGGAGTGGGCAGCCAGGTGTTAGACCCCACCACGGGTAGGGGGGATGCCCCGGGCCTCGGTGATGGTCGTTGGGGAGTGCCGTGGGGTGCAAAGGGGGTCACTTGCGTACTCACTCAGTCCAATCAGCTGACACCGACAACTGGGTAAACCAAAGTTCTAGACACCACTGCCGCTTGGGGGAGCCAGTTTGGGTCCCCTCCCTGATGGTGCTGCCGGATGATCTGTGACCTCTGACCTGGCACTACTTTACTACTTGGTTGGTCCCGTTTGTGTAGAACTAATCCGGTACCGCTCCCCACTCGGGCTGAGTGAGGGAGCTTGTGCTCAGGGTTCACGCTTGGGATGTCCTGGACCCTTTTAGTAGAAAGTCCTATCCCCCTCGTTGTGCTAGTACCCTGATTTTGGAGTGGGTGGAGAGTGGATCTTGAAGGCTCCATCCTCGTTGGGTCAATTGTCAGGTTGCCTGAAGCTACTCCCTGACCTAGGGTCCATGTACCCCGTCGTGCCCTGGTCCCAGCCCATGTGATGGTGCAAGGCCGCCGGCTGTCCTCCTCAACAGTTCCGTGCCCCTTACCATGATCCCCTGCGACCGGGGGTCCAGCTCCTTCTAGGCCCAGACCACCGTCTGCCACCTAGGTCTCAACTCCAGAGCCCTGCTCCTGACCTCCTCTCTCCTTCACTTCCAAACTCTTTCTCTACTCCTGACACTTCTGGCCTCCCCTAACCAACCCCCAAGTAGGCGACCCTATTCCACTCATGCCGCCCACTGGTGTGTCTGGTGGGTGTGGTGCAGAGTGTTCCTAGGATTTTTATTAGCTGCTGTTGGCAACACCATTTTGTTAGGGACCCTAAACCAAGGAGGATTTGGATATTGCACGGGAGGGCAGATTGTACAATACCCTGTGACGACCTGATAGTCCAGGGGCGTCACAGAAACTCCTCCCCCAGAGCAAACAGACCCCTTCCTGGTAAGCGGGAGGGGCTGATGGTGTACCCTTTCGGGGCTAGCAGGATAATAGTGACTAGACTATGACTAGAGTACCGCAACAGCAGACCAGATTCACTCCCGGATGTAGGCACTGAACCACCTTTCCTAACATTTATTTCTTATATAAAAGGGTGTGAAGGGGAACATTTGCCAAGCTTGATGTCTAAGCAGGGGAAGCATTTGATAGTGCTAGAATGATAGTGGTCAGTTTAATTAATAACATCAGGCATTAAAATTTTGGAAAAGGCACTGGCCATTAGTTTTTCTAAGGTAGTCACGTCAGTAGTACATCCAAACCAAGCTTTATACAAAAATTGGCAAAAATCCACTTTTATATCTTCTATCTTCAAGGCTATGGGGCGTGTACTACCTCGAAGATAAGTCGGCCTCCGGTCTTCATTATACAGGATTCTTCTTCCACTTCTCTTCAGAGTCTCTGTGAAGTTAGGTGTGCGGCCGGAAATCCAATGCCTACTCAATATGCCTGCCGTCCCTCCCCTGCGCATGAAGCCTGTTTCCACAGGAGGGCGGAAAAGTGCAGGGAGGGATGGCAGGCATGATGCGCAAGCACAGGATTTCCGGTCGGGCACCTGACGTTACAGGAAGATGGAAGAGAAGAGGAGGAAGAATCTTGTATAATGAAGACCGGAGGCGGCTTATCTTCCAGGCAACACACGCCTCATAGCCCGGAAAATAGAAGATGTAAAAGTGGATTTTTGCCAAATGACCCATCATCCTGGAGGCATACAGGTATGGCTAATTTCACTTTTATGCCACCTGTATTCCCATATTTATAACAGAAAAAAATGTAAAAGGATGACAGATTCCATTTAAAAGGAACCTATCAATTGATACATGCTGACCAAACTGAAAGCAGCATGAATCAAAGTCTTTCAAAATAATTGCTGCTATGTATATTTTTCTATAAAACTCTCAGGCATTTCAGAGAAAATGTATTTTAAAGTACTGGCTTAGGACCAAGGCTGTAGACCAGAATAGAACCATGGAAGAGACCTGTCAATCCAGGGGCGGACACTGAGAGCAAAAGGCCCCTGAGCAAAAATTGACCAAGGGCGCCCCTCCTGAAACCCCTCCCATGCCTCCCTTCGCCTCATGGGGTCTTCCATTTTACCATTTTAATTTTTATTGTGCTCATTATCTTGCACTGGAAAAAAAAAATAATAAAATCAGAGTTACTCATTTTCACCTGGTCCAGTGATGTCTCTCTGCTACTGGTTCATCTATATTTACAAGCTGCAGTATTAAAGGGGTGGTTCAACCATTTTTTTTATTTTCCCAATGAGTGTCACTTACCATTATATGCATCTTCTCCATTGGCTTGTATTTCCAGTTCTGGCACTGAGCGGCGCTATCCTGCACGCTCAGTGCCTGTCACATGACCCCCTGGAGCTGTGGCCGCCAGTATCCTCTGACATCCCGGCATTTCCGGGCTCTCAAACTTGACGCTTACGTCAGAGGATGCCGGCGCCACTCACACTGATTGACTGGGCTGTGGGCGGTGACTACCGCACGTCACAGCCCAGCATCGAGGGGAGGATCCGGAGGGCTTTAGTGTGGAGCGGTGAAGGCAGAGCGCGCCGCTTACCATCGGTCAGCTGTGGGAGGTACGGGCTCCAGTGTGGAGTACAGGGGGGGTTTCTGCCACTGAAATCCCCCCTGTCACGCAAGTATGTGATCACACTGTCCACCCGCCCGCTGTGCTCAGCTGTCAGGAGAGCGGGCGGTGTCGGCAGTGTGATCATATAATCCTACCAGCAGCACAAGTGACCGGACGCTGCATGGGACCAATCTGCTCTACTCTGTCACCTGCACAATAAGTCCCAGAGTGGAGACAGTAAGTGACATGTAGCATCCGGTCACCTGCACAACAAGTCCCAGAGTGGAGACAGTAACATGCTCTGCTCTGACACATAGTGTGCTATATGTCACTAACTGTCTCCACTCTGGGACTTGTTGTGCAGGTGACCGGATGATACATGTCACTAACTTGCTCCACTCTGTGACTTCTGCTGCATAGTACCAGCTGTATACACCATGATTACCATGATTAGGCAGTGCACACAGGAAGGAGGGGAGGGAACTGTTGTGGTGGAGATCTGAGGGGAGGGAACAGTTTGGGTGGAGCTCAGAGTGGGTGTGAGATAGATTGCTAGTTACTGCAAAGGATTATGGAAGTTGTAGTAACTGAACCCAGGAAGTCAAGAGAGCGATTAACTCCATCAGAGCTGGAGCCAGAAATGAAGATGTTCTGCTAGAGCATGATAAAAGGTAATATTGGTAAAATAACGTGATAGATGTGTGGAGAGGCACATAATAGCAAGATTTATCAGAAAAAAAAAATCAGTTTTGGTAACTGGACAACTTCTTTAATGTCACACTTGACCACTTTAGCTAATCACAGGACTCCGCAACTGACGCCATTTACCTTGGCGTGAGTCCTGAGCTCAGTAAATTGGCACAACAAGTCACGTGTTTTAGTAATGACATCATGGCTGCAAACATAGACCAGAGCAGTAGCAAAGAGGAATTACAGATCCTGAGGAGGATAAGTAACCCTGAATTTATTGTTTTTCCCTAACACAAGACTAATGGCATTAAAAAAAATGAAAACAGAAAATATATTTACACATGCATATATACTCCCGTACCAGTCTGTGCATTGTATTGTTTATGATTATTGTACTTGTCCCTATTATGTATACCCCTTTCACATGTAAAGCGCCATGGAATAAACAATAATAAATAATAATAATAATATACTAAATATATACACATAGCACAAATACTATATATACACACACAAACTATATACACACAGGCACAGATACACATATAAAATATATACACAGGCACATATACTATATATATACACATGCATTTACACACATACTATATACACACACACAAGCACATATACTATAAATACACAGAAGCACATACACATATATACAGGAACATACACAGGCACATATACTACATATACACATACTATATATACACACAGGCACATACAGACATACTATTTATGCAGAGATACATATACTGCATGTGTCGCGGGCGGGGAGGGAGCCGTCGCTGCTGCGCTCTCGCTGGCGCTCGGGTCCGGCGCTGCTGCTGCTGCTCGGTGGCTCGAGCGGTGGGCCGGATCCGGGGACTCGAGCGGCGCTCCTCGCCCGTGAGTGAAAGGGGTGGTTTGCTTTGGGGATTTGGTCCGTGACGCCACCCACGGGTTGTGGTGAGGTTGGACACCACCGCTGCTGTTGACGGGGATCCCGGGAACGATGGCAGGGAGCAGCTGGGATGTTGCTTCCCCCTCCGTGGGTATGGGGTTGGTGGTCCCGGTGAGGTGACGGGGAAGCAGGGTTGGCAAGGTGCAGGGGGCGCTTGGACTGCGCAGCGCGGTGCCGGACGGCATGGTAGTACTCAGCCACAAATGGATGCAAGTCTCTGGTAAAACAAACGGCTGGATGGACGGGTCCCGCAGCCGGCTGCTGTGGTTTCTCCCGGACGGTTGGTGGTGGCTGTCTTTCCCTGCACCTGTTGTGTATCTTCGGTCCCGATGGCTTCCCACCGGTAACCCGCTCCCCAGCGTGTATATGGGCCGGAGGAGCCCTTTTGCCCGCAGGCTCTGGCCCTGGGAACTCTAGCTGTGGCGGTAGCTGTATTTCCCTTGTGCTGTTTGGACGGTTGCCTTCATTCGGGTCTTGGCTGTTTGGAAACCCCTGGGGTTCCGGTCACTAACGGATTTTACCTTATTAACGGCGACTCCAAGCCTGGTCGAGGTCCGCAGGCCCTGCCGGTTTGTGCTGGCTTCACTTCGCTCCCCGGTTCGGTACCGGCGGGCCACCGCCCGTCCCCGGTCCTACGGTTCCGCGTTGATCTGCCTCTCCTGCAGACGGCCACCACCGTCTGCCAACCTTGCTCTCAGTGCCCGGGCCACGTACCCGGACACGGTCAGTTTTGCTCCTCTACTACCACTTCCCTAAACTCTTCTCCTCTCCAAATGCACTCGAGCTCTGCCCGAGCTTAACTGACTTCCTTCTCCCGCCTCCAGGACTGTGAACTCCTCAGTGGGTGGGGCCAACCGCCTGGCCCCACACCACCTGGTGTGGACATCAGCCCCTGGAGGGAGGCAACAAGGATTTGTGTCTGACTGATGTGCCTATCTCGGGGTGGGGGTGTTGTGTTGTAGTACCTGTGACGACCTGGCTAGTCCAGGGCGCCACACATGCATATACACAAACAAACATAAACTATATACAGTGGGTACTGAAGGTATTCAGACCCTTTTAAATTTTTCACTCTTTGTTTCATTTCAACCATTTGGTACATTCAAAAAAGTTCATTTTTTTTCTCATTAATTTACACTCTGCACTCCATTTTGACAGAAACCCCCCCCCCGAAATGTAGAAATGTTTGCAAATTTATTAAACAAGAATAACTGAAATATCGCATGGTCATAAGAATTCAGACCCATTGCTCAGATACTCATATTTAAGTCACATGCTGTCCATTTCCTTTTGATCCTCCTTGAGGCCTAAAACACACTTCCGCATAAAACATACGTGTGACACGTCTCGTTTTTCAGGTCCGTGTTCCGTTTTTTATGGGCGTTTCTCCGGTACGTATGACATCCGTGTGATGGCGTATGCTTGCCGTGTGTGCGTGTGGAATGGCTGTGTATGCGTACGTGTAATGTCCGTGTGAAATGTTCCGTGTGTGATACACAATGTCGTTGGTACATGTCGGCTGACAGCAGACAGAGTTGCGCGATGAGAATGAACTCGAGTGAACTTCACCTGACTTCATTGTCATACCGCGGCTCTGTCTGGGTGTCGCGTACTGATTAGCGGTCACCCGTGAAGGACTCACCGGTGACCGCTAATCCCCTGAGTGACTGAAGTGAGCAGCGCGATTAGCACTGCTGTCACTCAGGTTACCCGCGGCTAGCTGGATCCTCCAGCCATGACCGCAACTCACATGTGACTTCATCGCTGTCACTCAGGCGACTTGCTGTCACAGGTGGAGGATCCAGCGGTGGCTGCGAGTAACCTCAATGACAGCACAGCTGATCGTGTGGCTCACCTCAGTTGCTGCGTGGAGCTGTCAGGAGCGGCGATGTTCTTCTGCAGCTCCTGTCACCTTCATGTAGCAGAGCTGGAAGCGACGCGGGACCTCCGTGGATTACGCCGGACATGGATGGGGTTTTGGGGCTTAATAAATTGGTGAACGAGGGTATTTGTTATTGTTTTTTATTGCAAATAAAGGATTTTTCGTTGTGTGTGTTTATTAACTTTAAATTACAGGTTAATCATTGGGGGTGTCTCATAGACGCCTGCAATGATTAATCTAGGACTTAGTGGCAGCTATGAGTTGCTGCCATTAACTCCTTATTACCCCGATTGCCAACGCACCAGGGCAAATCGGGAAGAGCCGGGTAGAGGTCCAGAACTATCGCATCTAATGGATGCGGCAATTCTGGGCGGCTGCTGGCTGATATTTTTAGGCTGTGCGGCTCCCCATAATGTGGAGCTTCCCATCCTGAGAATACCAGCCTTCAGTTGTATGGCTTTACCCTAGCTGGTATCAAAATTGGGGGAGGGGACCGCACGCCGTTTTTTTTTAAATTAATTAATTATTTATTTTACTGCACAGTATAGACCCGCCCACCGGCGGCTGTGATTGGTTGCAGTGAGACAGCTGTCACTCAGCGTGTGGGCGTGTCTAACTGCAACCAATCATAGGTGCCTGTGGGCGGGGGAAGCAGGGAATACGAGATTGATTAATGAGCGGCCGGCATTTTCAAATTAATTGAAGCTGCGTATCTTTGGAACAGCTGTTCTTCGCCGCGCTGATGATCGGGGATCGGAGAGTATGCGACAGGGGAAGATACAGACTGAGTGCAAAAGGGATGATGACTGAGAACAGCAGAAAAAAAGTAGACTGACATTTAACAAAAAAAAACAAAAACCCGACATCGTTCGTTTAAAAACGCACACGGACGGTACATGCTGAACACGGACATGCTACGTGTGCCGTCCGTGCAGGCACGGACTCATTGACTTTAGCGGGTCCGTGCCTTCGTGCTGACCGCCAAAAACGGACATGTTGGCCGTGTGGGAAAACGCACACACGTACTAACTACACGGACACACGTTCCATGTGATTTTACTTGTGTATGCTATGTACCATAGGGCAACATTGGTCAAAGTGTCTCCGTGTCTCCGGTACGTGCAAAAACGTACCAAACACATACCAGAGGCACGGATGTGTGTTGCAGGCCTGAGATGGTTCTACTCATTCATTGGAGTCCAGCTGTCTTTAATTAAACTGATAGGACTTGATTTGGAAGGTATACACCAGTCTATATAAGACCTTACAGCTCACAGTGCATGTCAGACAAAATGAGAATCATGACAGAAATGTGGCAAGGGACAGATCTGGCCAAGGTTACAAAAGAATTTCTGCAGTACTCCTCCTCCTAAGAGCACAGTGGTCTCCATAATTCTTAAATGGGAGACATTTGGGACCACCAGAACTCTTCCTAGACCTGGCTATCCAGCCAAACTGAGCAATAGTGGGAGAAGAACCTTGGTGAGAGAGGTAAAGAAGAACCCTAAGATCACTGTGGCTGAGCTCCACAGATGCAGTAGGGAGGTGGGTAAAAGATCCACAAAGTCACTGCAACCTTCCACCAGTCAGGCCTTTATGGCAGTGTGGCTTGACGGAAGCCTCTCATCAGTGCAAGACATTTGAAAGCCCGCATAGAGTTTGCAAAAAAACACATGAAGGACTCCCAGACTATGAGAAATAAGATTCTCTGGTCTGATGAGACGAAGATAGAACTTTTTGGTGATAATTCTAAGCGGAATGTGTGGAAAAAACCAGGCACTGCTCTTCACCTGCCCAATACAATCCCAACAGTAAAACATGACGGTGGTAGCATCATGCTATAGGGGTGTTTTTCCAGCTGCAGGGACAGGATGACTGGTTGCAATTGAAGAAAAGATGAATGCGGCCAAGTACAGAGATATCCTGGAAAAAATCTCTTCCAGAGTGCTCTGGACCTCAGACTTGGCCGAAGGTTCAACTTCCAACAAGACAATGACCACAAGCACATAGCTAAACTAACAAAGGAGTGGCTTCAGAAGAACTCTGTGACCATTCTTGACTGGCCCAGCCAGAGCCCTGACCTAAACCCAATTGAGCATCTCTGGAGAGACCTGAAAATGGCTGTCCACCAACGTTCACCATTCAACCTGACGGAACTGGATAGGATCTGCAATAATAATGGCCGAGGATCCCCAAATCCAGGTGTGGAAAACTTGTTGAATCACTCCCAATAAGACTCATGGCTGTACTAGCTCAAAAGGCTGCTTCTACTCAATACTGAGCAAACGGTCTGAATACTTATGACCATGTGATATTTCAGATTTTTTTGTTTAATAAATTGGCAAAAATGTCTACATTTCTGTTTGTTTCTGTCAAGATGGGGTGCACAATGTACATTAATGAGAAAAAAAAATAACTTTTTTGAAGTTACCAAATGGCTGCAATGAAACAGAATGAAAAAAATGTAATGGGGTCACAATACTTTACGTACCCACTGTCTATACATACAAGCACATACTATGAATACACAGAGACACATACACATGCACATATGCTATATATATATATATATATATATATATATATGTGTGTGTGTGTGTGTGTGTGAGAACAACGACAGAGCAAAGTCCAGCAATAACGTGAGCAATCCAGGATGCTGTTAAAAAAGTTTTTCTTTCTTTTTATTCATAGATCCATTAAAATACAGTGGTCCAAGCAGTTCAGAACAGCATTATCGCAAGAAAATTTTGGATTGCTCACGTTATTGCTGTAGTTTGCTCTGTCGTTGTTCACATTTGTATGGATGGACTCCTACATCCTGATCCGGGCACAACGGAGTTAACAGGTCAGCTGAGGTTCCAGGTGATTCACAGGAGTGAGCTGGTCTACATTCATTTATTATTCAACCCCTCAATCCACCAGAATTCTGTTTGGTTCCCCTAAAGTATTAAGAAGTATTTCAGGCACAAAGAACAATGAGCTTCACATGTTTGGATTAATTATCTCTTTTTCCAGCCTTTTCTGACTAATTAAGACCCTCCCCAAACTTGTGAACAGCACTCATACTTGGTCAACATGGGAAAGACAAAGGAGCATTCCAAGGCCATCAGAGACAAGATCGTGGAGGGTCACAAGGCTGGCAAGGGGTACAAAACCCTTTCCAAGGAGTTGGGCCTACCTGTCTCCACTGTTGGGAGCATCATCCGGAAGTGGAAGGCTTAGGGAACTACTGTTAGCCTTCCACAGCCTGGACAGCCTTTGAAAGTTTCCACCCGTGCCGAGGCCAGGCTTGTCCGAAGAGTCAAGGCTAACCCAAGGACAACAAGGAAGGAGCTCCGGGAAGATCTCATGGCAGTGGGGACATTGGTTTCAGTCAATACCATAAGTAAGGTACTCCACCGCAATGGTCTCCGTTCCAGACGAGCCCGTAAGGTACCTTTACTTTCAAAGCGTCATGTCAAGGCTCATCTACAGTTTGCTCATGATCACTTGGAGGACTCTGAGACAGACTGGTTCAAGGTTCTCTGGTCTGATGAGACCAAGATCGAGATCTTTGGTGCCAACCACACACGTGACGTTTGGAGACTGGATGGCACTGCATTCGACCCCAAGAATACCATCCCTACAGTCAAGCATGGTGGTGGCAGCATCATGCTGTGGGGCTGTTTCTCAGCCAAGGGGCCTGGCCATCTGGTCCGCATCCATGGGAAGATGGATAGCACGGCCTACCTGGAGATTTTGGCCAAGAACCTCCGCTCCTCCATCAAGGATCTAAGATGGGTCGTCATTTCATCTTCCAACAAGACAACGACCCAAAGCACACAGCCAAGAAAACCAAGGCCTGGTTCAAGAGGGAAAAAATCAAGGTGTTGCAGTGGCCTAGTCAGTCTCCTGACCTTAACCCAATTGAAAACTTGTGGAAGGAGCTCAAAATTAAGTCCACATGGGACACCCAAAGAACCTAGATAACTTGGAGAAGATCTGCATGGAAGAGTGGGCCAAGATAACTGATCAGGTCTTATAAAAGACGATTATTAGCTGTAATTGCAAACAAGGGTTATTCCACAAAATATTAAACCTAGGGGTTGAATAATAATTGACCCACACTTTTATGTTGAAAATTTATTAAAATTTAACTGAGCAACATAACTTGTTGGTTTGTAAGATTTATGCATCTGTTAATTAAACCTGCTATTGTTTGAAGTTTGCAGGCTCTAACTTATTTGCATCTTATCAAAGCTGCTAATTCTGCAGGGGGTTGAATACTACTTGTAGGCACTGTATATATACATATATATATATATATATATATATATATATATATATATATATATATAATATATATATATATATATATATTTATATATATATGTATATATATATATATATATATATATATATATATATATACACACACACACTCACTCAGGCACATATACTATTTATGCACAACAAATACATACTCTATATACACACACGCACATACATACACATACTATATATACTCACACAGGTACATACACTGTTTATGCACAGAGATACATATACTATATTCACACATTATATGCAGTAAACATGCACATGCACACATAAGGGGGCTTTACACGCTATGATATCGTTAATGTTTTATCGTCGGGGTCACGTTGTTAGTGACGCACATCCGGCGTCATTAACGATATCGCAGCGTGTGACACTGACCAGCGACCTTAAGCGACCTCAAAAATGGTGAAAATCATTCACCATGGAGAGGTCGTCCCAAACTCAAAAATCGGTAAGGGTTGTTTATCCAGGTGGTTCATCGCTCATGCGGCAGCACACATCGCTATGTGTGACACCGCAGGTGCGAGGAACGTCTCCTTACCTGCCGCCGGCCCCAATGCGGAAGGAAAGAGGTGGGCGGGATGTTACGTCCTGCTCATCTCCGCCCCTCCGCTTTGATTGGCCGGCCGCTTAATGACGTTGCGGTGACGTCGTTGTGATGCCGAACGTCCCTCCCCCTTGAAGGAGGGATTGTTCGGCAATCACAGCGCCGGCGCCGACCAGGTACGTACGTGTGACGCTGCCGCAGCGATAATGTTCGCTATGGCAGCGATCACAAACAATCGCATGCGCGACGGGGGCGGGTACTTACACGCTCGATATCGCTAGAAATTGCTAGCGATATCGCTACCGTGTAAAGCCCCCTATACTGTATACACACACACACACACAGAGGCACAATTATATACAGTACAACGAACATAGGTATGTAAAAACAAACAGACATATCCAACAAGTATATTGTCACCTCTCTGTTTCTTCATAAGTTGCTGATTACCCGTGAAGTTCTGCGCTTCCTCTCGTGCTGTGGATGTGGAGCTGTGCAGTCTCCATATTCCTGCCGTCCTCGCAGCTCTGCCCTCCACTCCTACAGGAATCAGCTCCTCTTTGGCTGCAGCCTCCATCCTCTCCTGAGTGGTGAGTCCTGGCATTTTCTCCGCTGTGCTCTTCTTCAGCTGGGGGAGGAGCGGATTGTACTGCAGAGCAGAGCTGCAGGTGAGCTTTTCATAGGAAAGACCTCTTACTGCTTCCAGGGCCCATCAGCATTCACCAGTTTCCAGGTGATTCAGTCGGACCCTGGAAATATATATTGCAGTGCCTGTCCTTCTCTAGTTGTGAGGGATTCCCCCTCCCTTCTGGGCCCTGGTATAGTTGCCTGGCTGCATCGGCTATATGTCCACCACTGTGTCAATCACCCGCAGTGGCACTAGGAAGAGCCAGACTTTACGCAGCATATGTCGCACGAGGAGGGGTGGGAACGCCGCCCGCCTGGGAATCGCTGGCGCTTGGGTTTGGTGCTTCTGCTCCTTGGTGGCTCGAGCACGGGGCCGGACCCAGGGCTCGAGCGGCGCCTCCTCGCCCACGAGTGAAAAGGGGAGGTTTGTGGTGGGATGTCGGTCGTGACGTCACCCACGGGTTGTGGTGACGGTGGGCACCACCGCTGCTTGGTGACGGGGGATCCCGGGAGCGATGGCGGAGAGCAGCTAAGGTGTTGACCCCTCCGGGGTAGGGGGCTGTTGGTCCCGGGGCCCGGTGGTCGGGGTGGAGGTATAGGTGCAGGTGCAGGGGCCGGATGCGGGGAAGCAGCGTGGGTGCGGGTGCAACGTTGCGGTGCAGCGCGGTGCCGGATGGCACTGTTGTACTCACTCAGGCACAAAAGGACAGAGTCTCTGGTAAACCAAACGGCTGGATGGACGGGGCCCACAGTCGACTGCGGTGTTTTCACTCTCCCCGGAAGGGTTGATGGTGGCTGTCATTTCCCTGCACCTGTATATGTGTGTTTGACTCCTATGGCTTCCCACGGGTAGTCCGCTCCCCGGTGTGTACGTGTCGGGAGAGCCCGGTTGCCCGCAGGCGCTGGCCCTTGGATCTCTGGCTCTTGACGGTGGCTCTTATCTGGACGGGTTGGGCTGTTGCTGTCTAACGGGACTTGGTTGGGAATGAACCCCTGAGGTCCAGACCGCAATCAGAGAATTTGACCTTTACGGTGGCTTCCAAGCCTAGTCGGGGTCTGAGTACCCTGCCTTGGTGCTTGGCTTCAATCTGCTCCCCGGTTCGGTACCGGTGGGCCACCACCCGACCCCGGTCATACGGTTCCGCTGACCTCCACCAACTCCTGCAGACGGCCACCACCGTCTGGTGACCTTGCTGATTGTGCCTGGGCTCCAACCCAGACACACACAGTCTTTTCTCCTCTCAACTCCTCAACTTAACTACATTCCACTGAACTAACTACTTTTCCCGCCTCCAGGCCTGTGAACTCCTCGGTGGGTGGGGCCAACCGCCTGGCTTCGCCCCACCTGGTGTGGACATCAGACCCTGGAGGGAGGCAACAAGGGTTTTGTTTGACTGGTGACACCTAACCAGGGGAGGGGGGGTGTGTGGAGTTACTGTACTGTGACCCCTGGGGGTCCAGGGCGTCACACTCCCCCTTGGTAAAAAGCAGACCGTCCGCGGGCTGCCCGTCCATCACCGGTTTTATTTTCTGAAAAATATAAAAACAAACAAACGGTATGCAGAGTTTAAATCTTCCCTTACGGGAGGCATGTCACTTTAAACGTTACCAACGATAATAGAAACATTTTTAATATCAACGGATGGGTCCCAGTTCTTCCGCTTTCCCACCCAAACAACCTAAACCTTGATGCTGCCCCTAAGAAGCGGGCAGCACCCCTTTTCCCCAGTCCGGAAAACAGAAATCTGGTTCAGGTTGCCCAAGCAGGAACGGGTACGGTGTCTCGCACCCGGTTGTCATTCAGGGGGCCCCACGTCCAGGGGGACCCCTGACCCTGGAGGATGGTCACCGGTCCTGGTGGTGACCGGACCCCAGCCTGCTCTGCTGCGGGTCCTTCCTCCAACCTGCCTCTCTGGAGGCGGTTAACGGGGCTCCAGCCCGGAATTGTTTACAAGCCCACAAGTTCGTGGGTGGCCTGCAAGTTCTCGGCCATGTTCATGAGCAGTTTCTCATGTGGGAGGGCTTTTAGGGGTTAAAGGTGGAAAAAGGGGACAACACCAGTCCCAACGGGGATGGCTCTTCATAGCCAACGGGCTACCACACTGTAGGTCCCAACGGGGACAACGGTTCTTTTGCAAATCAGGTTGGAGCGCGGCTACCACCGCAGAGGGCCCATCCGGCCGATTGTCTGACAATCTACCGGGCTCCCCATCCAGGTGTAATAGGAGTCGGGACTGCATGCCGCTAACGGGGATGGCGGCGGGGGCAGCATACTCGGGATCTCCTCCTCCATCAGCTTCACCAACTCGGGCCCGCCTGCCGCGGCGCTGCTGGGTCCCAGCTCCGACTCAATTAGGGCCGGCTCGGGAGCCTGCGTGGCTTGATCGCGGCGCTGGTCGGCCGGGGCGGCCCCTTGCTCACGGGCCCACACCACGGCAACCATCCTGCGGACCTCCGCTTTCCAATCCATCAGCTGCTGCAGGCTCTGCGCCCTCACCTTCATACAGAACCGGCCCAGCTCCCGCTCCAGCCAAGCAGCGGTCCCGACGGGGAGCTCACCCGGGCCGCAGTCTTAAAAAGCTACTCCTCCTCTGCTTCTTCCAAGCCCCGCCGCTCCAGCGGCGGGCGCCCCTGCGCTCCCGTCCGGGAACGCCGACATTTCTTCATCCACCTCCCCCCTTGGTTCTCTCTGACACCTTCTTTTTCTGGGGCCGAGCTTCACTTTCGCGCCTTCCATGCTCGGGGAAGACGACTCGAGCGGGAACCTTCGCGCCCAAGATGGCGAGAAGTTCAAATTTTTCGGCCGGACACCGCCGGCGGGGGACTGCAAGGCGCACTTCTACTGGTAAGTAGACGGGTAGGATCCTGTTCGTGACGCCAAGTTGTCGCGGGCGGAGGGGTCGGAACGCCGCCCGCCTGGGAATCTCTGGCGCTCGGGTCCGGTGCTTCTGCTCCTCGGTGGCTCGAGCACGGGGCGGGACCCGGGGCTCGAGCTGCGCCTCCTCGCCCACAAGTGAAAAGGGGAGGTTTGTGGTGGGATGTTGGTCGTGACGCCACCCATGGGTTGTGGTGGCGGTGGGCACCACCGCTGCTGGTGACGGGGGATCCCGGGAGCGAAGGCGGAGAGCAGCTAAGGTGTTGACCCCTCCGTGGGTAGGGGGCTGTTGGTCCCAGGGTGGAGGTATAGGTGCAGGTGCAGGGGCCGGATGCAAGGAGGCAGCGTGGGCGCGGTTGTAACGTTGTGGTGCAGCGCGGTGCCGGATGGCACTGTTGTACTCACTCAGGCACAAAAGGACAGAGTCTCTGGTAAACCAAACGGCTGGATGGACGGGGCCCACAGTCGGCTGCGATATTTTCACTCCCCCCGGACGGGTTGATGGTGGCTGTCGTTTCCCTGCACCTGTATACGTGTGTTTGACTCCTATGGCTTCCCACGGGTAGTCCGCTCCCCGGCGTGTACTTGTCGGGAGAGTCTGGTTGCCCACAGGCGCTGGCCCTTGGATCTCTGGCCCTTGGCGGTGGCTCTTATCCGGACAGGTTGGGCTGTTGCTGTCTAATGGGACTTGGTTGGGAATGAACCCCTGAGGTCCAGACCGCAATCAGAGAATTTGACCTTTACGGTGGCTTCTGAGCCTAGTCGGGGTCTGAGTACCCTGCCTTGGTGCTTGGCTTCAATCTGCTCTCCGGTTCGGTACCGGCGGGCCACTGCCCGACCCCAGTCCTACGGTTCCGCTGACCTCCACCAACTCCTGCAGACGGCCACCACCGTCTGGTGACCTTGCTGATTGTGCCTGGGCTCCAACCCAGACACACACAGTCTTTTCTCCTCTCAACTCCTCAACTTAACTACACTCCACTGAACTGACTACTTTTCCCGCCTCCAGGCCTGTGAACTCCTCGGTGGGTGGGGCCAACCGCCTTGCTCCGCCCCACCTGGTGTGGACATCAGACCCTGGAGGGAGGCAACAAGGGTTTTGTTTGACTGGTGACACCTAACCAGGCAAGGGTGTGTGTGTGATGTGTTACTGTACTGTGACCCCTTGGGGTCCAGGGCGTCACACATAAATCACGTGACAAGTTTCCTAAACGTCTCCCGACCATCTGCTCAATCAGTACCTTCAGTGATATCCTAACAAAGTAAGTTGTTTTTAAATAAAAAAAACAAACAACGGAGCTGCAGTAGGAGCACATACAGATGAGCCGATGTGCAAACATTGAGGATTTATCCTAAGAATAGGCCAGGAATGTTTAAGTCCTGAAAAACCACATATTTTCCAGCTGTTTCTTTAGAGACTTTACCAGTCCGTAAGAGCTGACCTCCACTGATTTCTGACAGTCATGCATTTAGGCCCCTTTTGGCTGCGCCAGACAATCCCAGTATAGGGCTTCGCTACTCGTTCGCTCCCTCGGGTGAGTCCGATGTACGGCTCAAAGTGAGTGGACCCACTCCCGGATGCTCGCCACCTGTCGGCGACAGTAACAGTTATCACTTTTTTCAGCATTTTTAGGAACTCAATAAGTGGTGGAAAAACACGCAGTGTGAATCTCATGTGACGCCCCTGGACTATCAGGTCGTCACAGGGTATTGCACAATATGCCCTTCCGTGCAGTATCCACCTCCTTCTTGGTTTTGGGTCCCTAACAATATTGTGTTGCCTACATCAGCTAATCAAACCCTAGATATACCCTGCACCACACCCACCAGACACACCAGTGGACGGCTTGAGTGGAATAGAGTTGCCCACCGGGGGGTTGGAGAAGAGAGGTCAGGAGTGTCAGTAGTGAGGAGTCGGGTCTGAGAAGTGAGAGAGAGAGGAAGTCATCTAGGTGGCAGACGGTGGTCTGGGCCTAGAGGAGCTGGACCCCCGGTCGCAGGGGATCATGACAAGGGGCACGGATCTGTCGAGGAGGACAGCCGCAGCCTTGCACCATCACCGGGCTGGGACCAAGGCACGACTGGGTACGTTGACCCTAGGTCAGGGAGTAGCTTCAGACAACCCGATAATTTACCCGAGAACAGAGTCTTCAAGAGCCGTTCCCACCTGCTCCAAAATCGGAGCATTAGCGCAACGAGGGGGATAGGACTTTCCAATTCAAAACGGTCCAGAAAATCACAAGCGTGAGCCCTGAGAACAAGCTCCTACACTTAGCTATAGTGGGAAGCGGGACCCGGCAAGTTTCACGCTATCGGGACCACCAAAGAAGTAAACTTAGTGCCAGGCGGCAGGTCATGGATCACCAGGCAGCACCACTGGGGACGGGACCCGAACTAAGCTCGCCTCAGCGACAGCGGTGTCCAGAGACTTGTTTGACCAGTTGTCAGTGTCAGCTTAATGGACTGAGTGAGTACCACAGTGACCCTCTTTCATCCAACGGCACTCCCCCACCATCACCGAGCCCCGGGGTATTCCCCCTACCCGGGGAGGGTCACAACACCTGGCTGCCCCATTCCATCATCCCCGGGTACTCACAACTGCAGCAGTGGTACTCCTAATTACCACATACCATGGGTGGCGTCACGAACTATATAAAATCCCTTGTAAATTACCCCTCTTCATTTGAGTGGCCGCATAACCCCCGGGTCTGGAGACCCTGGAGCCACTGAGAACCTGGATCCGAGCAGCTCCGCTGCTGGCACGGGGGCGGCAGACCTCACTCTATAAGTTTTGATATTCAAAAGTCTGGGAAAACTGTGTGCCATGCCTTATGGGATCCATAATGCCAACCACTTTGCTCATCGACACTCAGCATTTCTAAATATAGATATAACTTGTCACAATTATAAAAACTTTACTGATGTGTCTTGGGATTTTTTTCCTTTTTGTAAACCATGGAATTTTTTTTTAACTCTGCCAGTTATTGTGCTGATATATTATAATCTAACCATGATGACACTTTTCTCTGTAAAAATAGTCTTTCGATCTCCAGGGCCTGGCTGTTCCATGAACCTGTGAGTGGGAGAGAGGCTTTAGAAGGGGATGGCTGTTATAAATGTGCAGTGTGACTGGAAGAAGAGCCTTCCAAAAAAAAAAAATCCTCACTTCTGCTTTCCCAGCCCACCCCCTCTCTCCTGCCCCCCTGCTTTCCCCCCTAAACCACTCACTGCTTATTCACATGTACAGAAATCTGATAGAATGAGACAGAGACTGAGAACCAGTGAACATAACTGCACACGGTAAGGTGGCACTTGTCTTCTCCTGCTCCTTCGCTGAGGATATGCTCTTACCTTTTTCTACAACATGGACTCCACGTTGCTTGCAAGTCATGTGATCCGGTGTATGGGGTAAGTCTTACATATCCATACCTTTTTCCTCTTAATAGTAAATTAAATTACAATGTATGATTTTGATTTTTATTGACACTTTTTTGGTTTCCTTTAGTAGGTGCAACCTAACAGTTGTACTTTGCATGTGTAGCTTCATTGTGGTGCTTGGGCAGAGATGCCACCTTAGATATCAAACGTGTATATTATAAGGATTCAGCAATCTATTTGCTGTATACACTAGGACTAGAGTTGAGTGAGTACCTTACTATTCGCACTCGCTATACACATAAGGAGTACTGTGTAATACTTGCGCATTAGTTCAGAATAGCGTGTGCAATGCAAGTCAATGGGGAAAAACTCGCAAAGTAACGAGTAACCCGAATGCCGTACTATTCGTAGTAGCAAATAGTGAGGCATTTGTGTTACTCGTTACTTTGCAAGGTTTTCCCAATTCACTTGCATTGCACACACTATTCGGAGTGAATACGCGAGTATTAGACAGTACTCGTTATGAGTATAGCGAGTATGAATAGTTAGGTACTCGCTCAACTCTAACTAGGACCTACTGTATTTCAAATCTCTGAATGAATTGTGGGGGTTTTTTTTCACAATCACTTGATCACACTCTTAAAAGTCTTTACTGGAAATGTATAATACATACAGCCCTATGTACATACTTTGACTGGGATCCAGCGCACTGTTAATCTCCATGGATTTGTGCAAACAAGTTCATTACGCTCGCTCACTCCAGGAATTTAGTGCTGATGATAAAAGACCCAAAGATGATTGTTGTGGGATATTCTCCTGGTGGCTTCTTGATCAAATATTGTTCTTTAGATTGTTACATGATATAACAAAATGACAGATGCAAAATCCATTAAATGGTTGGTTGTATATACATTGTAGTGACCGATAGACGTTCCTTTTCTTAGGGCAAACATTCAGATTACTGCCCTAGAACTGTATCTCAATACTTAAGTCAGAGTGGCTATTTTACCCCCACCCCGGCCCCAAGCACATGCCCTGCTTGCCTCCTCTGTGTCACGGATGTATGGATTCAAAATGTATTTCTACCTAATAGTCTTTGTTTTTGTAACTTTTTTTATATTAATTAAAATTGAATTACCAAATATATTTTGCAGTACTATAATTATGTTGCTTTCTGCCACACCATTAAGCTCAGTGTGAATATGGCAGCTCTATCTGCCTCAAGGACACCGCTCTCACTCCTGGTTCTCCTCCTACCTCTGTGACTGCTCCTTCACTATATCTTTTACCTGCTCCTCTTACTCTCCTTTTCCCCTTGCTGTCGGGGGTTCCTCAGGGTTCAGTGATAGGCCCCCTCCTCTTCTCTCTATACACTGCCCCTATTGGGCAAACAATCAGTAGATTCAATTTCCAGTACCATCTCTATGCTGATGACACCCAATTGTACATATCACCCCCTGACATCACCCCTGCATTACTACAAAATACCAGTGACTGTCTGTCAGTTGTTTCCCACATCATGTCCCTCTATCTAAAACTGAAAACTCCCTACATCCAAACACTCGCTCACTCATGTCATCTCCACCTCAAAAACATCTCTAGAATTCAACCTTTTCTTTCCATTGACTCTGCAAAAACTCTTACCGTCGCTCTTATTCATTCTTATTTAAACTATTGCAACTCTACTATTCGGTCTGCCTCTTACTAAAAACTCCCCTCTCCAATCCATCCTGAATGCAGCAGGCAGGATCATTTTCCTCTCCAACCACTACACTGATGCCTCCACCTTGTGCCAGTCATTGCACTGGTTGCCCATCTCCTACATATTACAGTATAAGTGTACCTAATCTTACCTACCCTTGCCCTTCGATTCACTAATGACCCAAGACTGACATTCTCTATAATACAAACCTCCCATCCCCATCTCAAAGACTTCTCACGAGTTGCGCCAGTTTTCTGGAATGCACTACCAAGAACAATTCGATTAATTCACAATACCCACAGCTTTAAGCATGCCCTAAAAACACCTTTCTTTAGACTGGCCTAACACCTCACCTCACTTATCTAACTATTCCCATTTTGCACTTACAATATCTTCTTCAAAATCTGGTCCTTTTTATCATCTGTTTATACACCCTGTATGCACTTGCTAGCCCTCTGTACCTGTACTTGTATTTGTACACATACTGGCTGGTGACCAGTTCATGCAGCGTTATTTGTATTCCCTATTTTTTTTATTGATGGCTGGACCAGACAATAAAAGCAGTTTTTACCATTTACTTTTCGTGCCCCTTTATTTCCTCATAGACTGTAAGCTTGCGAGTAGGAACCTCACTCCTTTTGATATCTTTTCAATTGTGCTACTCTGTAATGTCTGATATTGTCTGTACACGTCCCCTTTGAATTGTAAAATGCTGCGGAATATGTTGGTGCTATATAAATAACAAAATAGTATTATTATTACAAGTATATCTAGAAGTTAAATTACTTGAAATGTTTATAAAATAAAGTGTGTCCTTCTGGTAAGTCCATCTTACATCCGTATAATCAACTTTTCTCCCTGAGAAGGAATATGTCAGTTTAATCAGAAGAAATATATTCAACAATCTAGAAAAAAACAATTATATTAGGATTTATGTGGTGTCTTCTTAAACTTCAGATAAGTATCGGAAACCACAATTACTCCTGCTAAATTCCAGGGTAGACAGTTCTCATACAAATGTCAAGGCGTCCTTATAAAGTGGCTACAGTGGCTATTTGCATAACAAGAGCTCAGTTTTGTGAACTCCCTGATATTGATGGAGCACTGTGTGTGCCATCCTGGGTCACTGAATAGATGTGGATGGCTCATTTCATAAAACGTTTTGTGTTCTAAAGCTGATCGTACACATCAAATGCTCATTCAACCAACAGCTAGCCTATTTGTGTTCCCCATACAGCTGAATGCTTGGGTCTAGTGAGCTTGCATGTGTCATGTGTAGGGAGAGGAAAATTAGTCACTACCAGACATCTCTGGTGCAGGCTTACCTGCCGGCAGAAGAGAACGATCGGGCATTGAAATTTAACATGCTCCATTGATCCAACACCCAACATCTTTTGGGGAAATTCAGGAGATGCCACACATAATCAATGGAAAGGTGGTAGACCTTTCCATTGACTTTATTCTATTCAGTACAGCACTGGGACAGTATTACATATTAGATTAGTGACAGTGGATGTAGTTATTTGTATTAATAATATAATGCTATAATAATATAATATATATAATAATATAATAATATAATTTGTATAATAATAATAATAATGCACATCCATTGTATGAGCTATTCATGAGACAAAAGAGCACCTTCAGTAACCGGCTAAGGCCCTGTGCGCACTTGCCGGTTTTTGCGGATTTGCTGCAGAAAATGTTCATAACATCTCTGCAGTGATTCACCAGCAAATCCTATGGGGAAAACAAATGCTGTGCGCACTATACGGATTTTGACAGCTACATGTTTTGCTGCGGGATTCCCGCAGCAAAAACAATTGCATGTCACTTCTTTTCCGCAGGTCCCTGCGGTTTTGAGGGCTGGCAGATCAATCACCCGCTGACTCGAGGTCGGCAGAGGATTGATCCCCGGTATCTGGCCAGATGCTGCTACTCATATAAAGTTTATGGGGAACAGAATCTGGCCCAAAGGGGTAGGAGCAAGCGCTTCATACTCACCGATGACCGGGCGGCTGTCACACTGCTCCCGCGGCGGCTCTTTCATCTTCCAGAGCCGGTTCATTATTCAATCTTGTATTCACTCTTTCCCTGCTCACCGGTGGCTGTGATTGGTTGCAGGCAGACACACCCCCACGCTGAGTGACAGCTGTCTCAGTGCAACCAATCACAGCCGCCGGTGGGCGGGTCTATAGCGTACAGTAAAATAAACAAATAAATAATAAAAAAAAACGGCGTGCGGTCCCCCCCAATTTTGATACCAGCCAGGATAAAGCCTCACAGTTGGGGGCTGGTATTCTCCCATGTTATAGGGAGCCCCCCAGCCTAAAAATATCAGCCAGCAGCCGCCCGGAATTGCCGCATCCATTAGATGCAACAGTCCCGGACTTTTCCTGGCTCTTCCCGTTGCCGTGATGAGGTGGCAATCGGGGTAATGAAGGAGTTAATGGCAGTAGCCCATAGCTGCCATTAAGTCCTAGTTTAGTGATGGCAGGCGTCTATATGACACCCCCTCATCACTAAACTGTAAGTGAAAGTAAATAAGCACAAACACCCCAAAAATCCTTTATTTGAAATAAAAGACAAAAAAGCCCCCTCTTTCACCACTTTATTAACCCCTAATAACAGCCCTCCAGGTCTGACGTAATCCACGAGATGTCCCACGACGCTTCCAGCTCTGCTACACCTGGCACTCACAGTGAGCGCCATAGACCATGACTGCTCACTGTGAGGGTCAGGATGCAAGTGAAGTGAGCCGCCAGGATCAGTGGTGACTTCACTGATGTGCTTTGCAGTGACAGGTGGAGGACTCCAGATGGAGAACTCCAGCGGTCACTGCACATCAGCTGACTGAAGTCACCGCTGATCATATACTCACCTTCTCCTGCGAGGCTGCCTCCGGACACTGCTCTCCTGCGTCCAGGCCGGCTCATGCATATGCAGTTATGCAGTGCATAGCTGACCCGCAAACAGTAGAGCGTCGAAGGCAGCCGCGTGGGACAAAAGCACGGCCCGGAGACTTCAGCACCACGGACAGCAGGAGCGGGGAGAACTGTGAAATCCCGCAGGGAATAACCTGCGGCAAATCCGCACCAAATCCGCACCAAATCCGCAACAATACGTAACATACCGCCTGCGGATTTCGGTGCGGATTTTTTGTGTTTTTTTTCCCGCAGGTGCGGAAATCTTTAAGAGCCTGCGTAATTTTCTTAAGAAAATTCCTTTTTCCAGTGCGCACAGGGCCTAATCCTTCTGAGGTGTAAGAAGGAAAAATATAGCAAATCATTTGTGCCAACAGCCATGGGAATGTACAACAATAACATTAGTGTTAAATCATCAAGGTGAATGTTTACTTCTTTATTTCTTCTACTTTTCAGTTTACCCACTGTGTATGACCTAATATAATGTTCTTCTGTCAACTCTACTGTCTTGTCAATTAAGTAATTAATGATATTATTTAAGTTGTGCTGCTGTAATACCATACTTTCCCACGGGATCAATAAAGTGTATCGTATCGTATCGTATTAGTTGCAACATCCCTGGAGCCTAAAGTTCTAGGTTGAAATATGAGCAAAGAAAACATACCCATGGAATTTTTGGGTTCACACTGAACTTTTCTGGTTAAAGTCCAGATCTACTGGTTTCCTCACATAGTCCAAACATACACAAGTCTATAGGCTTCTTTAAAAAATAGCCATATTATGTGATTGACCGAAGGAAAAAAGAGCATGCCTGTAAGGCTGGGATCACATGAACGTACGAAAAAAACGATCCCATTCTCATCCAGGAGAGTAGGACGACTTTTTCTCACTTGTCATCCGTGTGCTGTCATTGTTCAATCCGTTTTTTTTCTCAGCAGCTATTAGTCATTTACAGTAGGACCATTTACAATGTTCTGTACTACATGATAGTAATGTATCTGTAGCACCCACAGGGCAAGGGTTAAATTACTTGTCGCAGGGATGGTGATATCGGGTCTGGGGATGTCATGGGGTGGCCCTTTCGCCCGGTTTTGTGGCCCGGAGGTGCACAATAAAGGAGGGGGTGGTAATGGATGATGGTGGAGGTTTGATTTCATGATGCCACCTGCGGTATGCGGCCAGGGAATAGCTGCAGCTGCTGTTGATGTCCTCCGGGGCGGATGGTAGAAGCAGCTAAGATGTTTCTGCTCCCCAGAGGTGGAGCAGGCCTCGGGGAGGATAACGAGGGTAGTAGTAATGGCGGGCACTGAAGCGCGGGGAGGCGGCGCAGGCACAAACAGGTGGACAGTCCCTGCGGGATCAAGGTTTTCTTTAGTTACAGTCCTGGTTTTACCCGGAAGATGCCGGTCACCGCCGTGATGGGCTCCAGTCGATCCCGGATCCGTTGGAGGTGAGAACCAGTACAGTGGACGGTGGGCCCTTCTTCCTTGCGCTTGGTGTTGGATCCCCGTGGCCTAAAGCTCTTGGGGACCCCTGTTCTTGAAAAGTGTTTTACTCCCGTCCCGTATGCAGGTGCAGGTGCAACTGCAACCAGTTTTTTGAAGCCAGAATTGGATCCAGTAAAGTCCTTCATTATTTTTTCTCCTGTACCTTTTCACTTCTGGTTTTGGCCCAAAGGCTGCAGTGGTGTTTTTCCAAGAAAGGCCGTGTTTTAAATGGTCTTTAAGGAACATTGAATTCATTATCCCGCAACAATATGGTTTTGTTCAATGGCACTTTTCTTTTCAGAAACTTTCAGGAAATTATTTTACCCTGTTGGAGGAAATATTTACAACTGCGATGCTGCAATACATAACTACCGGTAAGTCTCAGTTAACATAAATGGTATCAGTCTTGATTGCTAAATCACATGCATCCATGGGAACTCAATAGTTTTGCATTAATGATTTGCCATTGATTTGTGTCTTTCCAGTTTCCCTTAGGCTACTTTAACACTTGCGTCGCTTGGCATCCGTCACAGTGAATTGTGTGACGCATGTGACGGATGTGTTGTAAATAGTGTGATAATAAAGGCAACAGATTCCTGTGAAATAATACATTGCATTTTCTTTAGCCGAGAGAGATAGCCCCTATCATCACCGCACACACCGGCACTACCGCCCCCATCATCACCGCACACCCCGGCACTACTGCCCCCATCATCACTGCATACACCGGCTCTACTGCACCCATCATCACCGTGCACACCGGCACTACCGCCCCCATCATCTTCGCACACCCTGGCACTACCGCACCCAGCATCACCGCACACACCGTGACTACCACCCCATCATCACCGCACACCCTGCCACTACCGCACCCATCATCACCGCATACACGCAGGCACTACCGCCCCCATCATCACCGCATACATGCAGGCACTACCACATCCATCATCACCGCACACATGCAGGCACTACCGCCCCCATCATCACCACACACACCCCGGCACTACCGCACGCATCATCACAGCACACACCCCGGCACTAGTGCACCCATCATCATTGTACACACCAGAATTACCTGAGTGATGTCAACGCTGACAGCGCGATTCTCTTCAGTTGCTCTTTGGAGCTCACAGTGAGCGGTGGTGTTCCACGGTCGCTCCTGTCAGCTTAATGTAGCAAAGCTGAAAGCAGCGTGGGACCTTGTGAGGATTACGCCGGATCTGGAGGGGTATTTGGGGATTAATATAGTGGTGAAAAAGGGTGGGTTTTTTGTCTTTTATTCCAAATAAAGTATTTTTTCGGGTGTATGTCTTTATTTACTTTCACTCACAGGTTAATCATTGGGGGTGTCTCATAGTCACCTGCCATGATTAACCTAGGACTTAGTGGCAGCTATGGTCTGCCATTAACTCTTTATTACCCTGATTGCCACTGCACTAGGGCAATTCGGGATGAGTCGGGTAGAGTCCCGGGACTGTCGCATCTAATGGATGCGGCAATTCTGGGCGGCTGCTGGCTGATATTGTTAGGCTGGGGGGCTCCCCATAACGTGGAGCTCCCGATCCTGAGAATACCAGCCTTCAGCCGTGTGGCTTTACCTTGGCTGGTATCAAAATTGGAGGGGACTGAACGTCGTTTTTTTAAATTATTTATTTATTTTACTGCACGATATAGACCAGCCCACCGGCGGCTGTGATTGGTTGCGGTGAGACAGCTGTCACTCAGCGTGGGGACGTGTCTGACTGCAACCAATCATAGGTGCCGGTGGGCAGGGAAAGTAGTGAATACGAGATGGAATAATGAGCGGCCGGCATTTTCAAAAGAGGAGAAGCTGCCAGAGCAGTGTGACAGCTGGGCAGCGCCGCGCCCGTGATCGGTGAGTATGAGTGAGGGGGTGAGAGGGAGAGAGAGACCGTCACAGAGAGAGATTGACACAGGGAGAGAGATAGAGACCGAGAGAGAGAGAGACCGACAAACAGACCGACCGACAGAGAGAGAGAGAGACTGACCGACAGAGAGAGAGACCAGGAGTGATTTTAAACGATTTAGAACGTTGTGCTGGACATGCTGAACATGCTCAGTAGAATGTGACGGAATCCTGCACTGGAATGCATCACCAAATGCATGGCGACGGAATCCAGCACCATAGACATTCATTATGCCTCTTAATGTATCCCGACGGAATCCTGCGGAGTGCGTTTTTTTTACAGCAACAAAAAACGCTACAGTCAGCATTCCTTCTGCCCGACGGTCACTGATGGTCAGCGACAAAACTACTGATGTGCCGCGGGGCGGATGCAACGCAAGACCATCCGTTGTAATCCGCCCTTAATAGAAGCCTATGAGGAATAAACGTCTTCATGCAACGATTACCGTAATTCCTCAAGGCGGTGGATTGCAACAGATGCCGCACAATGCAAGTGTGAAAGTACCCTAACTGCAAAGTTAAACAGTAGACTTAATTTTTTTGTTTTAGCTAAGGCTGAGTTCACATGTCATGTAATCATCTGTTAGAACAGATCCAGCAGCAATCCATGGGCAAAAAAGTTATGCTAACACAACTTTCTTGTTTGTTATGAAAAAATAGATTATTGCAGGATGGGTTTTTTTGTTTGTTTTTTTTATTATTAAACATTTTTTATTGATTTTCAAGCAAGATAATCAAACAGTAACATAAATATTACATGGGAAAGTGGTATACTGGTACACTTAATCACTTCAAACAAGGGTCATCCGAAAAGAATATGCACACTCCTTTAGTGACATCAACTAAAGTCAATTTGAAGATTAAACAAATATATCAAGGTGACCCACCCTTTTTTCTTTCCCCTTTTTATTTTAAACAAATAAAAAAAGGGGGAAAAATGATTCCCCAAACACAAGAAGAGAGAAATACCTGAGAAAAAGAACCATAGAAGGAAAAAGAGTGTAAAGGAGAAAGGTGGAGGGAGAGCAAGATACCAGATCACCGGCCAGATCCAGAATATATAACTGAAAGGCAGACGGAAGCTTATCGCCCGCAGGATGTTTTTTTAACATAGGAGTCTATAGAAAATGCATCTGTTAACAGATTGC